>NC_134568.1:270646939-270946939 GCF_050947875.1 Dermacentor variabilis | reverse complement strand
TGTTGCGAGGCGTGAACTAACACGAGCAGACATCATCGATGTGGAGACGTCATAAAACTGCAGCTAGTGCACAGTCGATTCTAATGGGGCTACGTTCAAATGAGCCCACAGGCGGCCTTTTTGTGTCAGCATAATGCAACAAGTGCAGTCTGCAACCGCAGGGTGGGCCGTAACTGGTGTCAAACAGTTTGCGTGTCAAGTTGGACATTGATTTTCTGAATTTCGCTGTCTACTTTGTACAAGATGTTAGGCATTTTACTGCTTGTGTACCGACTTTCCACGCATATATATATATACATATATATATATATATATATATATATATATATATATATATATATATATATTTGGAAGGACTTGACACGCCTTGGTCTGCAACAACCTGCAGTCCTGTCGGCAGGGCAGAACATTCTCTACCTTTTAATACGCTGAGCACACTTAAGATTACACATCCAGCCTCTTCAGCGTAGAAATCAGAATACTGCAGTACTGACCATACAATGACTCTCCTGTCCCTTGAGTCACCATCTCACCTCTAGAAAACCATAAGAGAATCCAAGGGAAACCACGGACGAGCATGAGGAAGTGGGCCTTGGATATCAAATGCGTTCGCGACCTTGGGAAGAGTAGCGAGAGGGGGTTTTGTAAGCCAAAAGAGGCGACAACGTTGTGTGGAGGGCGTAGCAAAGCGCACGCCTAAGCGCTTTCCAAAGAAGCAGTCCACAGGTCCAGACGCCGTTCTCCCGGGTGACAAAAGAAGCCTCGCTTTATTATCGTACATTGTTTTTATACACATGCATTACATTACGGCAGATCAGTACGGCAGTCGCAGTTGCCGATGGCTGTTGACGTCACGCGTCAAACACGAATCTGCGTTTCCAGCACAAACGTATAAAACAGGGGAGGACGCGCTTCCTTGAATTTCTTTAGCAGCTCGCCGTGACTTCATTGATTTGGCGTAATTTTCCATGGCCTTAATTCTTTGAAATATAACATGGGCTGTATTGTTTTCCATAAACAGCCACACTGAACCTGAGTTACGAGAATTTATACTGCGTCACAGCGGCCCAAATGTGAATATATGCTTTGAAATAGGTGATGTCACATTGACGTCACACTGACGCAACCGTGTTTCGGCGCGAAATTGGAAGTTTAGCGCTCATTTTCTCTTCTAGTAGTAATCAACATCTTAATACGAAATTAACGAAGTTTCAAAACGATAATTTAGCACTCTACACTCATTTAATGTTTTTCTATAGTGTCCCTTAGCAAGTTACAGAGTAAGCGCCACTGTTAAATGCTAACAAACAGGAAATGCTAGAATCCGCTGCTGCTGGCGCGGACCGAGAATATAGGGGGCATATGGCTGCAGTTTTTCAAGCTGCAGATTTTACCATAATCCCAAACATAACCCTCAGAACTCTTTTGTGCTCGCCCGGTCACCAGGGATGGTTGATCGATTAAGCTATTCGCGTAGTTTTACGGTAATTTTCATTCCAAATATGTGAGGGTTTGATCTATGGTGGCCGTCACGAGCCACTTTACATAGACTCAGCCACGGGGTCTGGTAGAGAAGTTGGAAGCATGTGCTTAATGCTGCTCCATTACACCTGTGTGGGCTAAGGTTCTATCAGTGAGAAAAACTACTTGAAGAAATGCTAATGGAAATGAAAAAAAAAATCGAAATAGAAGCAAATAGTGCATAACGTGTATATACGAGTATATATATATATATATATATATATATATATATATATATATATATATATATATATATATATATATATATATATATATATATATATATATATATATATATATATATATATTCTAATAGGAATACAGCACAAGAGAGCAGCAGGCAGCGTGTCTCAATCAGAGCAGCTCAGGCAATCTCGAGCTCGCGCCTCCCGGGCGACTGGCGATTTGTATGCGGCGCCGGGCATTCCCCTTCACTACAATTGCCCCCCATAGGAAAAGGAGCCATCCTGGCGACTCATGGTGAACATAGAGTCATGGGGTCGTAATAGGGCTTCAGGCGTTGTACGTGGACGATTTCACGACCACGACAGCGTTGGTCCGTAGGTGGCGTGACAGGCTCGACAACATAGTTCACAGGCGATGTCTGCTCTACAACACGGTAGGGTCCTTGGTATTTGGAGACAAGCTTGGATGAGAGTCCAGCAGGAACGGCTGGAACCCAAAGCCACACAAGGGAGTCCGGAAGAAAGTGACAATGTGGGTGATCATCGTCAAGTCTAGATTTTTGTTTCCATTGGTCGACGGCTGTAAAGGAACGGGCGAGCTGACGGCATTCCTCTGCGCGACGGGCAGCTTCAGAGAGGGGCGTACATTCGGATGAGTCGGGTCTCTACGGAAGAGTGGTGTCGAGGGTAGTCGAAGGTTCGCGGCCATACAAGAGGTAGAATGGGGATGTTTGTGGTCGCCTGTGGTGCAGTGTTGTAGGCGAACGTGATGAATGGCAAAATGAGGTCCCAATCAGTGTGATCAGAGGCTACGTATTTGGAGAGCATGTCGCCAAGAGTGCGGTTAAATCTCTCCGTCAGACCATTAGTTTGAGGATGGTAGGCGGTGGTGGTGCGATGAACGATGCGACATTCAGCAAGGAGCGCGTTTACGACTTCGGAGAGGAAGACACGTCTTCTATCACTTAAAAGTTCGCGAGGTGCACCGTGACGGAGAATAAAGTTTTTCAGGAGGAAGGATGCTATATCGCGAGCGGTGGCATGACCGATGGGGATGGCGCAAAGGTCGCAGGTGGTGGCCGCGCGAGAGCCTCGGCATAGCTGAGAGGTGCAGTCACCTCGAGAGAAGCAACTGGAGTCGGCACAGGCGGAGTCTCGCGGGCAGAAGGGAGAGCTGCGCACACTTGCTCCTGGATGACCTGGCGAGGGTTGGCCGGCAAAGGCGAAGGTGGTGGCGTGGCTGAGGACAGCAGCGAAAGCTGACGAGCGACCTCAGCACGGACGAACTCTTTTATTTGGCCAAGCAGGGAGTCCATCTCAGGAGCCGCGGTCATGCTCGCGAGGGTTTCGTCGGACGCAGGGGGGCGCCGCGTGAGAAGGCGCTGTCTGCAGAGCTCGTCGAAACTCTGGCAAAGCTAAATGACCTGAGAGACAGTGCCTGGGTCTTTGGAGAGGAGCATATGAAAGGCATCGTCGGAAATGCCCTTCATGATGTGGCGTACCTTGTCCGCCTCCGCCATCGTCGGGTTGACACGCCGGCAGAGGTCGACGACGTGCTCTATGTAGCTGGTGAACATTTCACCAGTTTGCTGGGATCGGCTTCGTAGGCGTTGTTCAGTGCGAAGTTTGCGCACGCCAGGATGGCCGAAAACTTCTGCGATGCTGGTTTTGAAGCTAGCCCACGTGCGGAGATCGGCTTCGTGGTTTTTGAACCAATGCTTGGCAACGCCCGATAAATAGAAGATCGCGTTGCCGAGCTTTAGGGGATCGCCCCATTTGTTGGTGTTGCTGGCGCGTTCATACGATTCCAGCCAATCTTCAACGTCTTTCTCATCGGTGCCGCTGAAGATATCAGGATCCCGCTGACGCTGGGCACCGGCACATACGATGGCTGGAGTAACCGATGGGGATGTCGGGCTGGGGTCATCAGGCATGACGGATGGCAGAGTTCGGGTGCGTAATGCCAGGTTGGGGAATACGTAGCACCTCCACCAGAATCTAATAGGAATACAGCACAAGAGAGCAGCAGGCAGCGTGTCTCAATCAGAGCAGCTCAGGCAATCTCGAGCTCGCGTCTCCCGGGCGACTGGCGGTGTGTATGCGGCGCTGGGCATTCCTCTTCACTACAATATATATATGGTTGAAGAAACGAAGGTGCACACTTACGAAAATTGCATCTTTAATGTTTATAACGTTTCGGCTGTGGCACGGCCTTCGTCAGAATAAAGAGTGGCTAGACAACTACGATCGAGTAAGCTCCTTTAACCACTGGGACGATGCTTCTAAATTGCGGAACGTTGCCTTCTACGTCACTGAGATCACCAAGACGGCGTTTAACAATCACGAGCGGGACATCCGTGATTGGTCTTCTGTACCTTCGGCGTATTTTTGGCACGCCTGCGGTCCGCTCCGAAGTTGCGAAGAAGAAGCTCTCTGAGCGTGTACAGCATTATGGTGAGTCCTACACGTCATACATAGAGGATATTCTCGCGCTTTGCCGTCGCGTCGACAACGCCATGCCAGCAACTGACCGTGTCCGCCACCTTCTCAAAGGCATCGGATCTATCGCTTTCAACGCCATTGTGGCGCAAAATCCCACGAGTGTACACGACGTCATTTCTCTGTGTCAGCGCCTCGATTCCTTGCAATCAATCTGTTTGCAGCCCGACTCGTTCGACAACCCCCTGACCAGCAGTGTTGAGCGCCGAGCTTTGATTCGAGCTCTCATTCGTGAAGAACTACAGGCTCACGATTTGTCACCTTCCTCCAGCGCTCAACGTTCATCCTGCTTCTACCAGCCTACGCGGCATCATTAAAGAGGAGTTGGCCTTCCTGAACAGCGCGAATCATCCAGCCACATCTCCTTGCCTGCCACCGCCTTCGTACGCCCATATTGGTGCAGTGCCACCCGTATCTCCTTGCGCCACGTCGCCCGTGCCGGTTCAAGGTCAGCTATCCGCATGACTTCTCTGCC
This sequence comes from Dermacentor variabilis, assembly GCF_050947875.1. Taxonomy (NCBI): domain Eukaryota; kingdom Metazoa; phylum Arthropoda; class Arachnida; order Ixodida; family Ixodidae; genus Dermacentor; species Dermacentor variabilis. Next base: position 270,942,259 of record NC_134568.1, on the reverse strand, counting down.
TGGCGTCAGTCGCGCCCGACCTGCTACTATACTGCGGCATACGTGGGCACATCTCCTGGTTTTGCAGACGCCGCCAACAAGACGAACGACGAGGCTAGGCTGCCTTTGAGCTCGATGCGCATTCTCCTCCTCGATCATACAACCGACTCTTTGATAATCCGTCCTCTCACCGATCTCCATCTCCGGCCGGCTTCTCCAAGACGCACCCGAGTCCACGTGCGTCGAGACGCCGCTCCCCATCATCATTCCGGCGCTCCGTTTCCCCGCTTCGCCCGGCTTCTCAACTCCCTCTCCAGCGCCCGGAAAACTAACCAGTGCAGTTTTTGGAGGGAAAGCTGCGGGTTCGCGAACTGTTCTAATTCCTCTTGAGCGCTCGTCAAACATGTTATCGACGTCTGCGGAAAGTGTGCGGTTATTGGCTTTGGTTGACAAGGGAGCTACTATTTCTGTTATGTGTGCGGACTTGTGCTCTCGCATGAAAAAAGTGCAAACCCCTTACATTGAATCATCTCTGCGTGGAGCTGATGACGCAATTACTCGACCCTCCGCCCAATGTACTGAGCACGTCATCATTGATGGTATCCGTCACCACATTCAGTTTGCGATTTTATTCCCGTGCGCTCATGAACTCATTTTAGGGTGGGACTTTCTCTCTTCGGCGTCCGCTTTAATTACCTGGCGTCAACGCGTCGTACAAATGACTCAGATCGACCATTCTACTGATGTCAACGAAGGACGATTGCCTTTCTTCATAGCTGCCGATTCTGTGCTCCCTACCGGCCACGAGCAATTTATTACCCTCTCGTCCCCCACCATCACCGATGGCGATGTGTTTCTCACTCCATACGGCCGTTGCCTTTCCCGTGGGGTTGTCTTCGCTTCAAGTCTGGTGCTTTTCAAAGATGTTTGTGCGTCCATCACTGCTGTGAATACAACCCAAGAGACTGTTCCTCTACCTCAAGGCACCACTGTCACTTGCTGCGTGGACACTCAACCACTCTCCGCATTTCCCCTTGATGCTTTTCAAGCTCCCCCTCGGCCGGGCAAATCTGCTACTCCATCCGCCTTTCCATCCGCAATAAGCCCTGAACTTACCTCTTCGCAGACTCAGGCATTGCTAGATTTGCTTACGAAGCACCAGACATCCTTTGTCGCCAATTCGTCTTCACTCAGACAGACTTCCGACGCATCCCACTGCATCGACACCGATAGCAGAACTTTTGTACGCCTTCGTCCCTACCGTGTCTCCGTAGCCGAGCGCGAAATCATCGAGGAGAACGTCGCCGACATGCTGGAAAAGAACATCACACGTCCCTCGGAAAGTTCTTGGTTATCACCCGTCGTTTTAGTACAAAAGAAAGACGGATCGGTACGTTTTTCTGTCGATTACCGCGCGCTCAATAAGATCCCCCGCAAGGACGTCTATCCGATGCCGTATATCGATTACGCACTTGATTATTTGCAAGAGGCGCAATACTTCTCCAGCCTAGATCTTCGTTCGGGCTATTGGCAGATTCCAATGCATGGAGCTGACAAAGAAAAGGCCGCCTTTTTTGCTCCTGATAGCCTTTACGAGTTAAACGTAATGCCTTTTGGCGTATGCAATGCTCCCTCCACGTTTGAAAGAATGATTGACACTCTTCTTCATGGCCTCAAGTGTAAAACTTGCCTAGGTTATCTCGACTACATTGTCGTCTTTTCGTCAACTTTCCCTGAGCATTTGCAGCGTCTCGACGAAAATCTCACGTGCCTTGCAAGTGCTGGTCTTCAACTAAACACCAAGAAGTGTCGCTTCGCTAGCACAGAGATCAAAGTTTTAGGCCATCTGGTAAACAAATACGCCGTTAAACCTGATCCTGGTAAGATTTCCGCAGGGCTCAACTTGCCACGCCCACTTCGTACGAAAGAACTGCGTAGCTTCCTCGGCCTCACCTCGTACTTCCGACGTTTCATCCGGGACTTTGCCACAGCCCTACATGAACTTCTTGCCACTGCCGGTTCCTTCCAGCGGTGCGATCGGTGCGAAGCCGCTTTTCAGGAACTTAAGCGTGCATTAACCTTCCCACCCGTCCTTTGTCATTTTGATGGTAAGGCGCCCACTCTACTGCGCACTGACGCTAGCGGTCAAGGAATTGGCGCCGTGCTGCTGCAGCGCGACTGCGCTTTTCGCGAGAAAGTCGCCGCATACGCAAGCCGCGTTTTGACTTCCACAGAAAAGAGGTACGCAATCACCGAACAGGAGTGCCTGGCTGTTGTATGGTCCGCGCAGAAATTTCGCCCATACCTCCACGGTCGGCATTTCACTGTTGTCACCGATCATAATGCCTTGTGTTGGTTGTCAACGATCATAAAACTTGTCAGGACGCCTTGACCGCTGGATCCTCAGATTACAAGCATATGATTTCGATGTCGTTTATAGGTCCAGAAGAAGGCACCAAGCCGCCGACGCACTTTCTCACTGCCCATTACCGTCATCTTTCGGTCACGTTACATCACCTTGTCAACTTGGCCGCACGGACGTCGCGTGTTCAGTGTTACCTATATTGGTCCCCTGACCCAGTTGCCATCCAGCCGCACTTCTGTGTTTTCTGATAACCAGCGCACTGATCCATATGTCCACGACATCACGGATCGCCTCATTGGTGTTTCAATTCCACGTAACTCCAGGCTTCAGAAACAGCTCAAACTACACAAAATAGAGAACGATGTTTTCTAGCGCTACATTTTCACCCGGAGGGCTATCGATGGATTCCTGTCGTTCCGCGCTCTCTTCTTGCTGAAGTTCTCCAGGCTTCTCACCATGACCGGACGTCTGGCCACTTGGGTTACCACAAAACCCGTTAGCGAATACGCAGCCTATTCTTCTGGCCAGGTCTTCAAACCAGCGCAGCTCAATTTGTCACCCCATGCACTCTTTGCCAACGCCGCAAGCGACCTCCACTGCATCCGCCGGGACGATACAACCCGTACCTTGTACAGCAGGACCCTTCGCTGTGGTCGGCATTGACCTTTACGGCCCTCTCCCGACCACTCCAGACTGCAACCTATGAATCGTCACTGCTGTAGATCATTTGGCGCGGTACGCGGAAACTACCTCTGTCCCCTCAGGGACTGCTTCGGAACTGGCTGCCTTGTTCCTTCAAGTTATCTACTTACGCCACGGAGCCCCTCGCGTCCTTTTGAGCGACCGCGGCAAGGCATTTCTCTCAAACATGCTTGATGAAGTTATCCAAGGTTGCAACAGCGTGCAGAAGACAACCTACGGATACCACTCCCAAACCAATGGTCTGACAGAGCGATTTCATCGCACGCTTACTGATAGCTGTCGATGTACATCCAACCTGACCATCGCAACTGGGATGCCATGCTCCCCTTTGTGTCATTTGCCTACAACACCGCTGTCCAGCGCACCACAGGCTATTGACTTTCCGTTTTTCCTGGTCTACGTCCGCCATCCAACGTCTGCCCTCGACGTTTCTTTCTTCTCTGGCACCATCAAAAGAATTGCAGTCGAAATGTTACGCATTCTTCTCACATTTCTGCGATAGACAGGACTAATGGACACATGGTGACATGTTTGGCGCAGAAAGAGAGGCTCAGTCGGAGCAATTGCCGGCCAGGTCTGCCAGGCTAACCCCGCCTGTATACATCACCACCATCACCGCCAACAACAACAACAGCGTATTACAAAGCAACTAAATGTATTTATTTCGATACTCATTATGTAAATGAAAAAGAAGCTCCAAAATATATAATTCGTATGGCCTCAGCACCTGTACGTTTACCGGTACGGTATGCGATCGCGCTGCACATGGTTGCAGGTGCGGTTCCAATGCCGCGCATAGGCTCAATATCAGCTCCCTCGGCAGCCGTATACCGTCTATAAGGTGCTGGTCGACGATGTCGTCGAATGCCAACCGACGATAAAACTCACGCCCCCTTCGCATAGAATCGCTGTCGAGGAAACAGAGAGCTATTAAAGTAGCCCTGAAAGAGAAATGCAGAAAGAAGTCGGCGCTACCGACATTTCCAAAGTTATGACAGAAAACTTCACTATACGTAACATCCACACGTGCAAGTTTCGCTGCCCATCACACTTTGACATGGTATCAGCGTTCATCGCTTCTTCTTGGCTTCTCAGGTGATAAAATACCATTATGCCTCGCACCAGGTGAAGAGTTTGTCTTTGCAGATTCAGGCGGCCGCATTCCGACAGAGGCGAAATGCGCAAAGGCGCGTACGCATCAATTTTGGAGACCGGTAACAAATCATAGGTTGGTGATGTCAGGGCATGGAGCCTCTAGCAACGCTGTATGTCATATCCCAACTGGCACCTCATAGAAGTCAAGGTTAGTTAGTCAACACCACCACGGTGCTCAGCGCCAACTTTGCCATAAGTTTTCCAGCCTCATAGAACGTATACGCTCAAGTGCACATCAGATTACTGCACAGCACCGTATACGAAGCCCATAGCTGTTCAAAATTCTAGTTGGTTTCAGGTCAAATCGGTTCAAGTCGTCGATCTTGCGACACTGACGCACTTTGTTTAGGCCAGTCACTGGACATATAGTACGATACCAACGTGGGGGTAGTGGTATCCAAGCGGCACCCGACGCCGTTCTGTAAACGCACAAATGCGGCCTCGCCGTACGAAGCGAATTAATTGCGGCTCAAGAGCAACAGTCTGTTAAAATTCCGCACGAATTCTGGATGTTGTAAAACGTCATCAGCGTACTTTTAAGTTCACTGCAGGACGGAGGCCTCTCTCAGCGATCTCTAATTACCCCTGACCTGCGCTAACTGATTCCAAGTTATGCCTGCAAATTTCCTGATTTCATTACCCCAACTAATTTTTCGCCGTCCTCGACAACGCTTCCTTTCCCTAGCACCCAATCTGTATTTCTAATGGACCACCGATTATCTGCCGTATGGATTACGCCGCCTTCCAAGCTCCTATTTTTCCCTCTTATTTTCAGTTACGACTAACCCACTTTGTTCTCTGATCCACACCGCTCTCTTCCACTCTCTGAGCATTAAGTCTAACATTTTTCGTTCCATCGCTTGTTTGAGCGGTCCTTAACTTATACTGAATCTTAAACTTTAACTTTCAATTTTCTGCAGCATATGATAGTACTTGAAGAATGGAATGATTGTACACTTTTCTTTTCAGCGACAGCGGTGAGCTCCCAGTCACGATGTGGTAATGCCGGTCGTGTGGACTTCGAACCATTTTCATTCTTCTGTAAATTTCTGCCTAATGATCAGAGTTTCCTGTGACTAATTGACCTAGATAATCTTACTCCTGTAAATACTCTAGAGGCTGACTGTCAATCATGAATTCTTGTTTGCTTGACAATTTGTTCAACATTACATTTGACTTCCGCATATTATTCTTCAACCTACTCTTAGGCTTTCTTAACATTGACCACTTATTGTGCCATTGTCCTCAATTTCAAGCACCAAGACAATCTTTGTCAAACACATTGAGGAAATTAGATGATTGTCCTCTGAGTGAACAGAGAGTACTAGGGCACCGTCCCTACCGATCATCGGCTCAGAAGGCAGTGAAGGCACTTTTGTGCTTTCTCAGAACGTGTGGTTTGCGCGAGCGGCTTTAACTCAAGTACTGTCCGTACACGTCTCTAACTTTCTCTCTCCCTTCTCTCTCTTCCCCTTCTCCCTTCCCCCAGCGTAGGGTAGCCAACCATAACCTTTACTAGTTAACATCCATGCCTTCCTATATTCCTCTCTCTCTCTCTCTCACACACTCTTAGGCTTTCTCTGCAAGGTCCTCAATCAATTGTTGCAACGTCTCCCCAGTGTTGCTGAAGAGGACAATGTCATCGGCAGGTTGAAGCTTGTTGAGGTATACGGCGTTGATCATCGCCCTTGATCGTTCCCAGGTTCCTATCTAATAGCTTGAATACTTCTAAGCATGCAAATAATATAATTGAAGAGGTTGCGTCTCCTTGCCTCATCATTTTCTGGATAAGTATTTTTCTACTTTTTTGCGGGTAATTAAAACATGTGAAGCCAGTGGTGGAGTCGAAGCCTGAGAAGTAGCGGATACGCGTGCGATGTGGCTAAACGTAATTGTGGTAGTTACACTTCAATGAAATAATTATTCAGCTGTCAGCCGTATGCTGCAAGCACCACGGCCTTGATGTAAAGTTCGTTCAGCCCTTTAGTATAATCTCTACGATGTGCACTTACACCGCTAATTATACACACATGTAGCTTCGTCCAAACGCACTGAATTAAGTGGTCGAAATGTGCGCCGCCGCGAGAGCCCAAAAGGCAACATAATCCGAGCGACGCAAATGTTGATCGTGCTGATAGGACGCCTTTTAGTGACCACTCTTAGCGTCGTACACTCTTCACATTGTTCACTTCGTGATACCAGGCCACTTTGGCCGGCTTTTTCATGTTGTCATGTTGACCAGACTATACTGCGCAGCGAGCGCGGAGCACCGTAAGACTGCCGCCAGTGGTAAGGAAATTCTTGCGCCGAATTCACAGACGCCTATGAAGGGTTTCTTAAGTGAAGGAAGAAACTATAGAAAGAACATCGGACGAAGCGACTGAAAGACAAGAGTGACGTCATTTCGCCCAGGACTGATGTTAGTCTGGGGTTTAGAATTAGCATCTTCAGCCAATCATAAGGCGACGATGGCTATCGTCCGCTGTCGCTTTGCTTTGTCGTGTGGTCTTCTCATGGCCTGTTGCCTGTTACTGGCTTTTTGCATGCAAAACAAAAATTTAGTGGCGTCTTTACGATCGCTATGCCGTGCGCTTTTTTTTTTGCCAAAAACAAAGTGTCTCCAGTGACACTCGTCAGTGTCGTTAAGTAAATATAACCCCCCCCCCTCTCTCTCTCTCTCTGTTTATTCTAGCGACAATTCTTCGCTTCGTTCGTGAGGTGTACTTTACTTCACGACATCACTCTTATTCAAGCAGTCCTCATGATTTGCGTATCAGTGGTGGTACGTGCTATTATTCGCCATTTTTATGTCATCGTAGTGACGTCCCATTTCATATCATAGACAGGATTGCCATCCGTCGTAGGCATACGTTGGCGCACACTGTAGGCCACAGAATGAGAAAACCGTAGGCAGAAACACTACGTCACTTCGACTTAGTGCTGAATTGAAACTGTAGGTTATATAATAGAAGGCTGGGGTTAACAGCCCGGAAAATGACAGTGAATTGTGCAACAGCAACAAGTTTTGATAATCAGGAACGTTTAGGCTATTTTTCATTGTTTCATCTCGCATGAAGAACATATAGCCTCAAAGGGTTGGAAAAAATAATTATCCGCAGCCCTTTGAGAAAGATAAAGGTCAAACTATATATATATATATATATATATATGTATATATATATAAGATAGGAGTGCTGATAGCACATCAATGACAAACTTGACGGTTGTCAGGGACGGACACTTCTATTTGCTAACGCCCTATAGAGCGTCATCGCACATACAGAAACACAGCCTATCAGACATTAAGCAGCAGTTTGCCGCACAGCATTAATGTTGCTGCCTTCCATAGCAGCGTACGCTCAATACAATTGTGCACTGAAATAGCGCAATGCACTTTGAAATGACAAATCAGAGCGCGCCGCAAAGATATAATCACACGCCATCCTCGGCTATCAGTTTTGGCATCTGGCCCATCAGTCGCAGCAGCGCGTTCCAACGCTTACTCGCGTCAACTCGAGCGGCGCAGATAGACGTAATCATATTCGTAAGATTGCTACCCCCCTATAAAGTAGAAATTAATTCTTACTTTAACAACTGCGACGGCTGTTTAGGTTTTGTGAATCAACTTAATTACCCTTACTGTTGGCGCAAGTACTGAAATTCGCACATGTCCTACCCTTAAATATATGCATTTTTTTCGACTACAGCGCTCCTCTTTGCTGCAGTGGGCATCGCAAGCATGCTGATCTTACGAACAGTTTTAGCTTTGGGAATACGCTTTCTTTCGCAAGACTATTCTTAGGCCAAATTTTGTGCTTAATTTCGCTTAGTGAATTCCGCCCCAGAAGAATCATGTATTGTCATATCAATAATTTGTCTTCTAAATGAAACTATTAAATATTTTAGTATATTCTTATAGGACTTGCTGTTTCTCACACCTTCTGATTATATAAATAAGTGAGCGCAGGTGAAAAGTGGCAACCCGTTAATTCGTCGCAAGTGCTTTACTTGAGTGATAAAAAAAAAAGAGAGGTAGAAGGAACTGAAATGACTGCGCTTGGTTATTTCCGTAATTGTCTGAGTGCGCAGTTTCTTCCTTGCCAGAAATCATTATAGCCACACTCGCTTCTTCCAAAGTGTCCTGCCTCGGGCTCACTTTGGCGCTTGCTCAACCGTATCGTGGTCGCTTGTAGAGAATAAAATAACAAAAACCCGGAACGTCTGTCTTCAGTTTAAAGCCAACGAACTCTACAGCTCGACGTTATAGCTGCGTATACGGACACTTCTTCGCCCAGAAAACAACAACAAAAGAAAGGCAAACCAAGACCATCAGCGATTTTCGCGCGACTGTAGCTATCGTATACGCACGAGGTTACGGAGTCGCGTTTATTGTATCTTTCCTTGCGCTCTGCCCAGCTTAAGACATTTCTTTTTTGTTTTATCGCTTTGGAACAATGGCCATAAGCAGGTACCGTATTTAGATATTATATGCACCCGTGCGAAGCGAAAACACGGTAGCACTTCTTGAGCACCGCGTCTAATGCTTCCGTGTGAGTCGTGTCGGGACGCGTGCTTCGATAATTTTCCTCCCGAGCCCGTTCTGATCGCCCATTGTGAGCGAGACATGGCCTCTGTGTTAACGACGCGTAGGCGACTTGTCAGGTTGCAGCGGCGCGAAGTGGAAGCCTCTCCCGGACCTCCTCGCATATTTTCCTCTTCTGGCGATTCACGCGTTTCGCGTTCGATTTTATGTATCCGTGGGACTAGGTATAGGAGTGGGAAAACCTCGGCGCACAACGGATTCAGGGAAAGCAAATTAACCGAGGGTCATTTGCGGCAAATATGCTGGAGCACCTGTAGAGTCCAAGATCGGTTCACAAGGAAGCAAAGCAGCCGCTTCATTGAACAGATAGGCACCACAATGTTTTCTCGTGCGCGAAACCGCTTTGTTCCATCCCCCACACCGAATGACATTCATTAATGCGGCTGGTATATTTTGTTATATTTAGCAACCGCAAAAACAAATCTGAGAGAAAAGCTTGATTAATATATATGTTAGTACATCAATATGGTATGGTATGGTAAAACTTTATTCTGGTCCTTCGGATCGCGCGTCAGCACGTAGCACGTAGTACATTAAAATTTGTAAAAACAATATTTCATCGTGCTTTGAATGTACGTCAGCGAGCAACAGGTGATGGAAATGAATCCTAAATCAATCCCAGTGTATAGCATAAAAGCGTTTGCAAGTGTGCAAGCAAAAGCATTGAAGGTTGTGCGTAGGCCTGCTGAAAAGCGCCTCAACTGATGGAACTTTTACAGGAAACAGACACATTTCTTTTCCCATGCTTCTGCTGCAGGAGCCTCTTCGAGCTTGTGTACGCTTTGTTGCCGGTGCGCCAGGTCACCTACAGCTTCTAGCTGCGGCCCAGAGGTGCACAGCTTGCTCCCATTGAGCACCAGAGCCTTTCTGCGCGGCGATATCAACGTGGAAATCGCTTTCTTACCGATCCTTTAAGTTCTAGGGTTGTACGTGCCAAAACCACGATATGATTATGAGGCACGCCGTATTGGAGGACCCGGATTAATTATGGCCACCTGGGGTTCATTAACGTACACCTGATGCACAGTATACGCGGGTATTTCATTTTTGAATTCTGGGATTTTACGTGCCAAAACCACGATTTGATTATGAGGCACGCCGTAGTGGGGGACTCCGGGTTAATTTTGACCACCAGGGGCTTCTTTAACGTGCCCCCAACGCACGGGGCACGGGCGTTTTTGCATTTCGCCCTCCATAGAAATACAGCCGTCTCGGCCTGGATTTTAGCCCGAAACCCCAGGCTTAGCATCGCAGCATGAAAGCCACTACGGTACCAGGGCGGATCGGGCGATCATCACGTGAATGCCTTGATTCCAGAGGGAGAGAGAAAAAAAAAAAGAAAATACTCATCTACCAGCGCTGACATATTCTGCTCTTGATCGTATTCGTAACTGCTACAGTACTCACTTTCACATATACGCCCCTGATTCTCTCGCACCTTCATCCTCTGCCATTGGTGTGGGGATTAACGTCACTGTGTTACTATTTCTACTACACTTAGCCACCAGACTTCAGCTACAACACTGAATTATCTGCACTGCGAGCAGCCTTTGTTGACAGTGTTCTAGAACAAGGTGTTCAATCATGGGTTGTCTTTAGCGACTCACGAGCGGCCCTGCAGTTGTCGAAATCGCAACGCCCACCAGAGCAGCTTCTCGACGACACCAGACACCTGTGTATAGAGCCTGCGAACTGCGTGACAGCGTTGTGTTTCAGTGATTGCCTGGACACTTCTTGGTCAGAGGGCCTGGTCAACTGAAATATCATTTTCGAGGAAACACGCTGCAACTCTGGCGTCTACTTCAGCGTTGCGTTCATAGCGTTCTTTGTGGTGCGACGCAAACCTTTAATACGGGCCCCTTTACAAAATTGATCTATTTTGCGAATTTAACATGCTGTCGAGGCCTGAGCAGGCAAGACCGAGCATGCTTTCACGGCATCAGGCTCAATGTGGCTTACGCAACCTACTTTAAATACAAGTTTCACTTATTATAGACTCGTCGATGTGTTCAATCTTACTGAGGACTTGCAGCACGTTTTATGTGACTGCAGTTCAAAACACGTGACCACATGAACGAGTGCTTGTGATGGAAACACGATGCTTTATGTCCTCAGGTATACAGCACAAATTTTGCAGCAGTCCAGAAACATGCGGCCCTAAATAAGATCTTGCAGTTAATTCGCAGTTAGTAATCCAGTGGCAATTTTCCAAATCCAGTGGATATATTATCGAAGGCCAGTGAACCAGATGCCGGATTCACAAGAGGGGCCATGGGGGCCCGGGCCTACACCCGAGGCATTAGCACTTTTTTGTGAGTGCGGGCCCAAATGGTGCACTACTTATCCACTTGACGCCACAAGGAGTGTTTTATATAAGGAGCACATATATATAAACGAGCCCGAATCATGCAGTTTCCTACTAAAATTACTAGAGAGAACTCCGGAACTGTGATCGTTAAGCATACACCATGGGAATGAGTGATGGTTAGTACGTGAATTTGTCTGATCTTTGTGTCTTCGAACGTTATTGAAGCTTTATTTACTACGTCTTGTCTGTCTTTATTGGCCTAAATTCCGAAGCAATCCTATTTTTCTAAACACGGAAGGCAGTAAGATTGCGCACATGCATAGCGGCCGTGGTAGCACAGCGGCTGTAATATAGCGCTGCGCTCCATGAGCACGATGTCGCGGGTTCGATCCCGACCGCGGCGACCGCATTTCTTTTTATTTATTTATTAGGCGCCTGCTTCGCCATTCAGGCATTACAGCAAGGAGGGTACAACTCATATAAACAAACACTCAGAATTGCATTCATAAAGCATGGAAGAAATCATCATTTGAACAAATACAGACAGTGTCAGGTGGTAGAGTATTCCAATCTTTTATTGTACGAACAAAGAAAGAGTAGCGGAAAGCGTCACTTTTAAAGGAATCTCACATATTTTTAATTTGCGTTCTCGTCTTTTAGAAACATATGTGGGCGGCTGAAAATACAATTCCCTAGCTATCCCCGTTTTAGAGTAGTATATGTTATGAAGAAATTTTAATCTGATATTTCGAGGACGGTGTTCAAGAAGATGCCAATTTAATGCTTTTTTTGCTTTCTGTCATGCTAAGCATCCTATCACAATTACCAAGGACAAACCGAACTGCCCTGTTCTGCACTTTTTCTAGTTTATCTACAAGTTTTGTAGTATATGGATCCCAGCAAACACACGCATACTCCAGTGTACTGCGGACATGTGTGAAATACAGTTGCTCCCTAAGTTTCTGTGGCAAACTACTGAAGTTACGTTTCAAAAAGCCTAATGCTCCGACAGCCTTATTCCTAACATGAGTAACATGTCTGTTCCACCTTACATCAGCAGAAAAAATACACCTAAGTATTTATATTCTGACACTTGTTCAAGAGTAGCATTATTTATAGTGTACTAATTGCTGTCGTATGAGCGCTTTCTTGTAAAGGTGACGTGGACACCCTTTTTCACATTCAGCGACATTTTCCATTTTTCACACCATGTGGCAATCAAATCCAAGTCATGTTGTAGTGCTTGTTGGCCAGATTCGTTGTTGATGATCCTGTATATACTATACAGTCATCTGCAAACATTCTAAATGATGATGTAATGCCCGAAGTGATGTCATTAATGAACAACAAAAATAAAAGTGGACTTAAAACTGATTCCTGGGGTACCCCAGAAGTCGCAGGTACATATTCAGAGGAGCATCCGTTGAGAACCACTGACATCTGTCTTGAGCGAAGATACTCAGCAATCCATGCGATAACTTAGTCATCCAAATTGTAACGTCGAAGTTTAGCGATCAGTAGACTATGCGTAACCACGTCAAAAGCTTTTTTGAAATCCAGAAATATACAATCGACAATTTGTTTCTTGTCGACTGCTGAGGCTAGCTCATGAGTGGATGCAACCAATTGTGTCGTACACGAAAAACCCTGCCGAAACCCATGCTGACTACGATGAAGAAGGTTATTGTTATCAAGATGAGACATGATGCAGCTATAAATCACATGTTCCATAACCTTACATACAATGCTAGTTAAGGATACTGGTCTGTAATTCTCAACTCTGTTCCTCTGTCTAGTCTTATGAATTGGCACCACTCGCGCTAGTTTCCAATCACCAGGAACACCGCTGTTATGGGGGCGGAATGCAAGAACGCTCGTGTACCGGTGCATTGCCGGAATGTTGAAGAACCCCAGGTGGTCAAAATAATCTGGAGTTGCCCACTACGGCGTCTCTCATAATCGAATAGTGGGTTTCGCACGTAAGACCCCAGAATTCATAAATATTCTTTGGCACACAAGCAGAATTAATGCGCATTGTTGCATTTATGACGCAATATTTTGTGGAAATGATCAATCAGCAAAGTTTCAAAGCTGTTTGAAGCCAGAAGGAAGAAGTTCCATGATGAATCCATGTACTAACCATCTTTCCAATGCTGGCTGAACCGCCATGCTTGCAGCTCTCATGCACAATAACACCACACACTAAAGAAATTTGCACCCTTAAGGATATTCTCTTGTGTCTATAGCTCCCCCACTTACACCCACAGAAAAGTACCTTGACACCGTATTGAATATTCAGTATAAAATGCCAAACATTTTTTATCTAGACTGCGTGTTTGGGCTTGAGAAGAAAAAAATAATTTTTTTAGATAAAGATTTCATTCATTTGGAAGACGAGAAACATTTCGTTTTGTAATACAGTATACTGTCTGCAAGCAGACGACAAACGAGGGAAGTAAACTTCCGGGGAGCTCACCGCTTGCCGATTGGCTGCTCTCTCCGCCCCGTTCTCAGAAATTTTGCTTACTGTCACTTTGTGACGTTGCAGCAACCGAACAGAACGCGTATCGAACAAAGATCTCCGATCGCGCCACCTAAATCTAAGTACACGGGTGTTTTCGCATTTCGCCCCCATCGAAAAACCCGTGCGTAGGACTTGACCTTGTATGCTCTCCAAAGCGCTAAAGTTCGTCTTGCACGTATTTGACAACACTGGTAGACTGTAACATAGGAGTCCGAGAAACAGTACCCTGAACAGCTGCATCATAGAATGGACTGGTGTACCCCAGTATTTGCCGCAGAGAAATTTGAAGACCTGAGCAATGGCAACTAACTTATTCTTCAGATAGACGCAGTGAGCCCTCCACGAGAGGTTGCGGTCAATGATAACACACAGAAAGCGATGCATCTTAACATAGGATACAGCTTAACCATTGATTGAAACAGGATACAAGGACATTTGTTTGCGCGTAAAGCCAACCAATGCGCACTTTTCAGTAGACACAGTGAGGCCTTGTTCTCGCGGATAAGACGCCGTCATGGCTGCCGCCCCCTGAAGCCTGGCTCGTACCTGAGGGCGAGTCACTGCAGAGGCCCAGATGCAAATGCCGTCAGCGTATATTGAGACATGAACTGTCCACGGTAAGTACTCCGCTAGTCCTACCAGGACGAGCTGGAACAATATGGGGCTCAACACTCCACCCTGCGGTGCACGACGGCAGATGTAATGTTCGGAAGTCGCCAAGACCGTCTTCGGTCTGTAAGAAAAGGCACCTGTCAATCGAATAGTTCCGAATCCATTTATACATCCGGCCACCAACTCCCACAGCCTCAAGTGAGTTCAGTATGGCCTCATGGGTGACGTCGTATGCTCCTTTTATGTCTTGAAAAAGTGCTACTGATAGGCCCTTGAGCCTTTTTTTATTTTGGACCCAGGTTACGATGTCAATGACGTTGTCGATGGACGAGCGACCTCGACGAAAACCCGTCATGACGTCCGGATAGATGTTCAATCGCTCTAGGTACCCTTCCAAGCGAGCAAGAATCATTCTTTCCATCACTTTGCCGACGCAGCTCGAAAGCGCAATCGGACGATATGATGATAGATCAAGCAGAGATTTTCCAAGTTTCAGAATGAGTATCAAGCGGCTCGATCGATTCCCATAGTTAGGAACGGCGCCGTTCTGCCAAGACTCATTGTAGTAGCTGAGCAGCTCACCACGTGAGTCATGTCCAAGGTGGCATAGGGCAGCATACGTGATGCCATCAGATCCTGGTGACGAAGAACACCTGCAGATCGCCAACGCAGCGTCGAGCTCTTCGAGTGAAAATAGCACGTTCATATCTCTGGTACACGTGCCTCAGGGATGTCATTCAGTGCTGCGTCAGTAATGATGGTCACGGACCCAGCAACTCATGCACAGAACTCTTCAGCCACTTGAAGTTCCGAGCAGAGTTGGTAGAGGGCCAGAGCAGCAGAGGGCTTCCTTTGAGGAGCACATGAGCGAAGACCCCGGACAGTTCTCCGTATGTACGGGAGCGATTTTCTGGGATCAAGTGATTGACAGAAAGTTGTCCATCGCTTGTCTTCCAGTTTATCTGTACGACGCTGGGCTTTCTTTTGTATGCGTCGGGAAGCCCTCAGATCCAAGACGTATTTCGTGCGCCGATACATTCTCTCCGCCTGTCGGCGTGCCGCATGCAGCCCCTCCAGTTCAATGTCCAAGACTATTCGCCTTGCTGACCTTGTAAGCAAGCTGATGGATGTTTTCAATGTCTCTGCGATTGCATCGTCGATAGTGTGTGAAATGCCTTCCCGACATGCGTCATCCATATCCTTCTTAAACTTTGACCAATCAATTGTACGCAAGTCAGTAGAGGAGTCACGAGTCAAGTAACGAACGGCACGCGCGTTATCGGCATGACAGAGCATTCTCGACAGGAAAGTAGCCAGCGCAGCGTTTTAAAGAAAGGAAACGCAAGTAAGGCAGATGACGATTATTGTTGCGCGGCAAATATAAACCCGAAATGGCGTAACTGTTTGTAGAGTGTACCAATATAAATTACCGCCCTGGAGAAAATTGAACTTGTTCATATAAATACTTCGGCTGGACCATTTTTTGGCTGAAATGAGTTGCTGAGGAAATTATAGGTTCTGCGTTTCGCTCCAACGTGCGTGTCTAACAAAGGTTATGCATTCATATAGGTAAAAACATATCAAATGGTACATCGTCACAATGTTGGCCCCAGGTGTTGCAGGAAAAACAGACAAAAGACGCTCCCAAGAAACTAAACGGATAAGAGTCATGTAATAAAAACGTAAGCTGTATCTCGGCTGGTGTCAACAGGGTAAAATTCTTTCAGCCCTTCCGTTATGTACTCCTGTGTCTTTTGATCATGGACACAGTTTCTGATATTCTCTTTGAATTATACACCAGTGCTTGGGGAACGCCAATATACGCATGCCTAACGGCAATTCTGCATTTACTAATGATATTCAGGGCAAATAACATGAGGTGGAAAGGCGTGCAATCATCTGTTTCAACAGACAAAAAGCGGGTTCCCTGAGGCTGGAGGGGGAATTATATTTTAATCGTATGGCTGGAGCACATCCCAAAGGAAAACAGCATCCCAGCATTCAAAGAGGAGAAGGAGGAAAAACTTTATTTGCTCTAATTGGTTAGAAATCAGCGGTGGCAGATGTGGTCGGCCGTCATCCCGGTCTTCTTCCCCATCTGCGCAGGGTCGACGCCCCTATTCCAGGGCACCACTGAGGGTGGCTACTCGGCGAGCGTGCCTTACTAGTCCATGCTGGACTTTCGGGTCGCTGCTGGAGAGCACCCTCTCGCACTGCTCCGCACTCGGGTCTTTTATTTGAAAGAATTGATGATTGTGAACGCACCCCCATGTTATGTGATATAAGGTGGGCTTGGCGCCGCACCAGGGGCAAATGTCTCTATACTGGGTGGGAAACATCTTGCTTAGTGTGTTTAGATTTGGGTATGTTCCTGTTTGCAGCCTCCTTCAAGAGGTTGCTTCATGCTGATTTAGGCTGTTGTGTGGTGGAGGGTATTTGATTTGGACCCCCTTATAGTAATTCAGAATGTCAGAATAGCTTGGGTTGACTGGTATGGGCTCCTCAGGGTCGGTGCTTGTGGCCGCTCGGTTTGTGTGCTCTCGAGCTGCCTTGTCCGCCCTTAGGTTCCCTTCTATTCCAGCGTGTCCCGGTAACCAGAAAATTGTATGCCTAACTTTGTTGTTAGCCCTGCAGGAGCGGAGGATGTGAAGCGCTCTGCATACTATTCTGCCGTTCATGTAATTCAGACATTCAAAGAACATTGGCTCAAGTGCTCAATCGTCTCAACTTTCTTGCATGTGAAACAATGTACACGCCATGGTACGAAAAATAATTTGTCTGCCAGCCATGGCTTGACAGGTAGTTCCCGTATATGCAAGCTAAAAAAAGAGTTTTAATTCCGGCTGAAACAGCTTCTTGACTATTTTAAGGACATGTTTTTCGGGCCTAATACATTGAATTACATGCTGTGCCTTATTGCGGTTCGAGGTGGCGTTTGGGCCAGGAATCCACCTATCCCATCGACGAGTACGTCCGGAAAGTAGGAATGAAGGAAAAAGGGTTTATTTCACGTTATTTACACTGGCTCCAGATACGGAAGTCCACTTCATGTAGGAGCATATTAAACGTCTGAGTTCACATCAGGACACGTCAGCCGACACTGCACCAAGGGTCTCCGCTTTTTAATACCATCGTCTTCCCTAGGTGACTAGACTAGGGAATCTGACGACTGTATCGCGGTCAATCATAATCACCGAATCAGCCGCAATATCCCGCCCATGATATAGCACTGTTCCGCCGCACTCCGCCTCCGATGTTGTACCTTCACCGGTGCATATTTAGCAAGCGCGTAGTAAACCTGGGGATCCGAGGTCGAAGCCGTCCCCACGGTAGCATTCGACATTGGCCCTTTTCATCGTTAGTTCAGGTTGTCAGGTGCTAGTAGAGGGGTCCTTTGTTGACCCGTCAACTGTCGGCGTCAGCGCGGCGTTCACTTCTGGATAGGCGCCGATGAATGGGATGTGGTTGCGTCGTGGTAAACATCTAATTAATGCCCTTGGCCGTGTTGAGACGTAACAGCCTGGAGTGCGCGGTCACACCGATAGGTGCTATAGATTGGCTGACGAAGCCAGTGTGAAAATCTGAAAGGCGGAATAGGAAAGAGGAGGAAGAAATACTCGTGTCTTCCCACTTCACGAACGTGGAACGCCACCTGCATCACGAATTATTATTATCTATTTCTTATTGACATGATATAAAGACACGTTGGCGCACAAATGCGGCAACGGCTACTCCTTGGCTCTTAGATACGTGGTGCATACAAAATACAGTTGCAACATAAAACATATAACGACATACAGCACATTTTGAACGAAGTTACGTTGTCGCATACAAGCACAATAAAATTAACAGTGACTTAATTATCCTTGCGTGATTTGAATGCGAAAGCATTTTGACTTCTCTAATTAATTGCTTACATCCATGATACATGACGTCATACAAATTGTCACGTGTCCTTCACAACTCTACATTAATCCACCTTGCTAGTTTGTACCAATGTTAATCCACCTTAATCCACTTTAATTCACCTTAATCTACCTTGCTATAATTTGTACCCACCTCAATCAACTTTAATCCACCATGATATAATTTTCACCCACCTCAATGTGTTTTAGTCCACCTTAGTCCACCTTAGTCCACCTTAATCCACCTTGCTATAATTTGCACCAACCCTGATCCACCTTAATCAACTTTAATCTACCTTTATCCGCTTTATTTCACCTTCATTCACCTTTACTTCACCTTAATTCACCGTACTCTAACATCGCAGACTGATGGCTGCGACGCGACGTGTGCAGTGGCGCACGCACTAGGCGCACCTTTAGTCAGCCAGGACCGTGGAGATGCCGCGCCGTCGGGGAAGCGTGCTCGCACCCCGGAGGCCCGGTTTCGATTCCCACCATTTTTCCTTTGTTTTCCAAAGCCATTGATTTACTTTGTTTACAGCAACCTCCCTGAGAAATTTGACATCCGAGCATTCTTTACGTGTTTTTACTCTTCGCGCCGTCGGCCATATTTTCGCAGCCATCGTTTGATCACAGCGGATTTTCTACCTCATGGGAGATGTAATGTTTTCGCATTAATAACAAGTCGCGATTACAAAGACATACGTAAAACGATAATGCGAACAATGGTGTCAGATAACAAATAAACATTCAATCCACGATACTAACCCCAATAATATCACATATACACATTGACAAGAAAAATAAATAAAAATCCACTTGAGAGAGAGAGAGAGAAATACCTTTTATTTATGTAGCCAGCAGATTAGTGAGGGGGGGGGGGGGCAACCCCGCCTAGATGGCGGCCAGAAGCCCTTGAGCTCCAGCGGCATCCTCGGCCTGCTGGACGGCCAAAAGTTGGTCTTCGGGGCCGAGCTGAGCACACGGTCTCCCACTGCTTCGGATCCTTAATTTTTCGGCCTTCTCGGGGGGCCCGAGGGCAGGCCCAGATAATGTGATACAGGTGCGCCCTTTCTTGACATAATTTACATTTGGCCGAATATTGTTCTGGACGATAATAAGTCACCGGATTTGGATACGTATTGATTTGAAGGAGGCGCCATGCCACCGCCTGCTGCTTATTAAGTGATGGGTGTGCGGAATGAAAACGCACACTCCCCAATATGTAATGGTTAGTTATCTCCTTGTAGCCAGCCATCCGCTCCCCTGTCAGCCCCAGCCACGGCGCCCCGGTGGCTCGGCTTGTGAGTCTTCGAGCCACGGTGTCAACCGCCTCGTTGCCGGGGAGGGAGAACCATTTTTTTCCCCGTGCGTTAATAACGGCCAGTAACGCCGCTGTCTTCCAGAAATGTCCTGTATGTTATTAAAGCGTACTTTCGCATTTCTCTTGTTGGCCACGGCCCAAATAATTTCTTCAAGCTGAGAAGTATACGGTCTACAGCCATTAATGATTATTTAAGTCGTCGTCTTGGTGTGCGGGCATTCTAGAGAAGTTGATATTCGTCATCATCAACAAAGCCACAGTCACAGTGAGGAATTTCAGCGCGACCAATTTTGCGCAAGAAGTGTTTTGTGGGCAGTGCCCAGGCCGTAAGCGATGACTAAGGGTTTCCATGTTTATATTTAAAGGTCATAGAATGTTAAACTCAGTAAGCGGATCATTATAAAATAGATAGGAGTAATTTTGGCCCAACCCCGTCTTTCTGCATATTTTGAGTAATGCTGCTTTTAAGATATAGCGTAGTTCGCTTCCTGAAAGTGAGAGGGAAATGCAATGTGCTTGTTGTTCTGCTGCATCGACTGCTATATGTTGCCTGGAACATTGCAATGTCCCGGTATCCACTGAAGTGCCATTTCGTGGTGCGCTTGGTTTGCCTTTCTGGGCTCTTTGACTGTCATAAATTGTAATAGCATTATATGTTTTGATTTTCGCGCTGCAAAGCGATGTGAGTGCCGCCTGGGAATGGCTGAAAACTACCCACTTTTGCGCCTCTCTTACGGAACTCATAAATTTCATCGCACATAGGATAGCGAATAACTCAGCCGTTGTTGACGATGTTGCACAAGATAACCTAAATTATTTTTGTTTTTGAAGTGTGATATAACAAATGCTAAAGTTGAAGAATGTGCTAAACTGGAGTCATCCGCATAAATATGTATGTATCCTGCATACCGCATGAATATTTGATATAGTGTCTGCCAACTCTATTTTGGGAGCGTAATGCACCCCGGTAGGTATTTTAGGGGCGCTATAACGTAAAGCTATTCGAAATTTTTCTATTCCAATTCTGCAATCAGCCCTCCACGATTGGTCAAACATTTTTTAACCCCCCTCCCCCTTCGCCTGTCTGTCACGCGACGTCACGACAACCGCGATAGCTCCCATTTGTATGACCCGTACACACTGATAATGCATCATTGTACCGAACAAAAAAAAAGTTATTTCTGATTCGACACATTTTAGCCATTAACCCTCGGCTATTGGTCAAAACTTTTCGGGCTGCACCCACTTCACCTGCCTGTCACGCGACGTCACAAAACCGCGAGAACTCGCCGCGCGAAAGTGACGTGTCCGCGATAAAGATGCATTAATAGGCCGAACAAAACTGAAATTTTGTCTGAATAGCCGCAGGCTGCCCCATTCCGAAAGGAATAAAAGATGGCTGCCCCCGATCACTCAGGCGCTGGCAACTCGCACCTGTCGTAGAGCATGGGTTTATTTGAGTACAATAAACGTTCTTGCGTGCCCGTGTAAGGTTTTCAAGCAATTTCGGCACGTTTTACGACCTCGCTCTGCCAACTCTACTTTACTGAGGATCCGTTTTAGCGGCATTCTTAGCCTTCCGTTGCATCCGCCGCGATTTTCGGCCAGCCACCTAAAGCCAAGCAAAGGAAAGCGGACCAATCGCTGACGCCGGCACCACTCTTTTCATCCGGCTATCAATTTTCACTGCACTGGCTCGGCCCCATCAAATCCCTCTCCACTTGAGCGTGCTCCTTCCCTCCTGTCAGCCAATTAGATAAGGCAAGCCGCAGACTGTAGGCAATGTTATTGGTTTTTAAAGCAAACAAAAGTGACCGCCTGTAAACGAGGAGGGCGCGTGATTGCTCTGTTCAGACAACCCTGCGGGTCACCGCCCGATCCTTGCGTCGGCGGTTACGCAAATTTAGCGTCAGGAAATTGGAATAAGAACATATTGGAATAGTTTTACGTTATAGGGCCCTAGGTCTGATTTCCAAAACTCCTATTTCGGAAGGATGTAAAGATGGTTTTGTCCCTTTTCAATATGTTTAAAGCCAATGGCTGGTTTTCATGCTGGGTTGGAAGCCGAAAAAAAAAAAAAGAAACATGTTTCTGAAGTTCTCAGAGCTTGAAACGGTTATTGGCGAACCTCTGCAATACGAAAGCAGCTAGAATTGGTGCGTGAAAATCCAAGGCATATTCGTATACCTCTCGCAGTCTTTGGAGCCGCTCTTCCGAACGGCAGGAGATTAGTCCGAGCGCGCCTACGAATGTTTGCTGTGACCGATACTGCATGAAACCGTGCGATACTTACTGTGTTTCATAAGGTGCCGCTACCGATGCCACTACAGAAAAAAAAAAAGGAACATGCACCTGGACAGTTATGATTGGCTGATGCGCTATGATTGGATTACTCTTAAACGAAGCCAGTGCTAAAGAGCGAATCAGGGTATAGGAAATACAAGGAAGAAAAAAATCTGTGTCGTTCCATTTCACCACCGGAGACTTCATGCACGGGAAGCGGTATAGGATGAAATCCGTAGCCTATACTGGGCAATGGTTCGCTTAAACAAGCGCTTAAAAAAGCGCAATCCGCTGGGAAAGAACTTTGTGCAGCTTTTTGCTGGCGTGAAAAGTTGGAGTGCCAGAGCACCCTTGAACTCTTTGAGGTCGATCCTTCGCCCATAACACCCTTTTAGCACCTAGAAATAATGCAGTTCCCTCTACTTATGTTTGTAGAAAGCTCTATGGTTGAAACTGCAGTATTCCGGTATGTGTAACGAAGCTCGCCGAGGCTGTAGTCTTCTCGTTCGCTTCAAACACCGAATATCTTCTTCTAGTCTCTCTCTCTCTCTCTCTCTCTCTCTCTCATGTTTGTTCCGCTTGCGGAGTGTCCTCTGGGCTCGCTTTTCTGTTTCAAGGCTGCGTTTGCATAGCTATCTGCCTACAAAAGAGCGCAACGTTGTTTCTATCGTTGGACACCATGTGAATCCACTAGACAGTGATGGGTTCACGGCAGCTATAGCGTGACACTTAGTATATGTTTCGTGTACGTTTTATCACGTTTCTTTTCGAATGAGTTATTTCCTCCTCTTTCTCCTTGGTGATGCGTAAAGGCTGTTAGGACCCGTCCACCACAACAATTCAACACACCAGTTCATCACAGCACATCTGTTTATGTCGGGGTTAAAACACTGCTATAATGAAGCAGGAAAATTACGACTGAGGGCCTTAAATACGCACATCACTGGCGTACGCTGTCGGCGTTGCTAACTGAAAGTTTTTGAAATTCGGCCAATATTTTGATATATATATATATATATATATATATATATATATATATATATATATATATATATATATATATATATATATATATATTAAGTGCTACCCATTGAGTTACTCTGGTGCATTGCAGTGAAATTCGACAGAAGGCCGAAGGTGCAATATCCCAAATTCCTGGGTATAAATTGCAAATTTTGCATATACTCTACACCTAACCTTTTACATGCAATCCCTCCAAGGAGTGATTACAGTGGTTGGGTGACCTCAGCAGGGATGGGCTCAAACGTTGAGGCCACGTAGTATATGTGCACAAATCACCCGATTCTCAGCTATGTTAACCTCTCGCTTTTTGCTGCGGGTGAGGTGGAGGTGTTGACCGGCATAGAGATCTTGCTATGCTGTAGTGACTGAAAAACAGGAAGCATGGTCAAGGGACTGAGTTTTAGCAGAAATTTAGCGACGCAAACAAAAATAGGTGATATACATATGTCCTTCCATTGCTAAGTGTACACGAGATTAACTTGCAGACTATGAACTCGCTCTAGGAGTGATACACAGCGTTAAAAACGACAATCGAGTTATTTATTTACCTCTTTCTGACTTATTAATAATATGATTTCATTTAGAAAAGGAATACGCGAGACTTAGAGGTTATCTTTCGAAAGTTATCTTTCGGAAAGACGTCAGTTTGTGTCGATGAATGAAATGGTATCTGAAAGAAAGCAAATAATCTCAGGAGTACCGCAGGGTAGCATTCTCGGGCCTTTGATTTTTAATTTATATATAAACGACATAGTCCATATATCTTCAGAAGTTAAATTTATAATTTATGCTGACGACACTAGCATATTTGTTTCGTCTTCATCAGATGCCGAACTTTTTCATAAAGGTAATGCCATTTTAGAGGAACTAAGCACGTGGGCAGATAATAACCAATTAAAGATAAATGCAAAGAAAACAAAGGCTGTGATGTTTCATTCTATAGGCAGGAAGGTTTCAGTAGTACGTAACCTAATTTATCGCTGCTCAGAGATAGAGCTAGTTAGGTCTATTAAAGTACTTGGTGTGCATTTTTCAGAATCACTGCAGTGGGATGAGCATATCAATGCGATATTACAAAAGTTAGGTGCAATAACGGGAATTCTGAACAGAAACCGCTACTTAATTCCGAAGTCAATAAAATTCTTAATCTACAACGCCCTCTTCGCTTCCTATCTAAACTATTGTCATTTGGTCTGGGGGACTACAACACAATCGAATTTCTCGCGGCTATCAGTCATGCAAAAAAGAATTTTGAGAATAATTGAGAATGTGCCACTCCGGCATTCTACTGTGGAGCTCTTCAAAAAATTTAAAATAATTAGAGTACAAGACACATATGAGCATAAATTGTTGCGTGAATATCGCCTTAACTATGATTGTCATAATTCTATCTTCATGGGTTTGGTGAATCTCCATTTGAAGGAAGCATCATATGCCACTAGAACAACAGAAATATGAAATGTTCCATATTGTCACACTGGCTATGGTCGGCAAATGCTCCAAAACAAACTTCCACGTCTACTAAATGAGTTTAATAAAAAACAAATCGATATTCGCGAAGCAACATTATCTGACTTGTACACATTCTTTCTAGCCTAACATTGACCACTAGAGCTGTTTACGATTGCTATTTAATTATAGTGTTTCAATGTCACTATTACTAACCGTACATTGTTATGAAATGTGCTGTCATTCGATCCTGAGGTGAAGTAAAGTATGTTAACGCATGTTGCCCTACGTAGGACAGTAACTAATGTGTTTAATTTTATGGTTTTGTCAAGGTTTTTGGCAATGTTGTGCTTAATATGATGGTTTTGCAAAAGTGTACGACCATGTGAACAGGACGTGTGTGCCTCTGCTGTTGTCTTTGCCAGCGTGGGGGCGGACTCCCTCAAGCCATCCTTGAATGGCTTTTCCCTTCGCCTCCCATCACATGTATATGCGATAAACCAATAAAGAATCAATCAATCAATCATCAATCAATCAATCAAATCATTGGTAAAAACCGAAGCTTGGGTAGGACGCACATAGTCGATCTTGTAGACCCTGTCTGAATAGCATGAGGACTGTAAAAATACGCATATATTCAATTTCAATTCATTTTTCTCTTTGCCATTGATTACCAGCCCGAATTATATCATTACAGCAGATAGGCGACGCCAAGGTGTGGCTTGGAGTGACGGACGGCCAGCTATAAAATTCTTGCGTGCTATTCCAGTCTCAGCGAGCGGAATATCACCATATGCACTGACGGTGGACCCTTTGTGTAGAATTTAAGGAAATAAACATGGTGACTTCATGCGCCCGCATGGAGCATCCTGAAGCGGGAAGTCCCAATGTGAACAATATGTATATAATGCACCTCACGACGCCCGACGGCCAGGGTGCCTACGTTGTGCCACGGTTTGCCCCAACTAAAAAGAAAGGGTTTTGGACAATCTTGGACATTTAGTTTTGATGCACATTAAATCGATCTCCTAGCGTTCACCGATTCTGCAATAAATGCATCACGCGAAGCTATATATATATATATATATATATATATATATATATATATATATATATATATATATATATATATATATATATATATATGACAAGGAAATCTTATAAGATTCCCTTGTCATGTGGCAAAGTGTATGTAGGGCAGTCAGGCCGCTGTGTTAACGAGCGCCTTAGAGAACATGAGCGATCCATACCAACAGGCAGAGGTTCCCATTTGGCTCAGCATTGTAAAGCATGTAAGTGCAAACCCATGTTTCGTGATACCACGATTTTGAAAAAGAGCCGTGACACCACCGCCCGAGAGCTATCGGAAGCATTTTTCATTCAGTCATTGGGGTCACAGTGCATTAGTGTGCCTTCCTTAACGTTGTACAGCGCTGAATTTGGTTTTTTGGATTCTGTCGCATGAGTGCGCTCTTGGGATCGGATGTTGGTGGCTCCATCGCATGGTGCTCACTGCGCATGTTCCTCTGGTTTGAGCGGTCTATAAAGGAGTGACGCAATAAAATGATGTCAGTTGAGAGTAGCGCCTTGTCCTGGTCGTCTATCTTGTGTCTGTCGTTTTGCGCTAAACAAAGTATTCATGGATTCGCACCAACTAGCCCGCCAACGCATTGTGTACTATTAAAGTACTTGGTGAACCTTTCCTGAACCTTTCCTTACGTTTTGGTTTTTCCAATCGTCTGCCTGGGTGCGCAGGCAGATATTGTCGCTTATTTTTTCACCATCATTAGAAAGCACACGCTCTAAACTACGCGTTTCCTTGATAATTTGTTGTGCTTTCTCGTTGCCTCCCCGTTACGGAAAATGTGATGTCGTCCATGTACTACAGGGCCTCGATCTTGTTAAACTACATCATCTTGTCGGCGCGGAAGGTAACACAGTATGATGACATGGAGTCAATAGAACCGGAGGAAAATTTTGTTGTGTTTAACGGCCCAATTTTTACCTTGTCTGTCATCAACGGCCGGGCGCAAAGACAATCACTCTTTGGGCGTAATTGCATTTCGTACTCGCATCCAGCAGGCAAGTAATAGCGTATCGCACAAAAGCAGCTCTGTGGCTCGGCCCGGCAGCATAGAAACAAAAGAATAAAGCGGTATTTTTCAAAGGATCTACTTTTTTTTTCGCTATGCATATCGATCTTGTTGCCGGAAGCAAGCTTGTATATGCGCTTCCTTGCAAGCACGCTTTCTTTAATGCAGTGCAGTCTGTGCATCCTGTGATGTTGCCACATGTCATTTTGAAGAACCAGCCTTGTGTCTAGGGAAAAATGCGTGCCGGCTTTGGGGAAGAGCTTTTACGCGGGCCACCGCTTAGAAAAACAGGTCTGGTAGGTCTGGCAACCACGCCCTCGCTTGGGAAGGCAACGCCACAGCGGCGTCCAAAATGTCGATATTTCTTTTACCTCGAAAACCCTTCAGAACAAAGAACACTCATTTATAACTAGGTCCAGTCCAGGGTATTGTGTTACTGTTGTAGAGACGAACTTGTATCTACCCTGGGGAAAGCGTAGCGTTCTGAAGCCACTCATTTATCGCGGCAAAAGCGCGAACGCGATCCCCAAGGCGCGAAATCCAGAGGGCGCTAGCACAAATAAACTGTGGCACATGGGTAAAGTCGGTCCTCTTTTAATGCAAATGATCTACATTTTTCGGCGCCTTTCGGTGGTCTGATTGTTTTATGCTGTAGGTGAACAACTGCTGCAAACAAAGTAGTTAACAGTTGATCGGTTGCCCTTCAGTCTGAGTTATTAATTCCGTTTTATAGTGGCAGTTCAGTGGTCATCCGTTGCGATGTCGGAGCCCAAAATATCTCCGAGTGATCCGCTGAAGCTTTGGTACAGCATAAAGGGCGATGTCAGGTGAGTGTGTGGTGGTTTCTTTGGCTTTTTTTTGGCAGTATTCATCGAATAAGCTTTGCTTTTCTGATGTTTTAAGAGTTAGTTTTACTTTTCGTAAATGGCTGTCTTGGGTAGAAAAAAAAACAACGAAAAATATGGCAGGCTAAACTGGGTTCTGGCTTTTTTAGATGATTTTGCAAGGTTTTATTGCCAGTCTACTGATTTGGCGCAGGAAGAAAGCCCTCGAGTATTGTTTTATGTAATGTATGTTGTCTCAGATGTTATTCGCAGTGTCGTAAAATGTGAACGCTGCTGGATGTTCGCTTCTTGTAACATCCAGCGTCCTTAGAACCGACTACTACGTATGCTTAGTTTATTAAATCACTGAGAAAAAAAAAGTTATTTAGTGGCTGGTGTGCAGATTACTTTTGGGAAGGGATATGTCTGGAGAGGTGCCGGAGTGGACTGCATATTGAAAGCAAATTCTGTAAGACTTAGCGCCGAACTGCAGTGATGTATGGTTCGTTTATGTTGTGACGCCAATATTTAAGTTACTGGTATTGTGGAAACAAAATGCGAACAATTCACAGGCGTGCTAGTATCGAAAGGTGATTAGGTGCGTCACTGTGCACCTCATTTTTTCTTGATGGTTACTGCGGAGTTTTAGGGTCTGCAGTGAGCAAAAGACTCTTTAGTTTGACTGGTGGGCGTATTTTGGTTCGCAGTACTTTCAGTATGCAACCTTTGTTTCTTTGAGCTTTATGTCTGCAGTGTAATGCATTATACTTGCGTGTATTGTGCATGTCGCCCATTTTAATAACGACCGGTACTAGCGATTATGTATTTCCATGTGTGTTACTGTTATGTTCCGACTCAGTTAGCCTTT
Organism: Dermacentor variabilis; assembly: GCF_050947875.1. Lineage (NCBI taxonomy): Eukaryota > Metazoa > Arthropoda > Arachnida > Ixodida > Ixodidae > Dermacentor > Dermacentor variabilis. The sequence goes on along the minus strand of NC_134568.1, from coordinate 270,914,242 downwards.
GATTTTGCAAGCCACTACATACACTTACTTCAGACTATTGAACTGGTGGCTCTATTTCCTCATTATTATTATAATTTTTTTTTGTTTCAGGACAGCAAAGAGTGTTGCCTTGGAGTCACTGACACTGCAGTCTGTCGACCATTCTGTTTATGTCATGTTGCAGATGAACTGCGACTTCATCAAAAAGTTCGAGTTTCTGAACATTTCAGAAATAATAGTCACAAATCTGCGAGTAAGTGATGTATTTCACTGGGGTCATGTCGTGGTACTAGTGCATTGTAGCGTGACAGGGTGACCAGATGAACTCGGGCCACCAATTGCAAAGCTCCGTCAAAACAGGCCCTCATGAGTGGCATGGATTGCCCTGAGATAGCTCAAAACAAGCATAGCATTTTACCAAAGTGGTTTATTTTAAATAAGAGGTTGTTTAATTAAGGACGTACATTTGTGTATTTGTATGCATGATTGAGGTGACGGCTGGTTAGTGGTACTTCAGAAAAGTGGTGAAAAACCAGTCGTCGTTACAGATTGCAGCAATGCTTATGTTAAGCAATGATTCCGAGAGATTTTGGTTCCTCCTGTTCTTTCCAATGGGAAGTGGATGCATCAGTCTAGGTTACCTGAAAACTTTGGTATGTGAAACAACTCACAAATTCATGAATATGGGTTAAATTAGAGTTTTTTGTATTGGAATTGCTCCCCCCCCCCATTTTCAACAAATCCCCAAAACCAGTATAAGTGACTGAAGAATTCTGCAAGCAACTCTTCTCATTCGTTAGTAAGGCTTCCGTGTGGGAGCTTAGATGTGAGCCTTACTAAATCTTATGTAGTTGGTGTCTTATTTATTTCATCATGTTCCATCCCAACCCGACAGGATCATGTCACCCTCTCGATTTCAACTGTGCAAAGTAAACCCTAATCTGCTTGTGATGTGAGGAACTGGTCACCTGGTCACGTAGGTAATTGAGAACTGTAGGGATCACATAGCGTATTGAGAAAGTCCACAGTTGTCTCGACGTAAAGTCAGAAGGGACATTGAATATGCAAGTGAGAAATAAGTACAATTAAAAAGGAAAAGGGGGGGTGTGAAGCTTTGCTTTTGAAAACTGCTTTTGTGAATTTCAAACTGCAGCAAATCATGTTTCAAATAGGTTGTTTTGTGTTGCCATTTTGTGTTAGCAAAATTATTGGCACGTGTTTTTGGCTTTTATGTCATACGAAGCTTTATCAGCAATTCTGGTTTGTGGTGACCAGGGGCATCACATTTGGGGCTTCCTTATACTATAACTATTTGATATTGTTGCTACTTGGTTGCATTTAGGTCTTTAATTTGCATGAATACCAGAGCATTTGTTCCAAAGCATAGACATTTGTGCTGAGCATAGGGAATTTGTGCCCAACCATGGGCACGAATGCTAGATTTTGCAGTATGCAATGAGCAAGTGTGTCTGCTATATGCAGGAGCTCATGTCGCACTGTTGCATTAAGGGAATAGTCCGGTGATATTGTTGATTTTATTTAGTACATTCTGCTTGCCAATTAAGGTCCAAGCATGAGAGTAAACATGATGTGTGTATCGTGCTTGCGCATGTGAAAAACACAACTGTGATTTTTTTAGGCTATTTTAGTCTTGTAAAGCTTCTTATTTAGTTTTTGTTTCATGTGTACGTAACCTGCCCTAGATATTCTGATGAGCGGCGGCCATTGTAACACGACAGCACATTCGAAGCTGTCTGCTGTGTGCATTTGCTGCATGTTTTGCTCTGTGTTGGCACACAAACATGTTTCAGTAAATCTTTTTGCTCATGCTAATGCTTTAATAATGAAGCATCTGGTAGTAGAAGCCCCTTCTGAGCAAGAGCTACCAGGTGTGCATAGTTTGGAAGGCGTTTATCTCGTTTGGAGACTTGTTTGACTTCAGGCATTGTTTTTATTTACTGTTTTTCCATTTGACACTATATCCTAGCTGTGTGTGCGATGAGGGCAATAGGCACTGCATGCTTCTATAGGCCCTCAGTGCCATGTCTTTCAACAAAAGAGAGAGCTGTGGGAGCTCTTTGGAGTCATAAAGCAATGACAGCTCTGATTTATGCCGTTTGGACCACTTTAGGAACTTTGGCCTTGACGATGATAAAGAGGATTAAACTGGCACGTTTTGTCCTTGGTATTCTAGCTTTCACCTTTCTCCATGTCGAGAGTGAGCAACGTTGAGCGATGGCATGCCAGCCAACGCGGGCAGAAACGTCATTGTGAAGTTCTTGCATGTCCAGCTTTTGACTTTTTGCTTGCCTCTTGGCTCTGCATCAACACCAAATGATACTGAGTGACTCTATGCCAGAAGACGACGGTAGCAATACTGAATGTGGGTTGGCCTTTATGTTTAAACAACTGCATAAATGACCGCAAAGGGGTCATTTCAAGTGCACATGCTGTGCATTTCGGCCTGGGGATGAGCGGTTATGCTGCCTGCAAATCTCGTTGATTCAGTATCTTTTAAATGGAGGGATGTGCATTTGTCAGCATTGGCTATTTCTGTTGTTATGCTTCAATTGTGACCTAACTGAAGTTAACAGATACCACTTGCATTTCTAGAACCCTTCATACTTAGATAACTTGTGAAAAGTCACATCTGGTGTATCGCACTTCACTGCACAGTGCCTCTACTTCACCATTACGCTGCATTACTGAAGGAACTAGCTTGCAGCGCAAAATTTAGAAAAAATGTACTTGCAAAGCCCTCACAGTGGAATTATTGCAGCGAAGTATGACCCAATTGCATAACACAGACATGTGACATTGCACACGCTCTGGCCAGCTCGTTATGTCTTCAACGTAGGATTTCCAAAATGTCCGAGTTTGATAATTAATTGGTCTGTCAAGTGCTTGCTTTATGCCGGCTGTGTGTTGAAGAGTGAACGTGAACACCTGCTTTCTTTTAAGACCATTTGTTCTCATTTGAAAAATGGACTTTAATCCTTTTATATCCCTTTAAAAAAGTTGCAGCTTTGCAGTTGTGACCACATTTGCTGAAATCCATTGTACAGTGGTTAGCATGCTTGTGTGCTGTACTGAGACTTGCATGTCAGATACAGAGTGGAGCAACTCTCTCTATATGAACTAGTTTAAGGTGGCAGGGACCGCAAAATTTCGTGATAAGTTTGCAAGTTATTTCCAAATTGTTGATAGGCTTTGTACAAGTTGATATAAACCAGAAGCACATTTATTTTTTACAGAATGGCATGAGCCTGATGGAGATCTCCGATTGCTTGAGAATTCTTGCGAAGTATGCCAAAGAGATGTTGAAGCCTACAAAAGAACGGTACAAGCACTGGAATAAGATCCCCTTTATGAAAGCAGGTGCTCCACAGAAATGGACCAGGATGGATGTAAGTTCTGTATTTGGGGCCAGAATGACATTCTGTGTGAGAGAATATTTTCTGGCGTCTGAGCTGTTTCTTGGATGGTTATAGACCTTTTACAGTGAGCAGTCTACATACCAGGGGCCGCCACAGGCTCACCACCACTGAAAACCTTCCATTGGAAGCAAACAGGCATCAGCTGCCGCAGGCCACTCCAGCAACATTCCGCTGAGAGGCTAGCTATCACTTTGTACTAGTTACTTAAAATGTGGAAGAGCAGAGGGAAAACATGCTCTGTTGGGAACTGCAAGAACTGTGACAAAGACTGCATGAGCTTCATCCATCTTTGCTGCTCAAAAAGTGCCTGTGTTTATGATCGTTCGTCATGCACGCCTTTCCGCAAGGCGACCACAACTAACCCAACCGCCGGTGCTGGATAGCCAGTTGCCGGCAATGATCGCCAAGCTAATACCACCTGCAACAACAACATAGGTGTGCCACCATATCTTGTGCCATCACCGCTGGCACAAACTATCACGAAATGTTCAACTTTCATAAGCATGCAAGTCAGCGCCCATTCTCCCTACGCATGTGATACCGACATACTAGAGTCTGTGCACAAGAATAATGAAAAGACCAGACTGGAGCAAGTACACAAACACCAGACACCAAGCGCAAGTGTAGCTGCTCGAGTCTGGTCTTTTCTTTATCTCAGCGCTCCAACTCTCCTTTGTTTGACCAATTAGCCCACTGTTGAACTCTATGTGACTGACATACTTGAGCAACTTCCCTTTCTATAGCAGCAAAGTCAAACATGGAATAATAGGCAGACACCATGAGTTTTCTTCATGCGCCGGGAATCGGACAGCAGGCGAGTGATCGCTCAGCCACTTGCAACATTTGTCCATGCATACGCTAATACATTTCAGTCTGCACTCTGAGTAATTGGAAAGCCATTTTCAAGTTCTCTGATCAGCGCTGGCAACAAGAATGATGTGATCGTAAGGAACCACTGTGGTCGGAGCAGGTCAAAACGAAGTTGTTGTACATATACAGTTAAAGATAACAGTTGCACGGCCGTAACAGTTTTACAAATCTACTGCTGTAAAAACTTTGAATATGAAGGGTAAAAGGAAACATCGGGCCACATTCGTTGTCTTCATCTAGTACACTTGCACTCGATAAGATTGCAGTGCAGACAGAATGGATAGATGAAAAGTATACTTGTACTGCCTCTGCAGCTTTGGCCAAAGTCTTGCCTACCAATTCACTGCTCCCCATGGTGGCCGAAATAGCAGCTGTCTGAGCAATGTTTGTGGCTGGCCTGGCCATTGTAAACAAGCGAGAAAATGCCGATCAGAAAGCGCTCAATGATGGGAGCTGTCACATGACCAAATATGGCGTCGCCCATGGTTAAGGTGCTATAAACAGTGTCTATAGTGCAGACAATAGCGAGAACACACAAAGTTAGAAGACAGGTCCTAATTGATAGGTTTATCTGTTCATATACTCCTAGAGAATAAATGAAGTATTCACTTCTACTGTCATTAGCATATGTGCATTTGCATCACAATTTCTGGCCTGCACTTTAAGCAGTTAAAAACATGATCAGGAGACAGCATACAGGACGGTGGGTTTCTCATATCTTTAAACAAAAGTTTGTCTTACAATGTTAACATGCTGATCAATTTAACTCGTGTTAGTCTTAATCCGAGTATGCTACTTTGAGTATAGTACCGCGTGTCTGTTGGCTACCGTATACAAACTACTCATTTCAGGAATTCTGCCAGTGCACAAAATTGGAGAATTCAGTCGCCCAAGGGCTTGCACGATGCAGAAAAATGCATGGAGGATGTACTTACTTCGCATCTATGTGAGCTTCTGAAAGGCAGTTAAACCTTGATGTAACAAAGTTGGTAAAAGGACAATTTGCTTCGTTATATAAAATTTAATTATAGTTAAATTGAACTTTTTATGAAAATAAGTACAGCCGATAGATTTTCTTACGCAGAACTGGCTGCAATATTTTCTAAATGATTGGCCAATCGGAAAAAAACAAATTTTCAATTGGAAAGAAGTTCATTTCCTTGAATTTGAAAGACGGCGATGCAATTCGATGCTATTTGATGTCAAGCATGTGGTATTCACTGATGAAAAAGGTAAAAGTGCAAAAGAAGAAGAAAATATGCAGATCTCGTACACTGTGAGAATTGAGGTAAGTGAAGCTTTGTATGCTGTTTGCTTTGATTGACAATAATTAGCTGTGATGTTGGTGGTGCACATGTAATTTCTTAAGCATTTAGTCCAATATGAGAGTGGCGAGTTGATGTTAAAGGTTACCTTGCACTACTGCTGCTTGTCTGCGTCGTCCACAGAACACACAGGGAGACTTGTTTGCTTGAGGCCCTGTTGTGCATCAATGTTCATAATCTCCGAGAGTTTAGCATTATCACTGCCTCTCATGGCACATGCATCGTGGGAGAATTGTTAAACTTTAATTGAATTATGGGGCTGTACGTAATTCAATTAGTTATAAAATTGTATGCATACACTGTATACATACATTCACGGTCTGCACCACATTTCGCTGCGTAGCGAAGACGCTGCTATTCCGCGCGACGCTTCTTTTGGGCCTCAGTGTCCTTGACGCTAAGGGAACGCTTTGGAGCCATATTGCTGGCACATGTTTAGGTGCTCCTGCATATGTGACCAGCACGCTGTTGAGATGCAAACTCCAAGCAGTCTTTTCAGGCTATAGACGATTGTAATGTTTACACTGTCACAGCCCAGCATGCGACCTCCACTCCCTAGCACCTGCATTGTTTTTTTTTTTTTGCATAGGAAAGCGCACTACGTAGTAGTTCTGCGGAAACCCGCAAGGTGGAGAGAAGTAATTAATACAGGGAAAAATCAGACATCCACCTGTTCGTAGCAATTGCTACAAAGGAAACCCATACGGGTTCCTCGAAAGAAAAGCCTCAGAGTTGAAGAAAAATTCATCCTGGTTCGGGACTCGAACCCGGGACCACCGCCTTTCCGGGGCAGCCGCTCTACCATCTGAGCTAACCAGGCGGCGAAACACAAAGGACGCGCACACAAGGAAAAGGCGTTAGACACAGACGGACGCTGGACTTTCAACTGTACTTTATTGAAATTTACATTGCCACACATAACCTCCGACGCATGCATATCTTCAACTCCTCCCAAGACGTGCATAGATAGCACCTCGAAGATACATTAACACATGAAAACAGCCGACGCATGCGCAACTTCTACTCCTCCCAAGACCTGTGCATGAATGTCAATTTCTTATTAATCATATTTCACCTACTCGATAGGTAAGCATGTTCCTTGTTTGGTGAACAAAAACGTATCAGTGACACAAATTTTTTTCTCATTTCCAATATGAAAAGCTTCTAAGATTTTGCTTTCCTATCTAGTCTTGCCCTTCCCTAAAATGGTCACACGTCCGAACATGTAATGTATCTTTGAGGTGTTACCTATACACATGTCTTGGGAGGAGTTGAAGATACGCATGCGTCAGAGGTTATGTGTGGCAATGTAAATTTCGATAAAGTACAGTTAAAAGTCCAGCTTTTTCTTTGTGTGTGCGTCCTTTGTGTTTTGCTGGTACCCCCTTTTTTCAAGTTCAAGCACTGAACGTGTGCGGCTATGAACACATGCTGTTCCAGCATGATGATGCATTATCAAAAAAGTGCCCATATTCCCCGTGAGAAACGGAACAAAACCGAATGCAGGCAGATAAACACTTCTGTTGAAGGAATATAAAGATACCGGGCACATCCTGAATGGCTATGGTTCCTTCATACAATTTGACAGAAACTCGGTGGACTCTTGGGCCATCTTGTGCACCTTTATCAGTTAGATCTGTAACTTGGCACAAATAAAACCTGCTCGCAAGCAGTAACTGTTGCTCTTGTTTGTTCCGCTCTTGTGTTGCAGCTTTGTTGTATTTGTGTGATAAGCTGTTAGTATTATCAATGCAAACATTTTTCTTGACGTGCATGTATCTGGGAGTTTGTTTGGTTTCTTCTCAAATTGTTCCAAGCACTTAAAACCAGTCAACAGCTGTGGTGTGTCTCATCATTGGCTGTAGCCTGTCGCATCGTGTTGGGAGAGTGAACTGTTGACCGTCACTCTCACTCTCGCTGGGTTGCCTTGTCCTTTGCCTGATTTTTGAATATAACCGGAAAGTTTAATGTTGCAGAGAGCAACACGTACTGTGCACATATATTTTATGTTCACTTGCCGTGCGTGATGAGCAGAGTGGTGTAGCCGAGTGCATCCATGGCCCTGCCGCTGGTACCAGCTGTTTTGATAAATGCTACCAAACAATCATTGACAGAAACTGTACTCTTGTTGCATCCTTGTGCTTTATTAATAAGGATTATGAGCAGACTTTATCATGAGAAGGGGGCTCCAAATGTTCCTCATTTAGTCTTCACTGATAGTCTTGAAAGTGTCTTCTCATACACGGCTGCCATCCCTCTTGTTTCCAAAATCCCAGCTGTAGAGAAACCAGCAGGTTCACAGTAGGTCTGTACAGATGTGCACACTGCTTGCAGTCATTCAGGTTGCCTCTAGCTGCTTGCCCTTGTCACCTGCCCACTTTCTTGAACCCCTCCACAGCATGGTCTGCCCATGTTCTGCACTGTACTCATAGGCATTACTTTTTCTTTGCCTTTTCAAGCAGGTGGGTGGTGTCCATGCTGCTAGAGTCAGTGGTTTGGGTCGGACAGCATGAACACGATTAGTATGTAGCTGTTAGCACCTTTGGTACAACTGCTACCACGTAATCTACTTGTTGATAGTTCCAGCTAGTTTGAATGATGTGATGTGTGGCCTGTTATGTTAAAAATTACAAGCTTTTTTTCTATGCAAAAAACTACAGGGACATATTGGAACTTTCAAACTCTATCCATTTAGCTAGAGACACCAATTAACCATTTGTCAAGTAAATGAACATTGACTGTGCATTGTGATTCAGTGATGATATTTGGTCATAGCCTTCTTCCTTATTAGCAAGCATTTGGACGTCTGCTTTAATTTTTGCTTTAATCTTGGCTGAGTGTTAATGCAGAAAATTCGATGATTATGGATATGATAGCAGAGAAGCTGCTTAATTCTTTCCTTACCACCACCAGAAATTTGTTCATTTTCGGTGCTTTTATGTTCTATAATTTTATTTCAAGACATTGCTTTAATCTTGGCTGAGTGTTAATGCAGAAAATTCGATGATTATGGATATGATAGCAGAGAAGCTGCTTAATTCTTTCCTTACCGCCACCAGAAATTTGTTCATTTTCGGTGCTTTTATGTTCTATAATTTTATTTCAAGACATGTAAGAAAGAAGAATGGTGCTGAAAAGTCCTGTTGCCATCACTTGTCTCAGAGCCAGAAAAAGGTCGGCACACTAGAAAACACTGTCACCATCGCACGTCACGCGGCCAGTTTGCCGATCTAGCTGAGTGCTCGTTGCTGCCACTGTGTTTCTGGCTGATGAGTGCCCCTCATCCAACCGCTCCATTGCAGCCACTTCCATGCCCAGTCCGCCCCTTTGACCGCATTGGGATTAATTTGTACGGTTCTCTCCCATGTACGGCTGCCAGCAACCGTTAGGTCATAGTAGCAGTCGATCACCTCATGTGACATGTGGAAAGTGCTACACTCCCAGCGGCCACAGCGCACGACGTCGCTTCCTTCATTCTCTATCAGCTCGTTCTATGCCATGGCGCTCCTCGTGAACTCTTGAGTGACTGAGGGCACATGTTTCTTTCTGAAGCAGTGACATCTCTCCTTCATCAATGCAACCTATAATACATCGCAGCACCACCGTCTGTCACCCCCAGACAAACGGTCTGACGGGACAGTTCAGCTCTACTCTCGGTGACAGGCTGTCCATGTATGTCACCTCAGATAATTCCAACTGGGACCTTGTTCTGCTGTTCATAGCATATGCCTACAACACCTCCAAACAAGCCACAATTGGATTATCTTTGTTTTTTCTTCTCTACAGCCTTGAACCTTCCTGTACCATCGACACAATCCTTCCATATCATCCAGATTCTTGAAAGTGCACTCTGGTTTCTACAGCCGCTAAGCATGTCGAGGAACGTCGGTAGCTCGCCTGCTCGCTCACTACCACAGATGGATCCCGCCAAAAGCTTTGACGTGACGATGGCCGACCTGCTCCAGCCTTCCAGACTGAATCCTTTGTCTGGTGCTGGGTCCAACCTACAAGTCCTGTCTTCTCTTCCAAACTACTACCGAAATTTGATGGTCCTTATCACATAATTGCCCAAACTTTGCCCATCAACTACATCGTCGAGCCACTGACAGCCCCAAGTGATCATCATCGCCAGGCGCATGAAATTGTTTATGTTGACAGGCTCAAGCTTTATTACGAGCCCATCGTTTTGTCGTTGCCGTAGGTCGCCAGGATGGCTCCTCTTTCAGCTGGGGGGTGATTGTAAGGAAGAAGAATGGTGCTCGAAAGTCCCGTTGCCATCGCATGTCTCGAAGCTAGGAGATGGACATTCTAGAAAGCGCTGTTGCCATTACGTGTCGCGTAGCCACTTCGCCAATCTGCTGACCGCTCGTTTCTGCTGCTGTGTGTCTGGCTGATGCTTGAAGAGTCCAATAAACCTTGTCGCACATATTAGTCATACCATGATACATAAAATTGTAGCTTGATGGTTGGTATTTTGAATGGAAATAAAGCAGGAATTATTTCTGGTATAGTTTTCGAGAAATTCCTTGTGGAATTTCAAAGTACCTCAAGAAGCATGAATGAAAAGAACAGTTTTCAACATTTACTAGTAATACCGTATTTACTCGCATAATGATCACACTTTTTTCTAAAAAAAAATTGATGCAAATTCAATGGTGTGATCATTACGTGGGTTAAATTTACCACAAAAAGAAACATTTTCTGTTTTCATCCCGCATTTGCTGCGGGATGACAAGCAGGCGGCTGCCGCTGTCAGTGCGGGACACCAAAACAGAAATGGCGGCCGGCGGAGCAAGCTGAACGCGATTATTTTTCTTCTCATGAGTACATTACGTGCAGTGAAACAGTTTCTCCGTATCAGTAATGAATAAAATCGTTAATATCGGCAAGTTTGCAACAATAACGTAGCCATGTCCACTTTGAGGGGACAGAAACGTAGATGGGCGCACTTAGCTGTCAGTGACAAACACATGGCAGGCATGCTGCGGAAATTGTGGCATTTGTCTTCACTGCTATCCTAATACGGCACGTTTCCGCTAAGGGTGGGCAAATATCTTGGCTGCATTACAAAAAAAAAAAAAATTAAATTATGGGGTTTTACATGCCAAAATCGTGATTTGATTATGAGGTACGCCGTAGTGGAGGACTCTGGAAATTTCGACCACCTGGGGTGCTTTAACGTGCACCTAAAGCTAAGTACACAGGTGTTTTCGCATTTCGCCCCCATCAAAATGCGTCCGCCATGGCTGTAGCTGCGTTACAAGCAGCGGCGTATCAATAGGGTACACTTCTAACGTATCGGTGTAAACATGGCCACTATCGTTGCCGCTCACGATTTGTTGCATGCCCATGAGTGCGGACGAGAAGAATTGAAAGGCGCCCTTTATGTTGTTGTTTACCAAAACCATTACGAAGCCTACAAATAAGAGAGAGAGAAGTTTAATGATACGAAATGCAGAGAGGTCGGCCTGAGGTATATTCCTCTAGCCAGCTAATCTGCGTTGGGGGAAGGGAAAGAGGGAAAGAAAGAGGGAAGAGGCGCATGATGGGTGACGACAAGACAAGGAGGATGTAAAACATATGGCAAGTAATTTGGCATGCTCAAAGCCTGCAGTCCAGGCCCGCACTTTTTAAAAAGTTCAGTAACGCCTGAATGGCCTTGAAACTCAATTGAGTGTTTGGCCAAGGGCCTAAAATAACGTCCTCTAACAACGGTGGGCTGTCGAGATGCGTAAGGTCATTGTTCAACTTTTGATGCTCTTCCACGTACTTAGGGCAGTTGCAAAGCACATGACCTATAGTCTCATTAACATTGCACTAACAGTTTGGAGACTCAGTGCGTTGCATGTGGTGCACGTATCCGTGCGTAAATGCTACCCCCAGTCTTAGTCTGTGCAGAAGACTGGCACAGTTGCATTGAATTTTCAGTGGTAGCCTAATTTCATTGTAGGGTCCAATCTCTGGAGTTGTCTGTGGCGATTATCCGAATTGTCCCAGTGTTTTTCTGTCCGTTTTCGGATGACACTGGAGAGGAGGCAGTTAGCGTCTGCTCTTGAGGAAGGAATTGCAAGCAGTGAATCTGGTTCTTCGAGTGCCTTCTTCGCTTCGGCATCGGCCAGTTCGTTGCCGTGTATACCACAGGGACTTAGAATCCACTGAAATGTGGTGCGGTGGCCGTTTTCTTGCGCTAAAGTGTACAGCTCGGCAGTTTGAAGAGCCAACACTCTGTACGCGCTTTCTTTCAACACCACTCTAAGTAGTTGCAGAGCCGATTTTGCGTCACTGAAGACTGTCCATACTTGAGGAGGCTGTCGCGAAATATATTGAACTGCCTCTCTGATTGCCGCTAGTACCGTAGATGTTGTAGTCGTCTTGTTACACAGACGAAACTGTCGAATAACTTGATGTGCAGGCACGACGAAAGCCACAACAGACTCATACGACGAGACCGATCCGTCTGTATACACATTAACCGATGAGTCATATTCTTTCGACATATATTCAAGTGTTAAATGTCTGAAGCCGACGGTAGGTATCGGCGATTTTTTAGAAATTCCGGGAATAGATAGATGTACCCGTATTTTGGACATTACCCATAGAGGCATACGTGGAAGGTCAGCAGGGGCAAAGTATGATGGTATGGCAGATTCTTAGCATTTAATGGCTCTTGAAACACTGGAGTCCGGCCGTATGTCGGGAAGTGTCGATAAGGGGTGGCTTCCATGACGGCACAGCAGTCGCAGGAATACTTGAAGAGGTTCACATCGTAGATAGACAGGTGAAGGGGTGGCGCGAGCCTCTTCAATTGTTCCGTAGGTTGAGGTGCAACGTGGAACACTGAGACATGTTTTCAGCATCTGTGCCTGGGCGCTTTCCGGCGTACGCAAACATGACCGGCTCATACTTGATAAAACTGGCAGGCTATACCGAATGTAGCCGACGTAGAGAGCCTGGTACAGCTGGAGTAGCGAATGCTCAGATGGACCCCGCTTCATACCGGCCAGAAAACGAAAAACTTGAGCAAGCCCAGTTAATTTTTTCTTTAACATTGCCACATGCTTTGACCATGAAACACCGCGGGCAATGACAATGCCGAGGTATCTGTGGTGGGTCACATATGGGATGGCATTGTCATTGATCATAATTGGATACCCTCACATAAGCTTCCGTGTGAACGCTATCACAGCGCATTTATCTGGTGCCATTTGCAGTCCTTGGCACTGCAGGTACTGAGACGTTAAAGAAATAGCTCGCTGCAATCTTGCACGAATTTGCAGTCACGTGACTGCGGACGCCCATTTGCATATGTCGTCTGCGTAGGTACTGATACGTACTGTATCAGGAATTATTTCCGCAAGGCCAGTAAGGGCAACATTGAAAAGAGTCGGGCTGAGCACTTCTCCTTGAGGCACTCCACGGACCAGAATGTGTCTTCTCGTTTCGCCATCATTCATGGACATGAAGACTGTGCGACCATCTAGGTAATTTTCAATCCACATGTAGAGACAAATAATATAGCCGAGGCAAGTTTGGTTGTAGCTTTTTTTTCAGGAAAGTGTGGAAAGTGATGTAAGGAATGAAATGGGGCACCTGCTTAAGAATGTTGGCTGCGTGCAGACCTCTTGGTATGTCTTCAAGAGTCGTTCACGTAGCATTCGACAGATGGCAAGCGCGATCATCATTAGCTAGACTTGGCACACAACATATCGCTGCGACAAGTTCAGGGTGTGATCATTACACGGGAAAGAAAAAAAATCTTAATTTTGACGACAAAATTCAGGGGTGCGATCATTATGTGAGTGCGATTATTATGCAAGAAAATACGGTATGAAGAGTAAAAAAAGAAAACTGAACAGCTTGTACAAACAAAGTATGTGCCTTGCTCCTGGTTGCAATTTCTGTATTTTAGACCACACCAAAAATTAGATGTGCAGATTCGATGTGAATGTTATCTCTGCTGATGTTCATGTTATGCGGGAAAGCCGTGGCTTTGCAAATGTGAAATTATGTATGCGCCTATTGGTGTATGGAGCATTTGTTCTCTTTGCAGCAAGTGCCAGGTTGCTTTCTTTCTGCCTTAGGCTCTTGAAACAATGGTTGTCAGGTTGGGGAACATCTGTTAAACTAAGTTGGTGAGCATGATTATCACGCTCGACCAACTTTGCTTTGTAAGCAAGCTGGCCTAGTCTAGCTCTATGAAGTGATACTGGAGTGTTTGCATACTTCTTACTGCCTTTGTACAGTACCGTACAGTAATCGACAGTATTGTACAGCAACAGAAGTGTAGAGTAATGAATACGAATATTTGTATTGGCAGTGTTCAATGTGGTGTTCAATATGTAAGAGATCAGACTGCTAACCAAGCCTCTATGGGATGTTTTTTTTTTATTTGAACCTCAAGGGTCCCCAGACGGGACCTTACATGAGGAGTGGGTGCATTAATGGCGGATAACAATGATTGTTGCATAGAATTATAAAGAGTACATAGCTTCTTCGATGGAATTCTTGAAATCAGTGGGATCAGGGATAAGAGCTTGGCTGCAGGCAAGGTCATTCCAGTTGTGGGCTGTGTGCACAAAAAATGACTTCTGGAACTTAGCAGTGCGGGCACGATGCAGGATGATGCTGTTAGGATGGCCTGTGCATGGTGTTTGGCGCACTGGTTGGATGAGTTGGCTGTCTTGGGGTGAACAATGGAAAAACTTGTGATAAAGCAGAAGTGTGAAATATGGCGACAGGAAGTGAGAGAAGGCACTTGTAACTGATTCTTTAGAGCAGATATACTAGAGTATCATGAGTAGTTTGAAATAATGAAACGTGTAGCACAATTTTGAACTGATTCGAGAGCTGTAATAAGGTTAGACTGATGTGGATCAAAGACTGCGCTACTGTATTCAAGTTTAGGTCGCACAAGTGTTTTATAAGTTACTAATTTTAAGGAAAAAGGTGGCATGTGCAGGTTATGGCGAATTGTTTACCCAATTGCTTAACTAGATGAATTTATTATGGGGTTAATGTGGTAAGACCATGATAAATCACTAGTGATGTAAACGCCAAGGTATTTAGCGGAGCTAGCGGAAATAATGGTGGTATCCTTGATTTTATAAGTAGGTAAAGCATAATTTCGGTGGCAGTGAAAAGAAATTAGTACAGTCATTGCAGTATTCAGGGGTATTAGCCAAGTAGCGCACCATTTCTGTATGTTATTCAGGTCATTTTGGAGGACAGAAGAACCGTCAGTGTTAGTTATAGGGCGGTAGATTACGCAGTCATCAGCGAAAAGGCGGATAGTAGATGTTACTATAGAAGGCAGAGCGTTAACGTATATTAGAAAGAGCAAAGGGCCAAGAACTATGCCATGGTGTACTCCCGAAAGAACATGCGAGTAAGAAGACGAGAAGCTACTAGCAGAAACAAATTGCATGTGGTTGGTTAAGAAGTTTCGAATCAAGTGAAAGACATGCGGCTGAAGGTCTAAAAGAGGCAGTTTGAGTAAAAGGCGGGAATGGGGTACTTTGTCTAATGCTTTCTCGTAATCTAGGAACAGTGCATTGGTTAGGATATTGCGGTCAAGATTGAATGTCATACACAAGCAAAGCTAATTGGGTTTCACATGAGTGGCCTTTTCGGAATCCATGCTGGTTGGGATGAAAGTAGTTGACAGATGCTAGAAATGTCGCGACATTGGAGTAAATTACATGTTCTTTGATCTTAGAGCATACACTAGTTGGTGAAGTGGGTGTGTAGTTACTTGGGGATGATCGATCACCTTTCTTGATAACTGAGATGACCTTCCCAATTCACCAGTCATGTGGAACGGAACCAGTATCAATTGATTACTAAAAAATGATGGAAAGAATAAGACTGCAAACATACTTAGCATTTTTTCAAACTTTGGAATTGATTCCATCGATACCACAGGAAGATGAACACTTTAATGAATCGATTATATTGACAATACTGTGCGGGTTGAAGGTGATGGTGTCCATTGGTGGACGCGGCAATGGTGGGAGATCGGGAACATTACGAGTTGTTTCGTTAGTAAAAACAACAGAATGCGTGGTTCAGTGCATGAGGTATGTTAGATACTTCTACCGGCGAGCCACTGCTGTCACAGAGTGAAACAGTAGCTTTTACATTGGGGATAATAGTTTTCCAGAAGCACTTTGGGGTGGTTTGTGACATTTCGGTGAGGGTAGTAGATTAGAACTGGCGTTTAGCTTAGGCAGTCATAGTGGAGTATTGTTCGGCAATGGTGTGTTATTTCACCTCTACCTATGACGTAGGTCATAGGTAGAGGTGAAATTGTTATAGAACACAAAGAGATTGCGATTCATGCTAGTGTAGTCTCCTTTGTCGTATAGCGTTAGTACTTTTTTAGACATTGGACTTCTGGTAATATTGGCAGAGAAAGTAGTATGGACTACAACGTGGTCACTGAGGCCCGTAATGTACGAAGGAGCGTCGAAATCTTCAGGGTGAGTAGTCAAAATAAGATCAAGAATATTAGATGAATGGTCAGTCGTGCGGGTGGGCTCAGATATAATTTGAGTCGGGCCAAAGGTTAGACAAGTGTTCAAGAATTCACTAAAAGCATAACTTTTTGTTAGGGTGTTGGCCATATCACTCTAATCTAGAGACGGAAAATTGAAGTCGCCAGAAAGCAAAATGGGCGTGCTAGGGTGAGATGAGATTAGTGAACCGAGCGCGCCATGAAATAGAGGTATGAAGGAACTGTCCATATCAGGCGGTCAATAGCATATACCGATAAGAACGGGGGGGGGGGGGGGGGTTATAAAGCTTGACAGCACACCCAAATCATTTCCAACGAGGTTACTACATTCACAACTGAACAATTAAAAAACAATTGGCAGCGATGAGAATACCACCACCAGGGCAGCCGTCAGGTCTGTCTTTCTGGAAAACATCAAAATCAGTTAGCTTGGGCATGATTTTGGAATCTAAGATCGAGGCATTTAGCCACGTTTCAGTTAGCAGAATGATGTTACTGAACGATGAGCTGATAAGACTACACAGGGAATCTCGTTTGGGAATTATACTGTGAATGGTGGTGTAAAAAAGTCGTAGGCGATGATGTCTGGGCTTGACATTGCGGCTGAGGTGGGTTGATAGCTGCCATGATTTACGCTCAAGTACTTTATCAGCTGTGTGATCAAAGATGTAAGTTTTGCCACTAGAAACTAGTCTATTGTGACGGAGCTTGTAAGAAATGTGGTTAGCTTTCGTGAATTCAATAAGCCGTTTACAGGCGAGTCGGGTGTTAGGGGAGAAGTCTTCGCTCAGTGCGTAACCGGTTGATTTAAAGGGCAACTCCGGAGTTTTTTTAACCATATTAGGATATCGTCATTTTTAAATGGCATTGGCAGACATGTCACCGGTAAGGTGGTTCAATTTGCTTATAAGTTCATCAATAATTTTAAATAACCAATAAATGGATACCGAAACCAGAACAGGTAGCTGCTTCATGTGACGTCACAATGAGTCAATGACGTCAGACCCTACACTACCATAAAGCAAATGCGCAGAACATGTGCTAAACACGCAGCACACGTGGCGCTAACGCCAAAGGAGCGAAGCTGATGATATCTCCCGATGCCACAGGGAGTTTCTACAAATTTTCCAAACAAGACGGCGGCGATTTCAGCGATGATTTTAGCGACAGTGGCGGTGTAGTCTCTGACGTCATAAGCAGAGGGTGGCCAGTAAACAGTCATGAGTCAGGAATGCAACCAATGTTTAAAATTCATTTTCAGGAAAACTAAATGAGTTGCAGCCATATCGTTTGGCATGGATATACAGAATGCAAATGAGAACATATATTCAAAATTTCATTAAGATTGGTGGACATAGAAAAATCACCAGAGTTAGGGTGATCCATTCTTGTAGTACCACCGAGCCCACTAAGCGGTGCGATGGTTTGGTCGGGCTTTATATAGTCTAATCTAGGGGAGGGCATAGTCTAACCTAGGGGAGGGCGCGGTGATTGTCCCAGGTAGCGATGACGTTGGCCACGGGCAATGAAGATACTGTGACGGAAGCAGGGAATCCACGGCCGTTGAAGCGTGACATTGCAGCGGATGGTCCGCGTTGGTTAGAGCATGCGTAGGGGGTAATCACCAGCAACGGGTTGGCTGCCGATGAAGTGCATGCGGACAGCATCCTGAGAACAGCGAGCAGCTGAGGCCAGGAAAGTGTTGTGAACTGTGTGACGAAGAAGCGAAGGCAGTTAGGGCGATCCATTCCTGTAGCACCGCCGAGCCCACTAACTGAGTATTACTGAGAATGTTGTCGCGATCACAAAATCAGCCAGTAACTATCGGTGGGCTTGGCTGCTTGCAATGTAGCTACATGACATTGCAAAGAAAAGAGAAAGCACTTTTTTCGTTGTTTTTGACGCGAGACTATAAATTCCCTGTTGCCTTGTTGATATGAAATTGTCTGTGTACTCTTGTGTGAGTGAAAACTCCACATGATGAGAATTTCTCATGATAGTTGCACTTATCCTGTCGAAATGCCGATGAATAAAAGCTACCCACTATAAAAGCCAAATTTAAATTGCACTTGATATTAGTTGAACACAATCGTCCAAACAATGCACACTTGTGAACATGTGGCAATGTTTGAGACGTCGTTAACCCTAGAAAAGTGCTGGCAAAAGCTCGAAAAAGCGTTCAGGAAATGAAATTTTTTAATTGCTCATTTGGATAGCAAATTTTTTATAGATTTCAAGTATATAGACGTGGGGGTAGTAAAATTGCAATTTGATTATGAAAATACGAAATAACAAGAACCACGTACGGTGGCTGAAAATTTCAGTTGATAGGAGTTCAGTTCCGTCGCAACCATTCGATGCTAAAGGGGAAATTTCTAGTCAAACATTTGTTGAGAAAGGCTTGCAAATACAAAAAGTCTCAAGTTTTCGAAGAGTGGCTAGGTACGAGGCAGTCCCATACCATACTTCTTACACCAGAAGCATGTTACTTTTTGGACTTATTGCCAGTGTTGCTTTGGCCTTTGCAGCAGAGAACGCACTGTCTTGTTAGATGTTCTTTGCCTGCTGTAGACGGGACAAAGTCCACAAAGTGCTGTGCCATCAGATGAGTAAGGCCTGCTTCTGAAGGAAGTCCACAGGGGGCAGGAACATTCAACTGGCAGCCACCATATTTAATATGTCTGCTGGATGAACAGAGTCAAACTCGACGAGACAAACTCAGCCTTGACACTTAAAAAAAAAAAATTGTAACCAAGCAAGACTCGTCTACGGCACTTGGGGGTTAAAGGGGCCCTGAAATACTTTTTCAGCATAATAAGAAAATGTTGCTGTTCTGTGGATGAGGCTACTGTGAACATGTGAGCCAAATTTATTGCACTGCAGGCAGCAGGGAACTTGCAGTCCCTTGTCAAAAACGACGAAAAACCGCTTTCTTTTCTTTGCAATGTCATGTAGCTACGTTGCAAGCAGCCAGGGCCACCCGCAGTTCTTGGCTGACTTTGTGATCGCGACAACATTCTCTGTAATACTGTAATTACTAATTTTGAGTAAAGGAGGGATGCGGGGCTGAAAGGTCAGCTGACATGCCAATTTTAATGAAATTCGGCATGAGGCTTTGTCTTCTTGTTGTTAGAACAAGTAGAAAATTTGATTACCTTAGCACAAATACAAAAAAGAGCTATTCATGTCCCATTGACCAAATAAGTGTCACCTTAGGAAAACTATTATTTTAAAGATTAAGGACCTTGATAAAAATTTTTTGAATAACTATATTTTGGACGCCATATAGTGCAGGATAGAACTAGCCGCTTGCAATTTTATGCCTTCTGTAGAAACCGTGCAACTTCAAAACCATGTTGTTCTTGTTGTTGTTGTTACAGTGATCAAGACATTGTACTTTTTTTTTTAGAGCGCAGCTTTTAGGCGCCCGTTCCTGTGGCGAGTGTCGGCATTCCTTGTGACCGAGCGAATGAGTACAGCAAAGGATGAAAGAGCGAATGCAAAGCGCAGCAGGGGATGAAAGGCTGCGATAATGAAGAGAGCGTGAGGAGGAAAGGGGAGGAGGAGGGTGCAGCAGAACCATGAGGCTGAAAGTGGAGGTGGAGGTTATGGCGAAAGCGTGAGAAGAATAGTGTAGTGTCATGCAAGATGGGCTCTATTGTGACGATGTCTACGAGGTGGTGCCAGAGTAGTGTGTGTCGTCTGTTCACTGATGACGCCACCAATACCATATATGGAAGCAAAGCGCCGCATGAGTGGAGGTCTGTCCGCAGCAGCTGCTGTGAATTGTGCCCACGCGTCACCCATGCAGTGCTTCTCACAATTTCCTGATTAGCAAGGCAGTAGTGCCACACTTCACTCCGTTTGAAATGTGCGGCATGTGACAGATTGTCCGTGCCAGCCAATATATAGTGAAATGAAAGCATCATAGAGCTGCGCTCAAATTTCGATTGAGGGAGTATCATGATTGTCGGTGAATTTTTTCATAGAGGCAATTTAGAAATTCAATATTTCCCTAGTCTTATTCCTCACAAACTTTCAGCCTAGAGACAATATTATAGTTTTTGCTTTTGCAGTTTGGTAACTAATACCCTTGCCACACGGACAAGGTTAATGCCATTAAAAATGTGAGGCCTTTCTTTTTCTTTTTCTTTTTCTTAAGTTTCTTAATTCCATTATATTTCGGTCACTGCTACACGTGCATACTTAATTCTTTAAGGGTCGATTTTTTCCGCCATATGCGACTGCCCATGGTAGATTTTTTTATTGCAGATTTCAATTCTTCTGAGGGACCTCTTTCGAAAAACATTTGCCATAATTTTTCTAGGGTGACCGTAAAGTGAGGAAAAAATGTTTTGCATTGGTATATATGTACTGTTTACTCATGAATAACAACAATAAGAAAAGGAAATAAATTTATAAGACTTAAAAATTTGATGCATTGTTATACACATAGCTGAAAGCTTAGAAAATGCGCAATCAAAAATATTTCGCAAGTGTCAAATGTTCCTGCTTTTACACTAATATTTACGTCTGTAGCGTAATCGAACTGCGTAGGTGAGCGCACTAAAGAAAACTGTATGGTTTTGTGCCCGTTAAAAAAGCAAAATGTGTGACAAACTTCCGCTAATCTTCATCTTATCGCCAACCAGAGCCGATTAGTTTTCACAAGTCTCCAAGAAAAAAAGGAAAAGGAAACGCATGCACGGCGGCATCCTTCCTTTGCTCACCCCTGTGAGCACTAAACGAGCGAGAAACAGGTGGCCGCCCTTTGAGCGATTAGTGACAAGATAGCCATCAGTTTTGCGAGCACAGGAAGCCGAAGCTGCCCGCGGAACAAAGCCCAAACCGGCGCTTGCCCGTGCATGCGCCAATGCGCGAGCGGTAGTATGTAGATGCGCTGGAGCAAACTAGCTCTAAAACAAACCACGCAATGAAAACCGAGAGAGGGAGGCGTGAGAAAAAAATTGCATGTATTCCCACATAGTGGCAGCACATGCCAAGAAAGAAAAGGTTAGAAAATTGGCTTACTTTTTAAGCGTACAGATGGCGCCGTAAATGTGTGGCATCGACCATTTTGGACTTGTTTGCAGCGCCGTACATTTACGTCATTGACCCTGAAAGGGTTAATGACATTAAACATCGCAATTGTAATAGCGGCAGTGAAACGGTTAAGGCTGCTTGCCAATCATTATACAATTAAAGAAAAGTTACTTAGGCAGCAAACATTTAAGAAATGGCATGAAAATATTATAGGCGTAGTTTATGTAGTCTACTTCAGGAATGTCATTTTTGAACCCTTTCGCAAACTGTTTGAAGCCAAAGCTTTCGATGCATTTGATGGCCAAGTGAGTTGTGATGGTTGTGAGAATGCGCTACATTGGGAAGGAAAGAGTGCTTTTTAAAAGAATATGAAGAATATTGTAATTGTTTTTCGCTACAAATTCGTTTAGTATTGTCAGAATGTGGAGACATTGCGAATGAGAGTTCGCATTTGATGGCCAAGTGAGTTATGAGTATGCAGTACACCTTGAGTGGCATTAAGCCTTAATGCCATTAAGCATGTCCATGTGGCACCCCGTGAATCACATAAAAATTTAAGACATTATCAAGTTAATGTCATTTTCAGTGCCTGCGTGTCATGGGTGTAAAACTGAAAATTGCCCATAAAATGCAAACTGAGAAAAATTCTTTCAAAGATCTCAAAACATGCCAAAATGCATGCAACTACCGGGTTAAAAAGCTAATTTTCTTCTTTGTTTGGAAATCCAAAATACAAAAAATGAAGAAACACGTATTTCTGACAAAAATTTTGATTTTAGCACCACATTCCCCCTTCAGCAAATGAAAAATACGCGTCTGCTATGTCAAAAAGAAAAAAAAGTTTCATTTTTGCAGTTCTGGTGTACACATGCCAGTTGCATTTAGCTGCATCTACTAAATGCAGATCGCACCGATGTGCTGTGTAGCATAGATACCGCGGCCATCATGTGGGGTGCTGCGATGAGTCCTCTTGTTGGCGAGACAATCGGATAATCGCATGCACTGGCCGGTCTCTGAAAGTGACATAGCTCCAGGTACTGCTCGTCTCGTGTCAAGAGAGCACTGCACTGGCCTGAACTGGAAGTAGCGCCGTAGAGAGAAAAAGTAAATAAATAAAAACTTTTGCGCAGCCTTGCCCTACTGCCATCCCATCCCCCCTGTGTAGCTTCCAGTGCTCTAGCAGAGATGAAATAAGAGAGAAAGCTGGGAATTGGTGCGATGGGGAGTATGGCAGACTCCTCTTAACTTGAAAGGTACAAAAAGATTTTACCGCAGAAGATTAGTAATCTGTTAATAGTGTGCCCACTCTATGATTAATTAGAACAGTGTTTCAGGGCCCCTTTAAAACAGCATAGATGCTGGAGCAGAAAATTAGACAATCCAAACCCACCATGGTTGCTTAGTGGCTATGGTGTTGGGATGCTAAGCACGAGGTTGCAGGATCGAATCTTGGCCATGGCGGCTGCATTTCGATGGGGATGAAATGCGAAAATACCCGTGCATGTAGACTTGGTGCACTGTTAGGATTGGGGGCTCAATCCCATCGCTCGTAACTCGTTGTCAAGATTGGAGTCCGGCATGAATTAGAAGGTAGCTGGCCCATGCCGTCATCCAACTTATCCACGCTGAAGACGTTGATGAAGGGAAGGACTGCTTCTCATTGAGAATGAGGAATATGGGTTTACTTACAGTATCTACATCAGTCTAGCATGACTGCGAGAGAAAGTACGTCAGTCTAACAGGACTGCTTGAGAAAGTTCATCAGTCTAACATGACTGCTTGAGAATACACTGAGCAGCCGCACAACAGCAGTTTATAAACACGCGGTCCTCCCTCGATCCCAAGGTGACGGAAACGTTTGTCCAGTCATCGTAAACAAGCCGCCTCTCTGCGGGACGGCTTACACACACACACTTCCGCACAGGTTCACGGTTCGGAGCCGACGTCAGATGGACTTCGTAGAACTCGGGGCTTGTGTCAGGAAAGGTGCCCTTTATTCCCCGAGCTGAGCCCCACAGCGCGGCCGGGTGCCCATTGTCTTGTGTCATGGACAGTGCGTGAGAAGGGGCCTTCGTAGACGTTCCCGCGGCAACTCCCCCGCTCATAGCGCTGGTTGGTTCGGTAACAATAGTTGGCCCGCCAAACGCATTCAGTCACAACGGCGACGAGGCTAGAGCGTAACGGTGGCGTTCCAAGAAAGTTGAAGCCGCTGTCGCAACTGGCTGGCAAAACTTGCACCTCAGCTGGGCCGTTCTTAACAGCACATTAAAGAACCCCAGGTGGTCAAAATTTTAGGAGTCCCACACTACAGCGTGCCTCATAATCAGATCGTGGTTCTGGCACATAAAACCACATAATTTAATTTTTAGACAACCCGACAGAAGCTTTGGTGTCTTTACTGCTGCTCTGATTGAAAGATTATGTAACTGACTCAACTGATTGCACATCTTGCATTGTTTGATTTGGGAAGTGCAAAGAGCACTGTACACCAGTTTTGACAATACTTCCTGCCGAAGTTAACATGCTAAAAATTGTGAAATCTCTCCAAAAGTGCAGTCTTCATTTCATACGGTGGCTGACATGGCTCATGGAGAAGTCGAGATGGTAATGTTTAACTATTCATCATTAAACTGTTAATCAAATTGATCCATTTCCTATGGGTTGGTAAGGAAAGAGTGAAGTTAGAGTGAAGGTGGCATGGTAATTTGACATAAACTTGCACTACACGTCGTGAAAGTGATCACTAAGATTTGCTCATTTTCCCAGTACTAAGTACTGAAAACTAAATCTGCACATGGGGACGTATGTCCAGTGTCAGAAACTTAGTGTTTACCTCTGCCTTTGCTCAAGCAGCAGTTCTTCTCTCACCTTTGAGGACAAGCAAATACCGTATTTTTCTGTGCACAGTTGACTTACATTGACGCGCCTCCGGTTAATTAGTTTTTTTTTTTTCAGTTAATTCGATCTTGACCGAAGGACCCGGCACCTATGCATTTGTTTTTTTCCTCCATCTTCTTTAGTTTAGTCAATTTCTTTGGTCCCTTCAGGGTCGAATTAATGGAAATCGACTGTATAAGACGCATTAAAAAAATTGTTAGTGTGTTTAGATATGCAGAAAACAATGCGCTGGTGTGACCAATAAGTACATCTTTTTTTGCCACCATGCGTGGCAGCATTTTCAACGAAATTGAATCTTGTTTTAACAGTGAAGTGACTGTGGCAACAGATGTCAGCACCAAGCACAGTATAGGCAGCACGGCAGCTGCAGTAAAGGCCGCCATGGTGGCCTTCATGATATAATAGGTACTTTTGTGATTGGGGATCACGTGTTCTGTTTTACTGTTATGGTTCAACTACTGACACAGTAATCATTGTACGTTGTGGCGCTCGGCATCTACCCGTTAAGGGGGGATGCTAGGCTGAAGGGTCAGCTTTTGAAGCGCTCAACCAATTCCTATGAAATTTTCAGGGGTAGTGGATCTTGTTGTCATTAGAATATCTTCTGAATATCTGCACCCTAGCGCAACGCCAAAAAAAATTCTAACTGTGAAATTGAGCAAGCTTGTGTGTCAACTTAGGAAAACTATCTTTTACAAAATAATGAAAATATACAAATTATTTGTGATTAGATACCTTTTAGATGGTTTATAGTGCAGGATAAGGTCAGTTGCACATTTTTTATGTCATTTCTGTAAAAATGCCATCACTGTGAAAATGAAGTTTATTTTTTTCGCTGTCATTACATGTCAAAGATCTGCTAAATATTATATGTTGGAAAAATTTAGGCATCTGAAGAGTACTTTATCTTGTTCCTCACAAAATTCTAGTCTAGAAAAAAACGGAAGCAGCATTTGGTGAAGCAGTTTGGAAATGATACTTTTCCTCATGCTCTTTCTTTTTCCAAAAAGTGCAAACTGAGAAAAATCAAAGATTTCAGAGCATGGCATTTATTCTTATGATCAGAAAAAATTAATCAAAGTGCCCTGCTGCATATATTGGGCCCTCCTCTTCAACATGACGCTTCTCTGTGGCGATCGCTTCAAGGCATCGTCTCTTTTTTTCAGCTTTAGAGCTATCCGTCGCTCTTGCCTGTGCTTGTGAAATGGCTTGCTTCGTGGCTTCCTGAACGTGCTTATTCGTCTGAACTCCATGTTCAAGTTCCAGCTTGTCGAGAACTCTCTTGATGCCACGTGCTCCTTCATTGAATTCTAGCACAGCCAGGGCTGCTGCTGTCTCCACTGTTCTCAGTGATGCAAATTCTGTTTTTGGGCACCTTTTCCATACAAGAGCATTGAAGGACTCGTTTGCATTCTCTGTCGGCATCCTTGAACATCGTGCAATAAGCTCTGGCTTACTGAGCCTGTTGTAGAGAGGCACCAGCTCTTTGGTAATGTCTCTACTGAAAGCTGGATGATGGGATCTTGGCACCGATGGCTTGTCTGCTGCAACTACGGCTCTGTGCTGATTGTAGTGACACCAAAAGTCCTCACCAACTGGGCAGGCGTCATGTCGTGCGACTTCATCTGTTGAGTAGGAGTGAAAAAGCGTCGCAAATACTCCTTGTTGCAGTTTTTTACATCTGGAACATTGTCTTTCAGGGCAGATACATAATAAGCAGTGAGTTTTTTTTACAACACTTTGTGTCAGCTTCCCCTTGCCTCCTAGAACTTTCGTCGTTTTCTTTAGTTTCTCAATTCCAGCGTAAAAAGCACGATAAACAAACTTCCTAACGTGGACATTCACTTTTCGTTTCGTTTCTTGCCTACTGTGCGGCCGCGTCTGGAAAAACAGCGTTCAGAATCACATTCGAAGGGAAATGCGCACCACCAACTTGTGAAAAAAATTCATTTTCTTCCTTTCTACTGCTTAGATAACTACCAAACTTGGTGTGAAGATTATTAAATAAGCTATTCAGAACAACTCAGAATAAAAAAAACACGTTTTTTTCACTGAACTCTGTATTTTAGCCCCGCATCCCCCCTTAAAGAAAGCACCTTTTGGTTATCATCATCATCAGTCGCCCGTGCGAGAAGTCTCGGCAGTGTAGCATTATTCCCAGTGCTACGGGCATGTGGTCGCCATTTTGCTTTTGTATGCATGAGTTCAGGCGTGATATGATCGTTGTTCATGCGTTTGTCCCGAGCATGCCACACCGCAGATGCAGCTCCAACGAAGTGCTTTAAGATGCTTACAGCATTGCTTAAAAGTTGTTAATAGGTTGGCGACAGTAGTGCAGCGATGCTGCCTTTGATGGCTTCGAGTTAAATGCAATAAAAGTCCGTTTCCTGCACCTAAGAGGAACGAAGTTTTATTTCTGCTAAAATTAGCTCGTAGAAATCTTGTTTTAGAAAATTTCATGCCTTGAAATTCCGTAATCAGTGTACAAGTGTGTGTACTCACGTTTCACTATACTGACTACTCACGTTTCACTATACTGACTGAGTTAGTATAGGTGCGTCTTATACAAAGGTGCATCAAATGTACCAATTCGTTCTTTGAAAGTCATGGAAAGTAAGATGTGCATCTCACACAAAGGTGTGACTTACACACCGGAAAATGTGGTAATCAATCTCTGAGCCTTAATCTTAGTCAAGTAGACCTTGACGGTACTGCATTAAAACTTGTAAATTTATTTCTAGCCTAGTTCCACCCTTCAGCTCTTTCTTGAGATCACTACCTTGGATTTTTTACTGATGTGCAGATTGTTTTATTTATTTATTTATTTATTTATTTGACATACTGTCAATCCCTCATGGGATTATAACAGGAAGGGCAAGTACATATGGTAGTATTTGCAAACAAAGAATATAAATACATTATATAATCACGAGTGTGTTATTGCAAAAGCTTTGGCTTTGCTAAACAAAAGTTTACTTCATCACAGATGCAATATTTGGGTACAATATACTATAACGAAGAAGAATAGAGAATAAGAAACCAAACAAGAAAAAAGAAACCACCTGGAAAACACATGTGATATAAAACACCTAATGAACATCACAAACAGGATGCAGTCATGCGTACAATGCATTATACAAAAAGAACACTCGTAGATTAAATTGTTAGGCTATGAAGATCAGTAACAAACCGGAGTATGTAAATCAGAGCTGTAAGGCCAGGAGATGTTTTTCCAGTGAATTAGCAAATGTATCCAACGAGGAACTGTTACTAATGGATTCACTCAGTTTATTCCATTCTCTTATCGCTAAAGGAAAGAATGAATTCTTAAAGCAATCGGTATGAAAAGAATACTCATTGAGTGTTTGTGTGTGTTTATGTTGCATTGGCCGTGTTTCATTTCTGGAGGTGTATTTTGAGGTATCAATATTAAGCTTGTTGTGTAGGAGCTGGTACGTATGTTTGGAATGGGCTAGTACAGCTCAGTTTTGTACTGTTAGGATTCCGGCTTTGTTAAGTAGTTCGGTGGATGAGTCTGTTAACTTATGTTTATTGTGTATATACCCTAGAGCTTTCCTTTGTACACCGAGTTTTTAATTAGTTGTTTAGTGTATGGGAACCAGATAACATTTGCGTACTCAAGGACTGACCTGACAAAAGTTTTGTAAGCCAGAAGTTTTGTATCAGGTGGCGCTAGTCGGAGGTGCCTTCCAAGAAAGAAAAGGCATTTCATTGCAGTCGCTGTAACATTGTTTATATGGGAGCTCCATCTAAAGTCAAACGTTAACATTAATTCGAGGTACTTGTGTTCATGAACTCGTATTAGTGGCACGTCGTTAAAGGTATACATAAAGCTCGAGTTAGTTTTTTTTCTGGTGATTGAAAGAACAGCAGATTTCTTAGTATTGATGGTCATCTGCCAGTGGGCACACCAGTTAGATACAGCTTTCAAGTCGTTTAATATTATGTGGACCATCATGTGAGTTGTTTCGATAAAGAATGCAGTCGTCTGCGAATAGCCTAATGTTTCCTGTGATTTTTGCGGGTAAGTCATTAATAAAAATTAGCAATAAAAGGGACCTAGGACACTTCCTTGGGGGACTCCCGATGTTACCCGGGCTGTCTGGAAAATCTGTCCGTTCACTTCCACAAATTGGGTACAGTTAGTAAGATAGTCGCAAATCCAGTCAATTATGGGGCCTGTACCTAATGTAATCTCAAGTTTCCTCATGAGCTTTTTGTGTGATAGCCCATCAAATGCCTTCGATAAATTGAATAAGATGAGGTCTGTTTGTCTGTTGGTCGATATTAAATGATATGTCATGGGTTAGTTCCAGTAGTTGAGTGATTGTACAAAGGCCTCTGCGAAAGCCATGTTGATATGGGGATATGATATTCTCCTTTTCTAAGAAAATGGTTACATATTTTATTATGATGTGTTCCAGAAGTTTGCACACGGTACTCGTAAGCGAAATCGGCCGAAAGTTGGACGGGTCGTCTTTGCAGCCTGATTTATGTATTGCGACAACTGTTGCAGATTCCAATCTTGTGGAAAAAGAGATGATAATGATTTGTTAAATATTGTACAAAGGTACTTCGTCGTCCATTCTGCGTATCGTTTCAAGAAAGCGTAGGGTATTTTATCCGGGCCTGGCCCTTTTTTCGTGTCCAGGTTTAGGAGAAGCTTCAGTACCCCGGCCTCAGTGATGGTAAGGGGGGCTTAGTCTGCTATTAACGGTGATGTCAATTTGAGGTAGTTTCCCATCATCAGTTGTGAAGATAGAAGAAAAATAGTCATTTAGGGAATTAACACTTTCTTTGTTAGTTTCGGGCTACACTTGGGGATCACTTGATGCCTTAGGTTTAAGGTAGTTCCAGAATTTGCTCGGTGAATTTCTTAGGAATCCTTGAAGTGTGTTTGAGTAAAAGTTTGACTTCGCTGTCTTTATTTTAGATTTCATGTCTTGGATAGCTAGAGTAAGATTACTTTGAGATGAAGGATTAGGTGCTATTTAATTGATTTTTTCAGACGCTTGACTTTACGTTTGGCATGAACGATGTCACGCGAGATCCAGGGATTGTGCTTCCTCGTTTATTTAACTTTAGAAGGTACATACTTGGAAACACAATGAAACAATATTTTTTTTAAACTATGCCACAACGTTTTGATGTTTGTGGTGGGACATATTGAAAGTGCTTCAAAAGCGGTAAATTCGTTAGATAAGTAGTCAATAATACTCGTATCGTCTGCTCTACTGAAGTCCGGGTAAGTGATGCGTGGTTGGGAAGAAAATATAGTATTCTGAGCAGGTACAGCACATAAAGTAATCTTATGATCAGATATGTCATTAATGAATTCAAGGTATGTTTGCTCTAACGGGAAATGTTGGCTCAGAAAAACTAAATCAAGTGTGTCGGAAGCAGTTCCTTGGACACGTGTGGGCTCTGTTACGATTTGGCTGAGATTCAATGAAAGCACGAGTTCAAAAAGCACATCAGCACTTGGTGAGCGCTGGTCAAATGTTTTCCAGTTCACATCAGGCAGGTTAAAATCCTCTAGAAGTATTAGTCTGGCCCCCAAAACGTTATTTTGCGCATACAAGCACAGTCTTTCCATCACTTGAACCTCATAGGAGGGACTACGACAAATACAGCCGACGACAATATTGCATGTAGAGAATGTTAGTTTACAAAAAATTCCTTCCACTCTTGTGACATCAGGTAACACGATATAAGGGATTTCCTTTTTAATCAACAAGGCGACGCCACCACCAGTCGTCGGTCCACCACCAGTCGTCAGTCGGTCCTTTTTGTTGGTTTTGTTAATCGGTTGTAATGGAGTCATAATCTGCTTAGCTGACTACACAGCCTAAGAGCCATATGATACAAAAAAAATTTTTTTTTAAAGCTCTCAGTTACATACTTGCGGCTTTCTAATGCAGTTTTCTAATGCTTGAAAAGTAAGAAAGAAAATTCCTCATCAGTTTTAGGTTGATACTGATGTAAAACCATGGTGATCTCATCTGTAGCTAATAAAAAAACTGTATCACTCTGGAAATTCTTAGTGGGCACGTATCCAAATGTAGCATCAACTAAGGGTCAGGAGCCCTGAAGGCCCACAAGGATTTCCAAATGCAATTTGTCATTGATGCTGGAGCTTTCACTGAAGCCGCTTAAATCTACAGAAATTTGCACAGAGACTATTAGAAACATTAAGGCACTCTGCCAGCTGCTGCAGCCCTGCCTGCTCTGCTAAAGTTCACTGTAACTTTAGTGATTAATTATGCTCCTAAGGATTTTATGAGGCACACTGTAGGACTCTCACCAGCGTCTACACAGGGTCTACAGAGTTCCTACAAAATGCTTACTGCCTGTGGTGGTCATTGAATATCACCCACACACAAAACTCGGGGCAGACCCTTAGTGTAGATGAGTTCTTAACAGCTGATGTTGCCACATGCACAAGTGCCAAACGGATTGATTTAATGAAAAAAGGACAAGTTTTCACTACAAGTGTGAAGTGTGCTAACACTGTGCAGTGGCGTGACTGAAGTAATGATAACCCTTCAGTAGCACAGAAACAGGATTACATAAAGAACATATATTAAAGCAGAGTTGTGGTGGCAACTTTGCTGTCATGAAGTACTGCTGGATCATACCTCATGTTAATGAACTTCTCTCATTTGAGTAAACAACTGTAAAATTCTTGTGACAGCAGGATCCCCATCTGTAAACTTTCACACTGATGACCTTTCACTTGTACAAAGAATTTCTTGAGACTCAACTGAAGTGGAGTTTTACTGTGTTAGTCAGTGACATCCACGTCGTGGAGCATACAGAATGATTCAGGAAAAAGCTAGCTTTCTTAGGAAAGGCAGGCTTTTGCTTTTATGTGCTTAAATCACAATGAAATGTACTTTGAAGGGGGGTTGCTTATGTGTTCATTGTGTTAACATAAGTTCTAGTGCATTGGCTGGAGTGCAGTAATGACCTGTATGATGGATTTTTCACAACTCATTTTAACAGCTCATGTCACAGTTGCTCTTGTCACTTTTACCACCAGATTTGATTTGCAATTTTTGCTGTGTTGTATTGCTGGTCTCTTTCGGCCACAAAATGGCCATAGGTGGAAATAATGCAAATTGTGACTTGTTCACTGCTGTTTTATTTCTTTCAGGGCACAAAGACAATTCTCAAACAACTTGGCTATACACAGGAGACATCAAAAGGCTACATTTTTCCACTGCATTCATTTGGGCCGCCCTTGAATGTGATCAAGAGCCTTTCATTGGAACTGGCCCTGGCTGCTGCGGAGCTGTCAGTCTTCTACAACAACCACCATCCCCACCCAGAGTATATACGTAACATTATGTGTCCTGGCGGGTCCCTTCTGCCTTCGGCTTCAACCACTGAGCGCAGAGAGTTCAACGTTATGGACCTTCTTGCAGAAGTGGGAAATTCGGCCAACCTGAGGGTACGCCTTTGCGTGTTGCTATGCGATTGGTGACAATGAATATATATGAAGTCAGTGAGCACCTCCTGTTCTTTTTCTACGGTGCACAAATATGTGTGTGTGTGTGTGTGTGTGTGTGTGTGTGTGTGTGTGTGTGTGTGTGTGTGTGTGTGTGTGTGTGTGTGTGTGTGTGTGTGTGTGTGTGTCCGTGCGTGCGTGCGTGTGTGCGCGCTTATACAGGCTGTCCCAGCTAACTTTAGCCAGAGTTTAAAAACATGCAAATGCCACGTAGTTGGACAGAACAAAGATAATGTTGCTTGCCGTCATTTGAAGATAAACTATATTTTTCATTCCGCCTAATTATATAATTAGTCTTGATTAATCAATTAATCAACTACTCAAATATTATAATTAGATGAAAAGTGTAATTGAGAAAGTTGTAGAGCGACATTAAAAACTCCCGATACGGCTTTCTGTTGCTCAATACGTGCTACACAAAAGTGTTTTTCCAAGTGTAAAAGAAGCCATCGAATGCGCGCAAAATTGCCGCGCATTTGCGCCACAACTGTTTTTGGGCCAACTGTCGCTACGAATGTAATTATTCTAGGAAGCTGGTGCCATCGAATAGTACAGCGTTTGCACCAAAATGCTATAACGATTTCCACTTGTCTGTGGCACATAGCAGACAAAAGGAAATTCCTGGATGAGTGAGACTCATCCTTGTCATGGAAAGGGTTAAGAATACATGCTATAAAGTTGTGAAAGAATGCTCACGTAAGCAATGCAAGTATGTGGTAAAAATGAAGGGACAGTGTTGAGCTTCTGCATTTAAAATTCCGAAATAAGGTTGCAATCAGTGTCAGGAGTACATTAATGAGTTTTTTGGCTGTCTTGTGGCTGCCAGAATTATTGCCATCACTATTACAAGAGGTTTTATTACTATGTTATTTATTCTTTCATGGGCAAATTTTTTGTGTGCTGTACAGGGGTCTATAGATGCATTTCTTTTACAGGACGTGATCGTGAGTATTCCCTGTAAAAAATACCGATTTTATTAACATTTGCGAAAGTTCTCTGGTTGGAAATATTTTTTCCACTGCCCAACAGGTGATACTGAAGAACAAGAAAAAAAAATATTCCCATATTACACCAGAAACAGCATAACACTTGGCTTTCTATTGCTTATAAAGGAAGAAAAAAAAATCTTAAAGAGCAGTCCTTTCCTTTCCATCATACTGCCTGGAGTAGGGTACTGTACCAAGTGGCACTGCACAGCATTGACAAATGGGTTGCATCTGCTCTTCTGCTACCTTCATGCTGCAGTGCTGGCACATATCTACAACAAAACAGGCTTTGTTGCAAGTTTCAAATTAATGACACTCTATTTTACAAAAGACTTGTTTAAATCTTTTACACACTTTCTGTAGCTGCAACTCGCAAAAGACAATCAAGCAGACACCATCGCTGAGGTCAACTCGCAGCATGGGAAATGGTGTAGATACACCATTGGCATTTTTTCAGATTTTACAGTGTTTGTGTAAGATTGCAACACATTCCTGTGCTGGGAATGTGTTGCCATTGTCACTGTAAAATGAAGGTGATTTCCAATCACCCAGTGGTTTCCTGTTACCCATCTTGTGTCAGCAGACTATCATATGTCTGCTAATTTCCTAATCTCATTGCACCACCTAATCCTTCGCTGACCTCAGCTACATTATTCTTCCCTTGGCACTGGTTGTATTACTTTGATGGACCAACGGTTGTTCCTCTCTCGCATTACATCACATGCACTTCCTCTTTATCTCAGATAGAATATCGCCTACCTGTGTTTGCTCTCTTGCTCTTTTCCTGTTGCTCAATGTCATGCCATTTATATTGTGTTCCATTGTGTGTGTTCCTTGGCATCTTCTCAAGCTTCTTTGTTATTCTCTAAGTTTTGGCTGCATAGGTTAGCACTGGCAGAATACATTGACCATATACTTTTTGAGGATATTTCAAACCTGCCATTCATGACTTTGAGAATGCCTGTCGTATGCATAGCTGCCAATTTTCCTGAATTTTCTTATAAAGCTTATGAAATTGGGTTTGTTCTATGATGTCATGAATGTTCTGTGAAGATTTATGAAAAATAAATTCTGATTGCAAAAATGCTCTAAAGCTCTCAAGATGGGGTGGCGCTACAGAGATTCTGCAGCTACCTTAACTCTACACAAGAAAAGTAGGAAGATACCTATAAAAAAAGGGGTCAGACAAGGAGACACAATCTTTCCAATGCTATTCACTGCGTGGTTAGAAGTATCCAAACTATTAAACTGGGAAGGCTTTAGGAGTAAGGATCGCCAGCGAATATCTTGGCAATCTTTGGTTTTCAGGTGACATTGTTCTGTTCAGCAGCACTGGAGACGTGTTCCAGTAAATGATTGAGGACTTTAACAGTGTAAGAATGGGATTGAAGATTAATATGCAGAAGACAAAGATAATCATGAATAGCC
Source organism: Dermacentor variabilis (assembly GCF_050947875.1). Lineage (NCBI taxonomy): Eukaryota > Metazoa > Arthropoda > Arachnida > Ixodida > Ixodidae > Dermacentor > Dermacentor variabilis. Next base: position 270,880,232 of record NC_134568.1, on the reverse strand, counting down.
AGGCAAGGGAACAATAGTTCAGGATTATCAGTCAGCCTCTAGAGTCTCTGAAGGAGTATATATACCTAGGCCAATTAATCACAGGGAACCCTGACCATGAGAAGGAAATTCACAGAAGAATAAAAATGAGTTGGAGCACATACGGCAGACATTGTCACCGCCTGATTGGAAGCTTACTATTATCATTGCAAAGGAAGGTGTACAATCAGTACACTTTACCGGTGCTGACATATGGGGCAGAAACTTGGAAGAAGCTTGATAACAAGTTAAGGACCGTGCAAAGAGCGATGGAACGAAGAATGCAAGGCATAACATTAAGAGACAGAAAGTGAGCCGTTTGTCTCGGAGAGCAAATGGGTATAGCCGATAGTCTAATTGACATTAAGAGAGAAAAGTGGAGCTGAGCAGGTCATGTAATGTGCAGGTTAGATAACCGGTGGACCATTAGGGTTACAGAATGGGTGCCAAGAGAAGGGAAGTGCAGTTGAGGACGGCAGAAGACTAGGTGGGGCAATGAAATTGGGAAATTCACGGGCGCCAGTTGGAATCAGTTGGTGCAGGACAGAGGTAATTGGAGATCACAGGGAGAGGCCTTCGTCCTGCAGTCGACATAATATAGGCTGATGATGATGAGATAGCAATAAAATGCATGCAAAAGAAATTGTGATGGTCTGTGTACTCTCCTCTTGAGGCAGCACAAAGCACCCTATCAACCAGGAAGTACATGGTTCAAGCAAGTTTATTCAGAAAAGTTCCTTAAGCAGGTGAAATCGGCAACAGCAAAGTCGCTGAAGAAGTCGTTGCAATCTAAAATATTGGCAGTTCCAGACAAGGGACTAAGCATTGAAAGTGATAGCAAGGTTTAGTGTACTGCTGAACCTCCTCAGATGGTGTTCGAACAATACATGGGGGGCGACATGTTTGTGTGACGCAGCACGCGAGGGAACTGCTGCTGTACAGCAGAAACAGCCCTGGCAGCAACCAGATGCCTCGGATTGCTGGCATGACAAGTGCAGTCAGTGGCGGTGCACCTTGCAGACCAAAGGAAGACTGTCGGCACTTGTACCTCGAAGTGTACTGTTCGTTGCACTCAACCCACTGTTTTGTGCACAGCTGCTCAGCCGTAACGCTAGTGTTTGTGCACACAACACTCATGTTGGCAGCAGAAGGCGGAATGCTGCCCTACCTCTGCCGCAGAGCCGATTGAGTAGAATATGACAGTGCGTCCACTTGGATTTGTTGTTTTTGCAACCAAACATACTCTGTGTGTGTTTCTTGTATAATGTACCATGCGTGTATCTTGCATGTGCCGTCGATACCATGACAGCATGCTAGTGGTGGCGACACAAATGTGCCTCAAGTGTCCTTATAACTGCTATCGCAATAAAACACTGTGTTGCTTGTAGGTATCTGCTGTTGTAAGTTTACTGCATCGTGTGTGCTGTGTTTAAAGGTAAACAATCATTAATAAAGTGCATATGTGCCTCACAAATGGTCTGTGCTTAGGGCACCCTTAAAAAAAAAATGCATGCAATTTAAAGTTTTTTGTTTATATATGGAGACCATACAGAGGCATTGGTTATATTTCTGCAGACTTTTCAATTGCCTTATTAATGACGAGGATATGATTCACTGTTGAATATTTCTTTCTCAAGCCAGCCTGATTTCTGGGCTGATTGAAGTAGTGTTGCCCCAATTCAAGTAGAAAAATTGATGTGCCCTAAAATTGTGGGTGGGCAACCTTTTGAAGTGAATAAAGATGCAGAATTGTGCAGTATTTTTATCAAATCACCCCAGAATTCATTTTTGTTTCAATGGTACTTAATGTGGCACTGTTCTGCTTATGTGCCTGCAGGACCTGACTCAAGCACCCATTCCTGCACAGAACCTGATGAGCCCATCACCGCACAAAGGCCGTGGCAGGCCCCCAGCAGTGACACGGGCATCAGAGGTGGTGGCTAACTGTGCTGCAGCATGCAACTGCCATGCCTACTATGACAGCTACAATGCCCAGCCGCAGCAGTTGCCGGCACACCAGCAACCACTGCACCTGCAGACTCCTGGCCATCTTCAGCCAGCCCACCAGCAGCAGCAGGAGCTGCAGCGACACCAGCAAGAGATTCAGCGACACCAGCAGGAGCTACAGCAACAGGAAATGCAGCAGCAGCAGCAGCAGCAGCAGCAACAGCAGCAACAACAACAACAGCAGCAGCAGCAGCAGCAGCAACAACAACAGCAACAACAACAGCAACAACAACAGCAGCAGCAGGCAGACCAGCAGGCCCAACAGCAATCGCAGCAACAGCAGCAGCCACAGCAACAGGCACAGCAGCAGCAAGCACCTCAGCAGCCTCAGCAAGACATTCAGCAACAACAGCAGCAGCAGCAACAGCAGCAACAGCAACAGCAGCAACAGCAACAGCAGCAACAGCAGCAGCAGCAACAACAGCAGCAACAACCTCCCCCACCACCACGGGAGTCCCAGCCATGAGGGGATGCAAGGAAGGTGCCATTGATTTACGCGCCTCCTTTCATTTCTTTTCTTCAGTTTTACTGTTTCTAGCGGGGGGCAAGTTGTCTCTAATTATTGTCTATCTCGGAAAACATTTTCAGAATTCTTTTATTCTTCTAGTGAAGGCATGCTAGATGCTAAATGCTGTCAAAAGGTAAAGCATTGAGGACCTTGCCTTCATGCTAATAAATGTTTAGGTTTACAGTCTGTTTTTTTTTTCTAAGGGGTTGATTGCTGTAACTTTTGCTTTTCCTTGGAGGATTATCTTTTTTTTGGATACCTTCTGTTAACGGTAACAAACGGCATTCGTTTTCTGCACTGAGATTGCTACAACGAATTTACTTCTTTTATATGTTGTGTTTTCTGAGATTGATACTTTCCTATTTTTTTTTAAATTTTATTTTTACTAATTGGGGGTGCCGGTTCATAATCACATTCACTAAGCCAGGGCCTGGCATATCCTTTGTTTTTTCTGTTGAAGATACCTTTTTGGCAGGCCTAAACACTGACCTGTATGGTCCATTGTTTGAATGTTATTTCATTTGCAAGTAAAGCAAGCTACTTAAGGCCACTTTGTCCCTATTCTGCTTTCCGGCAGTCTAGCATTAATAGAAGTTGTTTATCTAGCATGCATGTATCTGAGTTTGAGACATTGAATGTACATAGCACTGTAGTTGCTACTCCAAGCAATACTTAGCTGTGTTTCATTTTGCCATGCTTTAACTGTGTTTCCTTCTTTCGTGATGGAAAAGTTGATTCTTTGGTGCATCTGCTATTCAGTACATGTGTGACCTTAAAGAAGAAAAATGTGTGTGGATAGTGAGATGTTCAAAGTTTTGGGACTGAAATTACATGTTCCGTGATTACTTCAGAAATATTGCAGTAAAAGAGGGGGAAGTCTGTGAGCACTCCTTTTTTCTGCCACAGTGGCTTCATTGTAGCCATTTAGTATTGCTGATTGGTTGTGTAAAAGTCTGCTTGTCTGGTGAATGGTGTGAACATTGCTTCAGCATAAATCAAAATAGTAGTTCCTACAGGAAACAGCACATTCATTTGGTTTTCAATTGTGTTAGTGCCTGTGTGAAGAGTTAATTGCTAAAAGGGCCCACTGTTATAGTGGCTGGTTATTACATTCAACCTTCTAGTTACGGTGCTTTCTTTTATGTTTTTTTGTTTTGTGGCTGTATTAGTGAACCTTTCCGGTTTCATCTTGCAAATATAAATTCTGAATGTGCACCTATACAACTATATTCACACTGTGCAGCCTGAATGGCTGGCTTATCTGCTCCTGTGTGCTGACCATTGCAGCCTAGCTTTTGGAAGTAGTATACTGTTAAAGCAGCAGACAGTGTTTTGGTGAAATGGAAAAAGCCTTGCTTGCTCTTTGCGCCTACATTTACCATGCAGCTGCACGTTTTGTTGTCAAGAATATTGTATAGTGTGGTTCCGCAAGAGAGCTTGCAAGGTAACTGCTCTATTGGTACTAGGCTGTTTGTTTGTTTACAAATGCTGTGCTTTCATTGCCAGGCTAGGGAAAGTAAATGAAATAGGTAATTCTGGAAGTCATAATAAAGTAAAAGTAAGCATTGAGTTTGCCCTTCCTAGAAGCCAAAAGGCCACTGAACAGAATATTTTGGCATTGGAACGACCCTAGACATGCTTGGGAAAGATTGCAGGAATGATGGTTACATCAGCCCAGAATGGTTAGTGGCTGTAAAAAGAATTCAAACACAGTTGGAGAAATAACTGTTCCTTGAGGTGCACTTGGTGTTGAATGGACACTCCTGCTTAGCAGCCATGCAGCTAAATACATGTTACTTACAGGATTGAGCATTATGTATTACGAGTTTTATGTCATGCCTTTCTTTATTAAAGGTCTGTTCTCTTGCTTTTCTTACTTTGGTCATGTAATGCAATGCTTGATGTGTGATACATGTCTGCTTGTCTGTTTGCGTAAAGATCCAAAATCAAAAAGCATGTAATGTGTTTTCTCCATGTCTGTCCCCACATATTGAGTTTTTTTCACAAGTGCTAAGGTAGTGTTTCATACATGAGGAGTTCATTATTTGTCCTTGTTTTTTCTTGTACACAATGCTTTCTTCTGTTTCTGAATGTAAAAGCTTAATGTTTTAGTGTATCATATGTGCATGCAGCTTTTTGTGTTGTGATCTTGGCATGTTTGTCGCTTATGATGTTACAGTGTGTATACAATTTTTAGTGCTCACTTCACTTACATGTCTCATGCTTGTACATTCCATCTGTGACCTTTTTGTCTTTGTGCACTGAAAGTTTCAAATTCGTTAAAAAGAAGCACAGTCTGCACTACGCTATGATGGGCTGTGACGTGCCAGGTCATCTGGTTGATGTACTATGACATCTGAAGAGGTTTTTATATATGTATGTATGTGTACTGGGAACAGCAGTTAAAAGCTAAGAAATGGTAGAAAATGTTGGTTCGTTCATTAGAGACGACCACCACTAGTGCCGCTTTTCCGAGGCTCTTTAAGTCTGAGGCATGTACCTCTTCGAGCTGGGGCGATTCTTTGGGCTATACAGAATGTTGTGCAGTAATTGGAGGAGGAAAAGTGAGTGTGAAATAGTGATTAGCAGTGCAGGAATAGACCAACGGAATGGAAAATTCCAGGCAGTGCAGTTGCAGTAGCTGAAAATGAAGTGGAGGCTAGGAAATGGGCAGAACATGCCTGTCCAGAGGACTTAAATATTCTAGGTGGTTCTTGCAGCTCGCGGGGGGGGGGGGGGGGTGAGAGCAGGCTTAAGTGACTGGACTCATCAAGTCACAAGACTGATCGTGAGCTTGAGACTGCTGTTCACAGTAATTGAGTTAAGGAGATGAAAGAGTAACTGGAGTGTGGTTTTCTGCCTTCCTCTTTCAGTCACAGTAATCTGATCATACATTATGCTTTCATCAGGGCCCACAGCTAAAGTTAATTTGATTCTCGACTTTTACTGAGTACTACATTGCAGTTTTCACAGATTGCAGTGCGACGTTGTACAGGTCACTTTAACATATCTTCATGAGCATTGGCATATTGAATACTATTATTACAAAACTATCATGTTACTGGTCTCAGCATTGAGGCAACTTTGCTGTTTACATGTGGCTGTGAGCATTGTATTCTTGACTGTACAGGAAACCTCCATTACAGTGAAGCGATCAGGAAAGGAAAAATAGTATTCTGACAGCAGTGGAGAAGCTATGATATACAGTTAAATCTCAATATAACGAACTTCAACGTAATGAAATTCTCGATATAACGAGGTATTTAACGTTTCATAACATTTTGTGCATAGGACACCATGCATTTAGAACTTCAATTTAACGAAGTGTGTTTGTATGCGATTTCAATATACTGAAATTTCGCTTTCGTCGCAAAGGAATGCCGTAACAATAAATGCAAACTTCCGTGATGCACGTTGTCAAATGGTTGAATTACAAGCAGTTGCTTGCAAACGCACCTCGCAAATCGTGCCCAGCTCGACAAGAGCGATCGCCGAAGTCATCATGTTCCGTATAAATTCCAAGTGCGATAAGATCCTATCGCACCCCGCGCACTTTGTGCTTTAGGTGTGAGTGAAAGTGTACAAGGGTGAAACAAGAAAGATGGTGGTTTCCTGAGTGCCGCCTACCTGTGCGAGCAAAGGGAAAGAGAGGGAGGGGAGCAAGTTCACGGTAACGCTATCAAGAGCGCCCAAGGAGTGGAGTGGAGGTTAAGTTGGCGCCCGTCTCAATTTCTGGTGCGTATCTGTCTCGACTGTGGCTGCGTATGGCTGTAAGCGCGGCTGAGCGCAGACGCCGTGGCGCACCCTGCTTTGGAGGTAATCTGCCGCATGTACAAAGAGTGGGCATGCCGAGACAGCGTGGCACCATGCAAGCTGTCTTCCGGCGCATTTAGTATTGGAGGTTGCGTAATCTCGAGTCTCGGCGAACCGTGGTAGCAAGAGGCGGTCATCTCAGTGCGGGCGACGCTATCAGCCGCGGGGGTGGAGTGTACGCGAATGCGTGGCTGACTTCGCTTAATTCTTACCGCCAATGTGAAGATATCGTGGACTTGGCATGACGCTGTATCATTCGTCGCCGACTCCCAAAGTCATCAAAATGAGTTTTCTCATTCAAATTTGCTTTTTACGGTTGCCCTATAATTAGGAAAGTTCTGCGGCCCCTTTCTGTGCAAGAAAAATCGATCGGCGACTGTACTTATTTGCATAAAAGGTCGAATTTCAATACAACGAAATTTCGATATAAAGAATCAAATTGACGATTTTACCTACTTCGTTATATCGAGGTTTAACTGTACCTACGATAGCCTTGTGGGATGCACACTCCTATGTAATGTGAGCACTTGGAAGGTGCACAGCATTGAAGTTTTAGAATACACGCTTGCTCTGACTTTCTCTTTGACCATGACATACTTTCTGTTCACAAGTTAAGCAGTTTTTGTCATGCTTGAGGCAAAATAAAGAAGGTAGCAAGGTCACTTGTGACACAAGCTGTGCTTATGACAGAAGTTTCCTGTGAATGCCTTATTGCTTCTAGAAGTCCTTGGGGGCTGGGGAGGTGCAGCAGGTATGGGTGAAGGTGAAACGTATGCAGAAAGGGCCATTAACTTGTTTTAATATTGCTAATTTTGTATGTTTTTAACTGTCCTGGCAGTGCTGCTGTTTGCTGTCGTTTAGCTGTCTGTTCTTGGTTATTGCATGATCAGGTACTTGGGCCAAAGAAGTTGACGTAGCATTGCGCTTTGGTCGCCAATTTTTGTTTACCTTTCTTAAGTGAAACAAGGGAGAGCAAAAGACCACTGTGTGTTTAGCTGTGTGTAGGGCTTATGTTTATTGCTTGCACACCTTTTGTACCTAGTGTAATCTGTTGCCACTCTACACTGTATCAGTAAGAGAGGGAAAACTTATTTCCTGTTTATGTGGCCTTCAGAGATGCATTTCTTGCTATGTGCACCATGGTTCTTGTGATGAAAAATCTGCCTCATGGCACTCTTCAGGTTTAAGTGCAAGAATGAGGAGTATTTCAGATGTTCAATGCAAACCTGGTCTTGTCTTTCGTATTGGTGATGGATTTCTATTTAATAATGTGGCCTAAAGGGCATACAAACAGGACAAACTGAATAAAATGGTAATTTGGATTCAATTTCTTCACTGTACTGAAGGGTTACTGTACAATAAAGAATGGCCTTTATTAACAGCCTAGCATTCAGCATAGTGACATAACTTGGGACAGCATTAGAGCACTACTGTGCTGTTAAAATAAAAATAGGAAGTAATGCCCTTCGTGTCACTTGCATGAAATGTATTTAAAGGTACTCAGTGCTATCACAATTTTACTTTTGCATCCTGGGTAACTGAGTGGCAAAAGCATTGATAATGCTGCTTGTATTGAAATGGATTGGGAAAGGCTGTGTTAAACACCTGATCATGGTTGCCTTTCTATATTTAGTGGCCGTTTGCTGCTTTTGTGTACGAGTCAAGAGCCATATGCACAACAAAAACTTGCGTAAAGAAATTCTACAGTAATCTGGCTTACAATGTTATCCATGCCTCTCTGCATGCAGTATTTGTTTGCATAGTATGAAAGCCACTTGCTTTCAGCTTTTTCTTTTTCTGGATCATGGAAATATACCGCAAGTTATTTCTAATGTTGACAGCTTAATGTCGGTGATTTTACTGGCTTTTTAAGACCATGCTGAAAAAAAGTGGTGCTTTGTGTAAGCTGCATTTTCGGAATCTGGGGTTTTAGAACTATTGCGGGGGTGCTGGGATGTGGGAAGTGTTGCGGTGCACAAATTTTGGGGCTAAGCTTTAAATGCTTGAGTGTGTTGCTTGTTGTTAAGCAAAAAGGCAATCTTTGACCTTGGTGGTGCCTGCTGTCGCTAGCACTCATTGATTATGCTGTAAGAGGTTTCTTTGTGTGTGTGTGTGTGTGTGTGTGTGTGTGTGCGTGCGCATGTGTGTGTGTGTCTGTGCGTATGTGTGAATTACTGTGCTGTAAGCAAGCAATATCATTGTGCTCTTTGTAATGGCTCAGTAAACTTCTGTATTACTTTTGTGGCCAAGCAACTTAGAAGAGTTTGTTTTATTCCACCTGAGCTTATATTGCTCTGTTTAAATACAGGCATTGCAAGGTAAAAGTTCCAGCCTGAACGAAACACGAGTGTTTTGTTTTTTTGTTTTACTGCAGTTGGAATTTAGCAGTGTGTATGACTTTGATGTTCTTTGCTGAATATTGCAGTAGTAGTTAGACATAGTATAATATCAGCTAAGAAGGTTTTGTTAAATTTCGCTTGAAGTATGGAGAATGACTGTGCTGACGCTATTGTGGTGGGATTACTGTTTGCTGTAAGCTTGCCTGTGCTTGCCCATTTACCATTGATGCCTGCAGGAATGATTTTTCATGTGGCACAATTTTTGTTGCTAAACTTGCTGCTGCTCCTTTCAGACGTACTGCGTCACGCACTACTTTTGAGTGTATGTTTACTTTGGTTTTTTATTGTTTATGGTGCACAGAAACTCATTTGTCTGTCATATTCGTATAAAGAGCAAGTGTGACTTGAAGATGTTGCTTCTGTAAAAGTTGCAAAGTGTTAATGCACTCTGCTTATGCTATCGTAATCTCTGTGCTATTGGTATTGCCATGAAATTGTCTGATAAGCAAAGCATATGCAGTATACCTGTTGTTCAGATTGTGGCTGTCTTATTCTTTTGCGGATCACCTCTGTGAAACTCTACCACATGCTGCTGGATGGGGCTCAGAGGTGCACTTCATGCATATTATATTCTTCATTTGAAGCTGCCACATGCGCCCCTTTAAAGGTTTTGCAAAAGTTTACTCTTTGCATGTATAGGTACACTAAAGGCCTTCTGGGTGTAGTCGAATTGCAAGCAAACAACAGATGTTATTGCTTTGCCCGGAACAAAGGCACTCTCTGTAGAGGGTGTCATAGTCATCTTTATACTCATTGCTTCATGGCTATTGCACAGTGTGCAAATATCCATGAGAAGCACATGCCAAGTTCTGTCCTGTTATAGTCACTGCAAGGGCTTGTCAATGCAGTATGGTCCTTTATTTTTTTTTCCCCAAATGGTGTAATCAGCACTTGCTCCCCTATCTTCACTATGCTGTTTTCTTCCTCCCACATAGTGCATGCTAGAGTTGAGCAGCATGTGGCTGGTGGAGCCTTCTAGTCTACTGAAAAAGCAGCTTTCCTACTTCTTTCACATTAAACATTTATGCCGGTTGAATCTGGACTTTCTGACCTAAAACTGTGTAATCTTTATTGCAAAAGCAAGTGTACTGTGATAGCGACATGAACAATTGGCACATTTTAGATTATTGCATTTCTTTTTTTTTTATGTCGAGATCTCAAAAATATTTTCCTTTTGATTTCTAGTCGTATTGCCTTTTCTTTTTCTTCAACTTCATTTAAGTGGTACCGTCACATTGGATATAGTTGCAGAGAAATTTGTTGGCTCCTTAATGAGTACAGATTGTGTATAGCAGCTTTCTTGCATAAACTGCTTAGAACTTGTTTTTGAATATCTGTTCGACTAGCTGATTAATATTCATAACTGAAGTGATTAAAGAGCAGAACATGTAGCAAAGGAAGCTTATCTTAAGGTAGAGTTGCAACTAAGTAGTTGCAACTTTTTGATACCTTCAGTGCTGCACATAGTTTGTCTCCACTGTTGTGCTAGCTCTTGTAACTGCATTAAATGATGTGCGCATGTTTTGCACTTCCTTCTTCCCTTCCTTGAGCTTTGCTCTGCTCATGCCTTTCAATCTGTCAAAAAATATCAGTTGTGAATAGCTCTGGCAATAAAAAGGCCTGCATAGTTTGTTTTTATGGTGACTTGAAAATTTTGGTGCAGCTAAGCTCGGTAATTTACAGCTTGACTTGCTTCCATTATGCTGAAGTACAAGATCTCATGGTGAAGATAATGTTGAGTCTTTTTTTTAAAGTGGTATGTTTCCTAGTATGTTTAGACTGGATTATTGTGCAACACCAACAGTAGTATTCTTGCCCTTTCCATTCACTGTGATGGAATGAGGAGGATGTATTGCCTGTATGCAAGAATTTACGAAACCTAGAGGTTATAGTTTTGCACATTGCGTTTTTGAATTGTCATTAAGTTTTGTGATACATTTCTGTTTATCTTTCTCCTTTTTTTTTTTTGTCATGGGTGCATCATGCACATGTAAAAGGGATGGTCTCTTTTTTTTTTTTTCATTTTCCTGTAGCAAGCTAGGATTATAGGTAGATTGTAGGTCTTGCAAGTGGTTGTTGATCACACAGTAATGTAATTAGCCTACTTTTTTGCTTCTTGTTTTGCTTGAATGCATGAAAACCGTGATATTTTACTTTTTTCCCTTGCATTGCATATGCAATGGTGACAGCTTAGTAAACATTTGTTTTGAGCTACATTGTGCCAAACCGTTTCATTTGCATTTGCTTTTGCTTCTGGTATTATAGCAGTAAACAATAAAGGGTGTTCGTGCTGAAATAAATGTCTCCTTTTTCTTTAGCACTGCTGAACTGACAATAATATACTTTTTTATGTTAAATAATTGTTTGTGAAATGTGAAAGGTACGTTGGAAAAAGTGTAGTTTTCCAATTCTCCTCTGGGATGGATGTGCAGATGAATTCTAAGATGATGCCCTTCTGCTAATTCGGCCAGAGCCATTTGGAAGAGGCAACGCTGACTTCACCAGCATTAAAAGGGGCTTTCTAAGGGAAGAATTACTATATACATATGTATGAGCAGGGTCAAAAGTTTACAGCATGCAAGATAAGCTAAAATATTTTTTGAGCTTGGGCACGCACGCTTGGTTCAAATGTGCTACGTGTAGTGTATGCAAACGGTGTTTTCAATGGCTGCAATCTAAAACTGGGTTGATAATAGACTTTTTCGTGGAACCCCACTCCCTAAACGTTTGAGCTTGCCTTGTACACTGCCCGCCCACGTGCAAACACAAATGCACATATATTGGGTGTTTCAGGGATGACAGTTCTAGTTAAAAAAATTCAAGCCAACAATAGCGTTTTCTAAACAAAATTCACAACAGGGGCAAACAAAACTTACTGATATATCACTTGTAGCCTGATTAACTATGCCTAAGATTTGTGAATTAATTTTTGAATTTTAAATGTTAAGCCATCAATATTAATTGCACGTTTGTAGGCAGTTTTGAACTACTTAAAACAGATAAATAGCCTTTATTTAACCAAAACCGAGAGCATTGGGAGTGTGCGTTGATACTGTCCTGTGACGGCCTAATGGCCAAGTTTATCCACTCGAGGCAATCTTTGCTGGCAGCCCGCGCTTCGTTCGTGCTGGGGTATTCTCTGCCAAATTTTGTGATGTTAAATTCTGCAATGGCGGCGCCTAGATCAAAACAGACAGGGACACGATCAAAATCGTGGACACAGGATGGAGGAAGGGGTCAAGGATGTTGGTAACCAGTTACGGGGTAATTGAAAGTGTAAATATACAGCTAAGAGCATTCAAAAAGAAAGTGAGAGAAACATGCACTAAATCGAATAAAAAGAATGGAAACAAAAAAAAACCATGGAGATTTACAAGAATGGCGAGAAAGAAATTTGAAAGGAAAATCTACAATAATGTAAATGACAGCACCTTGCTATTCGAGGCCCGAGCTGGTTGACAAAGGTTGACAAAAGCCTAGCAAGCAAATATTCCCATAAGGATGAGGCATGCACCTGCTACAGGTAAAATTCGGAGACGGACAGACAGACGGACAACGAACTTTATTTAATCCTGAGGAGCTACCAGGACCTCCTTTCGGAGACAACTCTGTGCATCCTAATGGTATGCGAAGGTATCATGCAATGAGACCCGTAAGAAAAGTCCACTTTCCAGAAGCACTGGTATTTAAAGCGGCTGAAAGGATTAGCCGGTCAGCAGTCTGGAAAAAAAGCAGGGAAGAAGTTGATAGGACCTAGGACCAGATCCGTTGCATGTATAGGTAGATATTGAGAGAAAAGGTTAAGGAGATGGGCAAAATGCCTGACTGATAGATATGTACAGGGTGTCCCAGCTAACTTTAGCCAGTGTTTAAAAATACGCAAATGCCACGTAGCTGGACAGAACAAAAGTAATGTTTGCCGTTGCTTGTAGATGCCCAGATTATTTTTGCATTCCACCTAATTAGATAACTAGTCTTAATTAGTCAATTTCTCAAATATTAGATGAGAAGTGTCAGTGAGAAAATTGTAGAGCAACAAGAAAAACTCCCGACACAGCTTTCTGTTGCTCAATATGTGCTACTAAAAGTGTTTTTCCAAGCGTGAGAAAAGCCCGCGAATACACGCCAAGTGCTTCGAGTGGCCAGTCGCAGATCAATTTTGAATGTATTCGCGGGACAACCTGTATAGTGCCGCGCGTTGTGGCTCTGCCAGTCGGTGTGGTGATCGGTGCAATGCCTCCAAGGCGCAATATATCGTGAAATGAAAACACGTATGCAGCTACGCTCAAATTTCACATTAGGGAGTGTCATATTCAGGAGCCTGTATGTGCAGTAGCAATGAGCACATCCGTAGTAACCGTAGTTGCACTTTTATTCCCCGCTTGAAAAAACTCTTAGATGACCTTTGTTGAGCTGTCTACTTTTTGTGAATAAATCGTAATAAGAAATTAGCCATCTCCACCCTTATACCCTAACGTGTTAAAATGCTTTTGTTCTTATATTTTTTCGGTACGAATTGAATTACAATTTCTGTGAACATCTCGTTTTCTCAGGAAGCTTGCCTCAGGAACTTGCTGAAAAAAATGATAGCTAAATGTATGCCGCAGGATCCCTTGAGGTGTTCTTTATTAAATTTCAAAAGAAATGTTAGCTGCTAGAATGCGTAAAACGCTTAAAAAATTTCAAAGTGCGTCGTTATAAAATAACAGTGACCCCACAGACAAAAAATGTATTCTTAGTCTAAACAGACATATTTAAAACAACTTGCCCTTGAATACAAGTTTAGGAAGCTAACGTGGTAATATATCTGACGAAGGCCGTGACATGGCCGAAACGTTATTAAAGACGCTTTGCCGTATATATATATATATATATATATATATATATATATATATATATATGTGTGTGTGTGTGTGTGTGTGTGTGTGTGTGTGTGTGTGTGTGTGTGTGTGTGCCAATTATTTCCTTCTGTTACACTAAAACCGGATCCGCACTAACTTTTCTCCAATTATATATATAACACGTATAGAGCTGCGATCAAATTTCGCATTACGGAGTATCGTATTCGTCAGTGAATTTTTATGCCATCCTCTCAGTGGGCGAATACAGCGTCATCGTCATCGTGATCGATCATCATCACTCGTGACTGTAACCGCGCCGCGAACTCGCCTCTCGAGCGACGAGCAAGGAGAACGCGGTCTCGAGCTGGGCAAGACTAGACGCTGGACACGCTGCTCTCCTTTCCAGGGACGACGGCACGCCACGTCAGCTGGGTCTACCAAACTCCGCAGTCCGCCTCCACTCGGAGTTTCACCTTGGACGCCTGGAACCTGTCACGGAACCCTTCGTGGAGCTCTGGTGGCCGTCCGTTAGGGTTACCGCACGCAGGCGGCCTGCGTCTACTCGAAGCTCCACCTTGGACGACAAGACCGGCTGCTCACGGAACCCATCGTGGTGCTGACGCAGACACGAGTCATCCGAGTGGTTGCCGCGCACAGAAGTCGGCCACTTCTGATGCCATGAACCAGGAGCATCTCAAGTCAAACGCCGAGCTGAACGCAGCTTTGCGATCATCAGAGGTGGAAAAGGTGGTACAGGCCGATATGATACGTGAAGTTGTAGCGGATAACAGGAAAGATCAAGATGCACTGTGTCAACAGGATTCAAAGATGCTCGCTCAGACAACACTGGGGAATCTGGAAGTGCAGCTTACAGAAGCGGCTGGAAGAAGTGAGTTGACTTCGTGCCAACTGTCGACCAGCGAGGAACTGTGCGCAGAACTTGAGGAAGCCATAGCCATGCTGCGCACTGAACTGGAGGCCAGTCGGTCTTTCTGCAGAGAGCAGAAACAACAGTTGAGTCAGGCTGAATGCGAGGAGGAGGCTCAGTCAACGCGACTTCTGGAAGTACAAGATGAACTGAACAGTGCTATGTGCAGAGCAGACCAGTTTCAAGCACGGCCACAAGAGTTCGAAGCCTCCAAGCAACAGCCAGACACGCTCTGCTCCGAGCTTCGGCGCAATTGAGAGCGAGTGCCAGCTTAACGTGGCTGCCGAAAAAAAAAAACATTGTACTTTTCAAAATTAACGAAAAACTGCAAGCACTTCATGCCTCCTAGCAAGACCAGTTTGATGAAACAAGTAAGCAGCAACCAGTTCGAGGTCCTGATATCAGACTCAAGGAACAAAAGCAAACTCTTACTAAGAAGTCCGGAAAGCTAGAGGCCGAGCTCGAACTGCTTCATTCTGAACTGGTAAAATTACACGAAAAGAATACCATGCTTGCGAACAAACTACGTGAGATTGTTCATTCTCGTGAAGAGCTCAATGATGACCTCGTTTCACAAAACAGTCAAGTTGATAAAGTTCGTCAGACCTCAACAGTGCATTGAGAAGAGCACAGCTGAAAAGGCTGAACTCGAGGTTCGCTTGGAGAAGGAAGCAGAGGTTGCTCACGCGCTCAAAAGAAAAATGTGCCGAGCATGTTGCTGTGAATTGGCACTGAGCTTCAGTTTGGATGCCAGGAGCGGCCGCGCACGATACCCGTCATGGAGGTGGCGCGGAACCGCGTCGCAAGCCGGGCGGTGGATGTGCAGAGTGGGTACCACACACGGACGCGTCGCCTCTACTCTGCTCTGAGCGCCACTTAAATTTGGACGCCTGTAGCGCCGCTCATGGTAGCCCTGTGAAGCTGGCGCGCGGCCACGTTGTCTGAGTGCTAGCCGCGCAAGATATTGGGGGTATCCTTTCTCTGCGTATGCCATCTAGTCAGTGCGCCCAACGCACTATTCATGTGCTTGCCCCCTGCCACCTAGCTGTGCCTAGTGATCGCCGACGAACTGGGCAGCCCGAGCAGTGGTTGCGTGGCCCTGGCCACCGAAGATCGACGGATGTTGCTGCAGCTGTGCCTGCTCTTGCAGTTCCTGTCAATATGATGAAGCGAGGCTTGCCAACTTGGTGCCCCTCGGCAGTGTCCTCACCGATGTGTCGCCCAACCTTTCTGCTGTCCATGGTGCTTCTGTGCATTGCATAGCTTCGGAATACGTTAGACATAATAAGTCTGGTTGTTGTGAATAGAAATACAGAAATGACCTATCTGCAGTGGCTGCCGCAGGTACTCTGTGGTGACATTGTCTAGGACTTTTGCATGGCCCGTTGAAGCTATTTTTCAAGTTAAGCCGATCAGAAAGTTTTCGTCGATAAAATAAATGATGATCACCACGTATTCTCCCTTGATTTTGGAGTTTGCATATTCCATTATTATTATTATTATTATTATTATTATTATTATTATTATTATTATTATTATTATTATTATTATTATTATTATTATTGCTGTTGTAGTGGTAGGCATGATAGCCGTCTTCAGCGTCGGGGATAAAGATGACGGCTCACGAGTATTTAGTGCGGGAATAAATTGAGGCTCCAACGGATATTCTGGAATCTATATGAAGCGAAGCTTTCGCGAAGCGGTTATTGAAATGCTGTAAATTCGGAGATTTAATTCTTGCGTCTGGAACATAATGAAAACGCACGTGCACGTGCTCTTGCGCATCGCGGTGCTACGCAATGTGACAACTCGTGTATTGCCTTTTGTTTCTTTTCTTCTTATTTATATTTAAACGTACCGGCCACTTCTGGGCCAATCCCCCGTTGCAGCTATTTGCAACGGTATGGAAATCATCAGTACGCGGCAATCATTTCAATGAAGCAGTTGGCGTCGGCACGATAGAATTATGCATACGATTACGGCCTAATAGTAGGCGTATATAGGTTAGGAAAGTTTGCTTCATTAAAGGAATTGTGCTCTTGATGATGTATATTTGTTGCAATGAGGATATTCAGGTATCGTTTGTTTTATCACTCAGTAATTTTGTAGTAAGCAAGGCCAGCAGCCTGCACACCTTTAAGGGTAGTAAGGATAATACAATAGTGCTACAAAAAAATTCAAGAGCGGACACTCCCATAGAGCACAGCGGCCAAATTGATTGTAGAGCACCAAGCGGATGGGATTAACACCTTCCGGTTTCGGTTTTGGGCGCGCGCGTTTTGAACGTCAGCTAGTACACGCCACGCCGGCTCCGCTGATCGGCGGGGGGGGGGGGGGGGATAAACTTTTATGATAGAACCAGCACTTTGTGATGGCTGGGCCTAAGCCTCCCATGAGGGGACGTCGAGGGCTTGCCTCGCCGCTGCCTCACGGTCGTGCTGGGTCGTCCAGGTTTGGTCGTCGAGGGCGGAGCTCCGCAGAGCCTCACGCAACCTCGACAAGAGGGCCGTGGTGTTAATGTGTGTGTACTGCGCTGGGCACTCCTACAGCATAAAGCGGAAGCGTAGCCGGGTGAGTGCCACGGCACCGGCAGTTGGGGGTAGTGTGAAAGCCTGGGAATATAAGGTGGAGGCGGGCGGGTGAAGGGTAGGTGTTTGTAGCAGACGCAGGGTGGTAGCCTGCGCCCGGCTGAACTTGAGGTGAGGTGGGGAAGGTTCAGCGACTGAGGTAAGATGCCTTCACGAGATCGTTATAAGTTGTGAAATTGTCCCTGGTGTCCAACTCGTCTCCAGCGACTCCGGCGCGGTTGACTAGGCCTCGCGCAATGGAATGGGTGACCTCGTTGAGATTGGGGAGGTGTGGGTGGACAGGGCCCGCGTGGGCCGGGATCCATGTTAAGCAGATCATGCTGTCTTTAGAGTGTGGTGCCTGGCAGAGGATGCGAAGAGCTTGAGGAGAAACACTGCCTTTGCTGAAGTTAGTGACGGCTGAGCGAGAGTCACTCACGATGGTGTGACAGGTGGGATCTAGAGTGGGTAGGGCGATGACCACTTCAGCCGTCTCGGCAGTCGGGGTAGTGACGCTGGAGGCGTGGTGTAGGACTCCATCGCGTGTGGCGATAATAATATTTGGAGTTTTACGTGCCAAAACCACTTTCTGATTATGAGGCACGCCGTAGTGGAGGACTCCGGAAATTTTGACCACCTGGGGTTCTTTAACGTGCACCTAAATCTAAGCACACGGGTGTTTTCGCATTTCGCCCCATCGAAATGCGGCCGCCGTGGCCGGGATTCGATCCCGCGACCTCGTGCTCAGCAGCCCAACACCATAGCCACTGAGCAACCACGGCGGGTGCGTGTGGCGATGGCCACAAATCGTGTGCCATGGAAATATTGGGCTGCATCAACAAATGTGACGCCAGGTAAGTGAGCAAGGGCTTTTATGATAGCTCCGGCCCGAGCTTGGCACCGGGCCCTGTTATATTCAGGGTGTATGTTTCTAGGGACAGGGTCTGTGTAGATCCAGCTACGGATGTCAGTCGGGATCGATTGTTTGGGGCCCTGTTGCTGATGGTAGGTGAAGCCAAGCGTGGTTAGAATAAAGCGTACCGTTTCAGTAAGGGTGAGCTGTTGAAGCTGAGAGCGTTGTTGGGCTTCAATGACTTCAGCAAGTGTGTTGTGGACTCCCAGTTGGTTGAAGAGTTCAGTGCGGGTGTAATGCGGGAGGCCAAATGATTGCTTGTAGACCCCTCGTATCAGGGTGTCGAGCTTGTTTTGCTCATTCCGATACCAGTTGAGGTACGCAGCAACGTAGGTAATGTGACATATGACAAAGGACTGCACGATGCAGAGAAGGCTTTCTTCTCCTCGGTTGGGGATACGTTTATGATCGGCGCGGCATTTTTCAGCTTCTACTGATGAACCACGCGCGTCCTTGGCGCGGAATCCTTTTATTATTTAATAAAAATAATTGCAAACTATCTTTACAGGCCTCCACCGAATCTGTTCCACGTGCAATTTCATAAAGTAAACGCGAGAATCTTCTGAAACGATGAAATCTTTATTTTGCTCTATATAAATGCTCGTTCCGGGCTTTCTGTGCATTCATTCAAAGTTGTGGCACCAGGTAAGCAGCAGTAGTTGCTGTACTAAGTTCCACCGGATGACATCAGCTGAAAAAAAGTTACAAGCATGTATAATTTTGGTATATAGACCTAACAGGAACACTGCGTGTAGAGGCGAAACGAGCGTATAAGTGGTGAATGGGTGGCATTGCAAATAAATTCACTTTCACATACATTTCGTAGCAAATAGACTCCTAAACAATGCCATAAAATATGAAGAAAACATCTGATTTTCAAGCATTCCTCCCTTCCCAGGCATTATTTACTTCACTTCAAAAGCACAAATACACGGGTGACTGCGCGTTTCCAAAACAACTTGGCCTCAGTCGACATGATGGTACGCGAAGTACACAGAGGTGGCCACAAAGGCTCTCACCCAGACTATGTTACACTGTGTCGCTCAGAAGACAGAATTTCTAAGTTATTGGCTTTTGAGCTCTTCGGCGTTATCTTTTGCGCGTCCTGCCGGAACAAGCAACATACTCCCGTGTTATCACTCTTGGCAATCGCTCCTCGCGTTTTCGACGAGCGTGGGTACCGAAAGAAGGTATATCCTCCTGAGTTCTGAGGTGTATTAAAGTTCAGAGATTTTTGTGAGGTTTTCAGAAATCGATGTTTACGTTACAGAGACGAAAAGTGAATTTTAGTATTTCCCAATTATTGGCTGTTTTAAAAAGCACAGTATGTTGTCCAATATATTGGACACTGGAACTCTGCCCGGTCATTTTTGGGGTAGTGGGTATGCAGTAGCAAAGAGCAAATTTAATATTAAAAATGGCTTCAATAGTGCAAAATCTGTTTATTAATCAAAATTTCATAACAGAAAAAGAACATGCGATATAGTATGAGAAATAGACCTTACTTTTTCGGCAGTCGCCGTAGAAAGCGGTGTTGCTGAATGCCGCCAATGCAAACACTCCTGGTGGCCAAACTACTAATGAATTTTCAACAAAACCTCACAGGTGGCGCTAGTAGGTGTCTAAAATATTGGAAAATTCGGTTTTACGGGCGAAAACATGCTGAGGCCTGGGTAGTGGCGGAGTATTTGATGTCCAATATATTAGAAAAATGCCCCATAGCCGGATCTCAGGAGGATATGGTTGTTGCAGGGCCGTAAAACGCGTCACAAACTTGTCCCAGTAAAATTCACTACACGCCAAACTGTCACCACGGCCAACTTGCTTTTTTGTTAACTGCTTCACAACCCCAGGCGCGGCGAGCATGCCTCAAAATTATCCCCAAAAGTTACGAATAACAATAATTTTGGGGGTAAGAGAATGCGTCACGAACTTGACCCAGTACTCTCTAAAAAAGGTTTGCACCCTTTGGGGTGTAAATATGCCACACAACGATAATCGTCATCTGCCTTGATGCGTTTCCTTTAACGTTGCGAGCCCGGTGCTTTGCAGTAACGAACGGAATGCGCGTTATCAGCATGACATAGCATTCCCGACAGGAAAGTAGCGGGCGCGGCGTTTTCAAGAAACACGTCAAGGCAGATGACAATTGTGTGGCAGAGATACACTCCAAAGGGTGTAAACTTTTCTTAGAGAGTAAGATTAAGCACACGCGAAACTGCGGCACAGCCGAGCTGCTTTTCGCTGACTGCGTTATAACGCCAGGCGCGGCGCGCGTACCTCAGAAGTATCCCAAAAGGTAGAGAAATACAGTAATGTTGGGGGTCAGGGAAAGCGTCACGAACTTGCCCCAGCAAGATTCAGTACGCGCGCGAAGCCCTCACCACGCGGTCGAGCTGCTTTTCGCTAACTGCGTCACAAAGTCGGGTGCGGCAAGCGTGCCCGAAGACTGCCAAAATAAGTTACAATAACGTTGGGGCTCATAGAAAGCGTCGCAGACATCTCCCAGTACGAGTCATTAACTCAAATTAACTGCGCCAGAACGGCTGAGCTGCTTTTCGCTAACTGCGTGACTAGTATCGGTTTTGTGCCGTAAGCCTAAATGTGCTTGAAATGCGTCGCAGAGTGTCAAACAAAATTTGTCACCGTGCGGTAGTCCAATAGTGCAGTGGTGCCGTGTCGAAATGCTGAAGGAACGCAGAAAACGCCGGAGCCCAACGAACGGGCCATATCCAAAAGTGACGGGTCGCCGAACAGGCGAAATTCACATGCGCAGCCGGCCTTGCTCGCTTCGGTGGCACGTCTGGCGCACGACACATCATATGGCGCGTCTGGCGTGCCGCTAGCTTGTTGCTAGATAAAAAAAAATAAGTCGCGAAGTATAAGTTCATTTATACGCAAAATTTTTTTAGTTTTAGCGGGAAAGAATAAAAATAAAACGTTGTCTGTAAGTTCATTTCACATTCTTTTTTGCTGATGCTCGCGTCAACTAACGGATGGGATTAACACTAGGCGTGACATGTTTCCTGTTGCCAGTTTTCGCTGAGTTGGCCCCTCTCTATGGCGTGACAGCGAACCGGGTAGACAGTAGCAACAGCGCGCTACCAGCCAGCACTCACGCAGCAGCCATGGTCAGTTCACAAAGAAAACATTTTCTGCTGACGTCTCTGTATGTTTCACGGCAGGGGCGTCCACCTCTCACGCCATGGCGCACAGTGTCCCTCGAAGGCCCAAGTCTTGAACACTGTGGTCCCTACGAGGAATGGTCCCGAGACCGCCGTCGACGCGACGGCCTCAATAGTTCGCATTTCTGAGTTCTACTGCGTTCAGCACATGGGAGGCCTCCACTTCCAAGTCATCGTCAAGAGCATGGCTACCGTTACTCTAATCGTCTATACTGACTGCCTTGTCATCGATGGCGGGCGTTGTCCTGTCGTTCCCGTCCGCCCACAGGTAACCAACGTAACCTGCTTCTTCTTGCCGTCCTTCGTTTGGAACGAAGACCTCGTCCAGGCACTGTCACCATATGGCAAGGCTCTATCTGTCAACGCTGGTCTTATGAGCGGACGACGTAGCGTTCTCACGGGCACATGCTTCGTTTGGATGGAAATCACCACAACCCCTGTCCCTAATTATCTGCGGGTCTCTGGTCACCGTGTGACGTTTGACTACCGCGGCTTGGAAGGCGTGTGTGTCGTCGGTGCGGCTCTAGCTACCTCTACCATGCACAGTGCACCGCAGCGTTCTGTGGCCGTTGTGGCATCCATGGGCACGAAAGCGAAGGATGTGATCGTCCTTGTCGGCGCTGCGGGAATGGTCACTCTACGGCCGTGTGCACTGTACGGCGCTCATACTCAGACGCTGCTGCTGGAGCCTCTTCCCCATACCGTCGGCGTCAGCTGCGGCCGCGACTGCGCATGACGCCGAAACCAATGAAACTGCCTTGACACCGCATCAACCAGCGTCGGCAAATGACAAAGAAGTAAGCAGCTCGGGCAATAACAACATGCCATGTTCGCCGGCCTCCTCGACCGAAAAAGACCGTGCTATTGATGACGTGGCGAATCTCAATACACAATGTTCGCTGGCCTCCCAAGGTGCAAAGGACACGCATGCTTTAGCCGATAGCGCCTCCACTTCGGCTGCTACCATCAGCCCTCCTGATCACACCGAGGTTTTAAACATGGCTAAAATAGCTGACCCTACGATTTCTACACTCGATGCGCCTACGAAATCTGCTGTGGCTCCACCTGCCTCAAATGCGTCGCCTACAACGCCGCATCTGATTAGTGGCTCTTCTGCAAAAGCCACTGCGCCGTTGCGTCTGTATGAGCCCTCGGCTGCCGAAGTTGTTGGTGGCGGTGACATCGATCCCGCAGCCATACTGCTACCAACATCATCATCATCATCATCGTCATCAGAAAACAGCTGCAGCCTTGGAGTTGATAGCGGCGTTGGACATTTGCCAAGCTTGTATGTACTCTATGTAGAAATGGTGGTCACACGAGAAGTGTGCCCACGCGTCAGCCTCTGGCTCGAACGGCGCCCCGGATCACCGCGGCAAGTTACAGCGACCAAAGAAACCTCTGTCTTCTTTGGGAGGGTCGAAGTGTGTCCTGTGACGTGTGTAGTGCATTTACCTGGACTTGTTCCCTGGCCGCCGACTTAACACGGTAAGGTCAGTTCAGTGGCACTTTTATAACTAAATATGGCTGACACCCTGAATATTATTTCATGAAACGCACAGGAGTTCTGAAGTCCTTTAAGACAAGCCAAAATTATCAGTGTGGCCCGCGCTAAAAATTGTGACATTCTGTGTTTGCAAGAAGCATTTCTTCACCATTGAACATGTTCCTTTCAAACACACTTTAACTTAGATCTTTTCTCTTTCGCGACATCACGCTGGATAGTCGATATTGTTATTTTCAATAAAGCTCTCTTGCGAGATCATGTTCTTTATGATAGGAAAGGCGGATATTGGCATTTGATTGTGCACTATCTTCATTTAGCTTACGTATTTTGAGCATATATGGACCAGCGCAGGTCACTAAGTCTAATGATTTTTTTCGTGACCCGGACGTGTACTTCGTGGGCGGCCGTCACGTGGTGCTTGTCGGGGATTTTAATTGTTTTAGACATGCGAGTAGATGTGCAAGGCCCGTGCTGGGGTCTACCTGATTGGTACGCGCGGGAGTTACGTTGTCTCGTCCAGCACTTTGCGTTGCTGGATACATATACACTTTTCCATGGATATTCGTTTGTCTGGACGTGGCAACGCGGCGCGATGTCAAAGCAGGTTACACCGTGCCTATGCACCAAACAATTTGGCATCTCACAATCTGATCTTATAACTTTACCTTTATCTCCTGTTTATATTTCCGATCACAGACCAGTTATGCTTGAAGTTTGCTTCCCTCCTTCCTCATCAGTAATACCTTGGCGCTTCTACATACGCGTTCTACATGACGCGCGCTCGCGCTCTTGTTTGTCAAGAGTCTTGCGCGCCTCTTTCTGGATCTTACCCAGAGCTATGGGACGCGCTCAAGGTGCAGTGGCGTCTGCATTGTTCAGTTGAAAGACGTGCAGTCAGACGACATATGTCAGAAGAACTGACGGATACTGCCACAAACCTTCGTATTGCCCTTCGGGTCAATCGACTGACTCTGCTGATGCGGTCATGGCAGCGTAAGCTACGAAGAAGTTTCCAACACCTCATTGCAGCGTCGTCTTCGTCAGCTGCTCCTTGACGATGCAGACGTAATCCGTGTGCACCTCCTGAACTTCTGCTACTTGCAAGAAACTCTCTTTTTAGACAGCCACATACATCCGGTTCTGCGGCCACAAGAGTGCTTTCTGTTATCTCCCGCGCGTGATAATTCACTTTTTGTAACGTATTTTGAAAACATAGCGCGTACGACTATGCAAATAGATCACGGTACTCAAGGATCTCGTACAATAAGCTTAGTGGGCTGCCTCAGGTTCCACCTGAGGTCGCTGACCATCTTTGTGCACGACCGCCGATTGATGAGGTGAAGGCGGCATTATTTTCCATGAAGCGTGGCTCGGCTCCAGGGCCGGGCGATTTGCTGTGAGATTTATATAACCTTCTTGGAAGATATTGGTGCCACTTTCATGATTTTGAGAACTTTGAATTCCCGGCTAGATTTCGCGACGGTCGTATTGTGCTGTTACTTAAGCACGGTCCGTCATCAGTTCGTCCAGAGGAATGGAGGCCAATCACGCTTCTTAGCGTTGACTAGAAAACATTCGCAGCTGTTGTCACTCGGTGCTTGGAAAGCCTGGTGCCTTCCTTAATAGGACACCATCAGCCATGCTCAGTCCCTGGTAGAGAGATACATAGTCTCTGCTTCGTCACACGTGACATAATGACGTACATGCTGACCAGGTCACGTGGTCTCTTCGTTTCATTAGATCAAGAAAAGGCATTCAATCACCTTGAACATAGCTACATATCTAATGTACTGACCTCGTTTGGCTTTTGGTCAAAATCAAATTTTGTTGAACTTCTTAGGAATCTCTATTCAAATATCCAAAGTACATTGTTTTTTGATGGTCGTGGAAGTGCACTATTTTCCGTTACTAGGGGTGTTCGTCAAGGGTGCCCTTTACCCCTAGTACGTTTTGTGTTCAGCCTTGAGCCATTTCTGCGCTCGGTAATGAGACCCTTAGGTGCGTAGTGTCCCACTGCCTGGTAGCGGCGTTCTGAAGGTGACAGCCTTCGCCGATGACATATTGTATCCCAGGAATGAAGATAGTGAAAATTGGAGAGCTACAGGATAAGCTGAGTACGGAAATATTTCAGGTGCTGCGTTAAAATTTTCAAAATGTCGTTATTTGCGCATGGGTTCCCCCACAGACACGCCTAAGTCCCCTATTCCATCTTGAAAAGTGATTCTATTCGTATTTTAGGCTTTGATTACGCCTATGATGGCATATCAGACTCTGTGGCTCTCAATCCCTGAAGATGCAAGGCGACATATTCAGGATGTTCAAGGGTATAATTTAACCCTATCAGAAAGAAGGTACTTAGCACAGTCTGTATTTTGCGGCCATATGTGGTACGTTCGTCACGTTGTACAACCACCATTACGGGTTACTAGGTCATTGCAGCCCCTTGGTTCCTTCTGGTCGGGCAGTACAGAACTGGTCTGTCGCGCGGCGCTTGCGCAACCACGCTTTCGCGCTGGGTTCGCGTTCCCATCCGTGACTGTCCGCTGCCGGCTGCTTGCTCTACGATTTCTGCTCTGCCTCTTACAGTGTGATCATTGTCCCGCGCGTGAAGTTGCCTGTTGTTTCCTTGGCACAAAAGATCCTTACATGTTACTGGGCATACACTTAAATCGCGGCCCACAAATGTTAAACGCACCTGCAGTTTACTCTACGACCATGGCATTTTGTCGCTGCGTACAACAGGTATATTCCCATGTAGACATCCTTGAAAACCATGTTGTGGATGCAATGGAAGCCTTACTGCTTCGTCTGTTTCCCCAAATACGCCGCGCACGTTACAATAATGTGCCGTGGGGTGCGATAACGGCGTCCTTTCTGCCTGGCCCCCTACGCGACTTCATGTGGCTGTTGCGTTTCGCCTGCGACACGTGGTTTTGCCGGCGCGACTGCGGCGGGGCGGCAGACATTTTGGCCCGATCGTCGTCGCCGCAACGCTCCCCGCCAGGTGTTTCCAGGCGCGACTGCGGCGATGCGACCGCAAAGGATCACCCTCTCCTTCCAGTCATTGTGCCTGAACCAGGCGATGCGACAGCAGGGGCACCCTCTCCTTCCAGTCATTGTGCCCGAACCAGGCGATGCGAAAGCAGGGATCACCCTCTCATTACAGTCATTGTGCCCGACCGGCAGCGCTACGACAGTGTGCGTCACCATTAGCCCATTGTACATTCACGTGCTCGTCTATTAAGGGGTTCCTTCTTGCCCTCAACTGCGAGAGTATAAAAACAGCTGCCCCCGGACGCCAAAAGGAGGGCTCCGATTTCTTCTGTTGAGTAAAGTGCTCTCCCGTCTCTCTACTTCGGTCAACCTGACCGCCAACTCTTTGCGATGTTAAAATAAACAAGTTGCTTTGTTGTTACCAGTCGACTCATGCTTTGCCGGGACCTTCGGATGCTTCCAGTTGTACCCCAGGCCGCCAGGCCAACGCTACCCTTGGGGCTTGCGACCCAGGTACAACCACGGGCGTCAGCGCCGAGTTCCCAACAGGTCGTACCATCGGTGCGATCAAAACATGGCGTCTAGGGTGGCAAGTGCTTCCAAAGCATGACAGACTAGAGCGGTGGGGTAGAGTCTCATCTTCGCTGTGTCCCAATTGCCCACTTCAGGAATCCAACAAGTGTGTGCTGCTGCAATGCGTCGTTGCTAGGGAATTTTGGATGGCCGTGCATGCTGGTTTCCGTGGCCTTGGAGTTAACCACTTATTACATCTGGTCACTGCTCACGTGACTGCCTCGCGGGAATTTTAATTGCTACGAGAGCCTTTTGTCTGTGGCGTAACCGGTTGGCGTAACCGGCAGTTGGCGCACGACATCGTCGCCACGCTCTGTTTTCACTTCTGGAAAGGCTCTGTATACTCCGAGCTACAGCCGTTTCTGTGAGAGTTGTTCTTCCTTGGGGAAGAGTAGTTCCTTCGACAGTGGTAATGCCGTTTCCTGTTGGTGGCTGATGGACGAAGGCAGAGCAGCGAGTGGCACAAAAAATCATCCCCCCCGGTCCAAGAAAGCGTGAATGAGCAAGACTCGCATCAAAACGATGCTCATTGTCTTCTTTGACGCCCGAGGAATAGTCCATTTTGAGCTTGTACCACAGGGAGAAACTGTCAACTCAGTATTTTACCTGAAGGTTCTCAAGAGATTGAAACGCCGGGTCGCGCGCGGGAGGGCTGACATGAAAGGCACGGTCAAGCTCCGCCATGACAATGCACCCAGCCACACATCCTTCATCGTTACAAACTTCTTGACCCGGAGCAACACCCCGGTGGTCCCCCATCCTCCTTACAGTCCCGACTTGGTTCCGTGCGACTTTCTTTGTTTCCCCGACTGAACAGAGCACTGAAACGAAAGCATTGGGAGACCGTGGAAAACATCCAAAAGCATCTTGCATCGTTCCTGAGACATTCCCGTCGAGGACTTTCAGAGTGCCTTCCAGGCGTGGCAGACACGTCTCGACAAGTGTATTGATGCAGGTGCAGAGTATTTTGAAAAATTTTAGCGATTTGTACAGGGCCGGTCAATAAATCTATTTTGCCCCAGAAAATGCGCATTACTTTCATAATAGACCCTGTGTATTCAACATAATTTTGTATAATGTGACAATTTGTGTAACTCTGCGTTTCCGTGGGTCTATGTGGCTAAATGTTACAGACTGTAGACTCGGACACTTTGAAAACGTTCCATGTGTACAGTGCCTCGTACTTTGTATATTGACACGTGTACTTGTTTGTCTTTATCAGGCAACACGTTTCACCGCCTAACAAATGTTATTGCGCAGCGCAGGAAGCGCCTGCATGTATCGGATGTTTCTGGAATATTATCGATGCTTCCATCCGCTGTCTGTGACTGAGCTTTGTGTAATCTGATAGCATGTGTGAGCGACGCGAATCATGTAGAACTTTGCGAAAGGCACGCGGGTCCCAGCGATTACTCTGGAACATTCGACGACTGATGTATAAAAGCCGACGCGCTTGACCCGCTGATCAGATTTTCGACGATCGCCGACCGTGTTCGCCGCTGTCACTGTTCTTTGAGTGTAGCCTGTTTTTGAGGGCACAAGTTCGCCCAATAAAACGCTAGTTTCGTCTTTTCCAGTTTGGCTGCTTTCACCGTCACTACCACGTGATATGTTATCTTCTTGCTCGACTTGTGCCGTCATTGTGACTTAGTATTCGTATCGTCTTTTGTTGAAATAAACTTTTTCTAAACACACCAGCCAGCAGCCACGGTAAGGAAAGTACGGTATGGGTCACAGACAGCTTCGCTTTAAAACACTAGAGCGCTAGGTCCGAGCAGCCGCGTTTACCATGTCTACCTACCGCTCCAGGAACCATCGGCATCAGTGTTGGCTGCTTTTAATTCAACTGACCGTGGCGGCGCCCTCTTAGGCGGGAATTACCAATTTATTCCCGTTCTACTTATCAGTACAGAAACTAGGGTCTCTTTTTTAAAGCGCAGCTCTGAAGCGCCCGTTCCTGCGGTGAGCGTCGGCGCCGGTGTCCCTCGGCGTCTTAGGCATAACCCAGCGAACGAGCACAGCGAAGGATTAAAGAACGAACGCGGAGTGCAGCGGGGAATGAGACTGGGATAGAGAAGAGAGCATGAGGAGGAAATCGGAGGAGGAGGGAAGGGCGAAAGCGTGAGAATAAAAGTTCAAAAGCATAGTGCTGCGCAAGGCGAGCTCTGGGGTGACGATAGCTATGAGATGGCGCAAGAGTAGCGCGCGTAGTGTGTTCACCGATTACGCCACCGATACCGTATATGGAAACAAAGCACTGCGTGAGCGTAGGTCTGTCTATGGTGACTGCTGTGAACCACGCCCACGCAACACCCACACGCTGCCTCTCGCGATCTCCCGATTAGCAAGACAGTCACGCCACACTTCGCTCCGTTTGCAACGTGCCGCATGACAGATTGTCCGTGCCAGCCAATATATCGCGAACATCGTGAAATGAAAACACTTATAGAGCTGGGCTCAAATTTCGCATTAGGGGGCATCGTAATCGTCGGTGAATTTTTTCTCTTTATGCACTAAGTCGCTCCCAAGCGATGTCGACATGAAAATACCAAATCTGGCGGATGCACAGTGCTGTGAGACGTCTGCGCTGCGATGTCACGAGGCCGAAGGCTGATGAGCTTGTAGAGGGAAGAATCGCGATGACAGGTATATGCGCAGAGAAGTACGACCTATATCTAGCTACATTTAAGGATCCTGCACGTGTTGCGTCGCAGTGACAGATAGCCATCCCAGAGGATTGGACAAGAATGCACACGCCCTGGGGCACATACCGAATGGCTAAATCAAAGAAAATAAGGTAAACCAGAGAAATCGTTGAATGTAATGTGCTATTACATTAACCTCTCGCTGTGCTTTAAAGATACATGTGAGCTGACATTATGTATTTATGTTTTGTGTAGGAATTCATTTTTTTTTGTTACGCAGTACAGAAGAGCGCTTGCTGGCACTACGAAAGACGAAAGTGTGTCTCTCTAGTTGACCGGTGAGCTGCAGGGTTCCGTGAGCAGTGAGCTTTCTTGGGTCGCACGTTTCGCCGCAGCGTTCGACGCTTCTGCTCTGTCGCTCTGGTGCGCTCTGGTCCGGACCCCATTCGGATTTGCTGACAAGTAGACGGCGGTTACTTTTATTTTCTTGACTTTATTGATTCTTTCTTATTTCTTACATTAAAAGTGGTAGTTATTGATAAGGTGATGTCTGTTTCATCTCTGGGCCAGAGGGCTAGCCTCTGGGCTGCTTCTATACCCTTGCAGGATCTACTAGTGGAATTATTCCTTCACAGTGGAACCACTAGTGTTCCTGTGGCATTGGTGCCTACGAATGGAGGAGTTATTCGTATGAACAATCTCAAGGCCATTCGATCAGAGCTTCGGGCAGTCTCGACGCACTTCCAACAAATAACCGAGGTCCGACAGTTTGGACGGGGGGGGGGATCCTCTGTCGTTCACCAAACCAGGCCTGTGTACAGGATCTGCTGAAATGCGCTAACTTTGCCACGCAGCCGGTGAGCTCCTTCATTCCTCCTCACCTATCTTGCTGCAAAGGCCTAGTCAGCGGTGTGGAAATAAGCTTAAGTCCATCAGAAATCCTACAGATATTTTCTGCACCAGGTGCAGTTTCCGTGTACCGCTGTACCAGGCTTGTAGACAACAAAAGGGTCCCTACAGAAACAATCATTGCGACATTTGCAGGGACGGTTCGCCCATCAGAGATGAAGGTGTGGTCATTAATCTACAGAGTTGAACCCTTAGCTCCACGACCACTGCAACGTCTCAAGTGCAAGCGGCATGGACACAGCGCTAATAGCTGCTGTCGATCAAGTGCTCATTGCTGTTTATGCAGGGAAGGTTATATTGCCAACGATTGCACGTCTCAGGCTCAGTCATGCTGTTTGTGCAATGCAAATCATGCTGCCGACTACTCCAACTGCCTCGCAAGATCGAAAGAGATCCAGGTAATCGAAGTGATTGAGAGGAGACGGTGCTCTTGTCGAGAAGCTATTGCAGAAGTTCAGAGCAGGACCCAGGGTTATGCTCGTGTAACAGCCCGTCAGTGACTTGGTATGGACTCGTCAATTTCCCAGACAACTGCAACAGTGATAGAAAAAGCGACGGAAAAAGCATAAGAAAAGATTCTACTAAACCTATCTGACTCTTTGGCTACAGTAATATCCTCGCAATTGTCTGGTATGTCTCTTACAATAACGAACAGTGTCTTCTTTACTAAGTCACCTGAGCGTCAGACATATCTGCCCTCTAACAGTGTGGATTTAGCAAGACCTTCGACTTCACATTGATCATGACTGCCATTCTGATTCAGACCCTCTAGGCAATAGAAATATGGATATGGACACTCGAGTTCTTAAACGCACAAGAACGCCTAACAACAAACTGCCTAATTCTCGTAACTCTAAAACAAAAAAGTGTGCGAAAGAATCACTTACGAGGACTGACTTTCTGAAAGACAGTATTCTGGACCAAGCAGGCACGTCAGCTTGCGCCAACGTTGGATACGTATTGGCAGTTCCTGGCCCAGTGATGGCCTGAGGTTAAAAGCGTGGTTCCAATATTGGCTGTGCCATTCTGATTGCTTGCCCAATGATGGCCTAAGGTTAACAGCGTGGTTCCAATATTGGTTGTGCTATTATGATTGCTTGCCCAATGATGGCCTAAGATTAACAGCGCGAATCGAATATTGGCTGTACCACTGTGATAGAGATCCAAGGCTGGCCCTGTTCGCACATGCAACAAACAATAATAGCACTGCCATTTCAAAAAGGCCGACACTCGGTGTGGATTGGACCGACACTCGGTGTGGATTTGCCAACATGGGTTATTAAGCTGGCTTTCTTGGAACAACACAAGGCTTGAAGTAAGCAAATGTGTTAAGCTTAAGTGACGTTTAAAAATGTCAATACAAACTTAAAATATGGAGTTTTACGTGCCTAAACCACAATGTGATTATGAGGCGCGTCGTACATCGTAGTGGTTGGGGGGACGTAGGATTTGCACTAACCACCTGTGGTTCTTGCACGTCAACTCCATGCATGGTACACGGCCGTTTTTGCGCTTCGCCTTCACCGAAATACGCCCCCTAAAGAGAAAAGCCAATGCACAACGTAGCAAGCAGGGGAAGTCGCATAACGGGCAAACTAGCCGCTGCTTTATTGATCGTGCATGGGAACATGAGCTTTCCATAAGAAACAACGGTATTGCGCATTTGCCTGCGCATGTCCTTAACGTCGAATTTTTTTTCCATTTATGCTCAGCTGCCCATCGATTTTGGGCAGCCTAAAGAAAGATGTGACTCGGATAAGTAGAAGCATGGATATTACAATGGTGAGTGCATTTGTTTTGCGCATGTTATAAGTTTTATAAAGAGCCAGGTGGAGTGAGTTAGGAAGCGACGCATTAAGTTGTATGTTTTACAAGCAAGGTTGTTTCAAAGGGCTAAATTTCAGGATACTCTTGCCTTTAAAATTATGTGCTGCTGCTCAACGCTTTTTCTTGTCGCTTTTTAATTCCGCGATTTGTGTGTATATTACTGTTCAAGTTCTAACATTTCTCATGGTTTGCCTGCGTCCTTAACGTCGAATTTTTTTTTCCATTTATGCTCAGCTGCCCATCGATTTTGGGCAGCCTAAAGAAAGATGTGACTCGGATAAGTAGAAGCATGGATATTACAATGGTGAGTGCATTTGTTTTGCGCATGTTATAAGTTTTATAAAGAGCCAGGTGGAGTGAGTTAGGAAGCGACGCATTAAGTTGTATGTTTTACAAGCAAGGTTGTTTCAAAGGGCTAAATTTCAGGATACTCTTGCCTTTAAAATTATGTCCTGCTGCTCAACGCTTTTTCTTGTCGCTTTTTAATTCCGCGATTTGTGTGTATATTACTGTTCAAGTTCTAACATTTCTCATGGTTTCTCTGCGTCCTTAACGTCGAATTTTTTTTTCCATTTATGCTCAGCTGCCCATCGATTTTGGGCAGCCTAAAGAAAGATGTGACTCGGATAAGTAGAAGCATGGATATTACAATGGTGAGTGCATTTGTTTTGCGCATGTTATAAGTTTTATGAAGAGCCAGTTGGAGTGAGTTAGGATGCGACGCATTAAGTTGTATGTTCTACAAGCAAGGTTGTTTCAAAGGGCTACATTTCAGGATACTCTTGCCTTTAAAATTATGTCCTGCTGCTCAACGCTTTTTCTTGTCGCTTTTTAATTCCGCGATTTGTGTGTATATTACTGTTCAAGCTCTAACATTTTTCATGGTTTCTTTGCGTCCTTAACGTCGAATTTTTTTTTCCATTTATGCTCAACTGCCCATCGATTTTGGGCAGCCTAAAGAAAGATGTGTGGTTGCGATTGCAACGTTATATTGCGTTTGCCTGCTATAAGCTTGGGGCGTTGATGTGCGGATTAAAAATTGAGGTTGACTAGAAATGTAAAACAGTTTTTATGTGTAGTGGTTACATTTCAAATGTGATAATGCATATTTTTCAGTGCACTTTATTTAAATGAATACATTTTCATATAAACGCTAGATCGTACTTGAGTTCTCTGTAGTGGCGGAACGCAATTATTTCAGGAATAAGCAGGTAATCTAAAATGAAATGGTGGCCTTCACAGCGGGAAAACGCTGCTATCGCAGTATGTTAGCACACAGGCGAAAGAATCACTGAAATATGTTTTCTCATTTTATTCATTTCTTGCCTGCGGAAATTTAGGTGCTGATAAATTGCTCGTGCAGACCCATCAACTTTTACTGAGCAGAAACGCTGTGAGCCGAAGTGACAATTCTTGTGCGATGTTTTAGGATGAATGTTATAAACTCCTGCCAACCCAAGCAATATCACGCGGTATATATATTACTGAAACAGCCCTGCCTAATGCAGAGTGCCTGTAATTACGTAGCTCATTTTATTCGCAGCCTTTGAATAGTGCCCGGAGTAGAACACGTGTAAATCTCTGTTTGCGAATTTCACCCAAATTTCACGACTGATGTTATAAGCCATGCGCGCTGCCTGATCCTGCTAGTCATACCGAGGAACCGCGCTTCTTCTCACTGTTCTAAGTCAAGCATCATTTCCAGCCGGTAGTATTTCTTGCTTTTCGTATAATAAATGCCTATCTTGCTAGTGTTTCCTAACGGAACTTCTCGGATTTCACATAAAATATTTCGCAAGAAGGCCGCATTGTGTCTAATTTATATGAAACTAGGCTTCTTTTGCTGTAGCAAGTTTTGCTGCATTTTTTTCGATATAAAGTGCTACGCTGACTAGGTGGGGGATGTAAACAAGGCGGACGCATCCTGCGCATTTTATGTTTGTGTTCTAAGTATTCTCTGTTACAACTTCTATGAAATATGCCATATATGTTGAAATATTAAAGAGTGTTATCTGACAAATCTCTTGCAAGAAAATTTCTTGATTCACCCCTTCGAACTCTATGCTCAAACTTATATTCTTGCGGTATGGCGATTTTTCAAACGAGAATACTGCCACATACATTTGTCATACCAACATCTCTGATAATATTTTTTTTATTTTAGAGTGCAAGCATCTCCTCCAAGTAATGGTGAAGCCGCTATGGGAAGTGGTAGCAAATTCAACGAAACCACCACGTTATCGTGGTCCTCGGAGGCCTGACCAGCCCGCCGTCATCCAAGCACTGACCAACCTGCCTACCGATGTCAGCTCCGTGCCTTGAAAGCCCTGACCAGCCCACCGTCCTTGGCACCTTGCCCAATTCCTATCCTGAGGCCCCTGCCTGTAAATAAACTGTTTGA
Organism: Dermacentor variabilis; assembly: GCF_050947875.1. Taxonomy (NCBI): domain Eukaryota; kingdom Metazoa; phylum Arthropoda; class Arachnida; order Ixodida; family Ixodidae; genus Dermacentor; species Dermacentor variabilis. The sequence goes on along the minus strand of NC_134568.1, from coordinate 270,846,197 downwards.
ACATTACCTAGCGTCACCCATCTAGGTCCATGGAAAATGCCTGTTTGTGCAAATTTATTCGCAAATAAACTGTCATAAAAGTGAATTTCAGTATTTTATTATTATTTGCAAGTATAGAGGACTTGTGCTTCTCGACATATCTTTCTGTCGAACTTTCCTAGCCACTATTGAGGAAGACGGTATGGGGACAATTGCTATAAAAAATACCGCTAGCAAAAGATTCGCGGTAAGAATTGCTGCGTACTCTGGAGCCAGCGTATCTACAATATTCGTCATGCAAAGGGTATTGGCTCAAAGCTAGCATTAATAATGGGAACGATATGGCTCAACACTGGTCCCATGCTGGCAGCACAATGGCTGCTGCATTGGCTCAAAGCTGCCATTAATAATGGCAACGATGTGGCTCAACACTGGTCCTACGCTGGCAGCACAATGGCTGCTGCACAGGCATGACATTGGTCCAATCCTGGCTTTAACTCTGGGCAAGCATTGGATTGGGTTGCACTTTGCCAATATGCCAACATTGGTTGAAGATTGGTACCAATTTCTGCCAAGATTGGGCCATGTTTGGACCATTGCTGGTGTGCTGCCTGGGCGGCTGCTTGTCTACCGTCAACATGAGGTGCCCAAGAATACTCCAGTGGAACTGCCAATCAATACTTTCTGCAGCTACAGATTTACTATATTTTATCTCCCAACAATCTCCAGACGTTATACTATTACAAGAAACTCGTCTGTCCGCTGACCAAGGCTTTCATTTAAACTACAAGTGCTTTCGATAGGATAGATAGATTGGATTGCATAGACCTGATATATATCTTCACGAGGTGGTGGATTAGGTTTTTCATTTAATCTAAATTCTGTCATAAAGCAAACGCTTCACATCATATTCTATCATCCGAATGGGAAATCTTAATATTAGAAATAACTATTCCGAGTTGCGCTCCACTCTATATAATTAACTCCTATTTTCCCGCTGCCGAGCAAGACGTACGCTTACTTGATGTCGCAGTGGCATATTGCAAAAAGAACATGTTTGCGGCATACCTCAACTCACATCATGTGTCATGGGGATTCTGCACTGACTCATCTGGAAAAAATTTATGGGACTGGACTAATGTTAACAATCTCACATGTTTAAATGCTAAAGTTGCCACTTTCGTGCGTTCACAGGCACGATCTGTCCTAACTTTGACATTTGCTACCTCAGGCATTTCCATCTCTTCTTGGGCTGTGCTCGATGCTGCCACTAAGTAGTGACCACCGCCCGATTGTCATTGATATTCACAACCCCATGATTTCATTAAAAAAAACATGCGCAGACTCTTGTGGACTATGGGGCACTTGCGACAATGGATTGCAAGGAAGCCATCCGGCGGAGGCTTGTTAACCTCATTGGAGTGCTCCCTAAGCCTATTATTAATGCATCGGTCGGTTTGTCCGATATAACTCTTTCCACAGGGCAACGGAATTCTGCAAATAACGCAGGTCCTACAGTTATCGTGCCCTTTTCTGTGGTGCTTTTCGCCCGCGTCCTTTATTGTACCATATGGTCTTGCTTTTGCAGAAAAGCTGATCGGCTTGTTTGAAACTGTGAATACTATGTAAACTTTCCAAGTAGTTTATCTTCTTCAGGTTATGCGATAAGCGGAGGATGTATGTAATTACGGCGAAAATTTTATTTTTAACCGACTGTGTGCTAGATGACGTCGAGAAACCAGCCTCTTCTGACTGCGTTGCTCTGAGCAGTGCTTCAGGGATTGACACAATCAAATTGCTTGGAAACCCAGCCTCACTCAACCGCACTAACTGTTGTTGAAAACTGGAAGATATTAAGGGAGGGCACGACTTCTTTGGTGCATTGCTCAACCACATTTTCCCTGTGACCTTTTTAATAAGCTTGAAATGAGTAGAACTGTACGATAAAAGAGGCTTATTAGCTCTAGGTTGGTAACACCCGCAGATGTAAAAGTCAGACAACACAAGTTGTAGATCGAGAAAACGGATACTCCTGTCTATCGGCATTTCGAAGGTCACATCAAGGGGACCAAGACATTCGCAGATTATGCTTGTAACATCTTCGCATTCTTTTTGAAAACTCTGAGGAGTGCAGTCAAGAAACAAAAAGGAAATCATCAACATATCGCAATGCTCTCACGACTGAGGTTCTTTTGAGCCTCTCTGCCAAGACTGTCTACTCTTTCAAAATACAGTTTACTGCGAACGGGTGCCAAACAAGACCAGATACATGCGCTTTGCTTCTGTAAAAACGGAACATTATTCCTCTGGATAAACGTTGAGGTCGGGCATTGCTTTAATAATGCTAAAAAAACTCGCAAAACCGCACTGCACCGAATTCGGCAATGTTTCCTTCAACGCTGGTTAACAGATCAGATTGAGCAATAGAGGTCTTTTATGTCAGCAGAGAATGCGTTCAGCTTCATGTCAGTATGCACTTTTACAAATTCTAATACTTGCTCTGACCTCTTCACAAGGAAGGGATCATTAATGTCGAGCAGATTTTGTGTTTTTATCAGCCAAGGCGGCTATTTCCTTCTGCCATGTCCCTTTCTCAGACACGATTACCCTGACGGGGACGTCACTTTTGTGCGTCTTCTCGCTAATACCTCTAAACACTTCCTGATGTTCTTCTCAATGCATTTCAATGGCTTTAGCTGGAACCTTAGCTAACGAGATGCTTTTATGTTGCCTAAACACGCCTGAGATTGCTTCGTAGCCTTTAAGAAGAAAGACCCCATGTGTCATTACTGCAAACCCACTTTCCTTTTAGCGGTGCACTAGCCACAAGGATTTATCTACTAAGTACGAAGCTACGCGACGTACAGAAAACCTTGAAGGTTGAGGCTTACAGCCCGTTAGAGCGTCGACGCCTTCGGAGGTCACTCTGCAAGCTTCGTCCTCCAGTGCTCACCGGGAGACTTGACGAACTAAGGAAAGCTGCTCTGGCCTGGTCCTCTTGATTTCTGCGGCGAATTTCGGTCCGTGTGCAAGAACTTTCCGGATTCCTTCAGGAAGGTGAATTCCATAGTCAACGTGAACTTTGCAGGTAGGTGTCCGGTTGTTCTTTTTCAAACGGTCTCGCAGATGTCTAAGCTGAAGTTGCCGCAGACATTCTGTGGTTTGGTCCGCCATGCGCACGTGTTTCCGAAGTTGAACTTTTGCCGTGTATGGTTCAAATGCATCGTGCATTTGCGCGTCTATAGGTGTTAATGCGCGATGCATTTCTCTATGTAAGAACCTTCCTCCATGTAAGAACTGGAGGCTGCTCAAGCCATTGGCAGACGTTCCTGTTCGCCCGTACCCGACAACGTACGCTGCTCTCCGCCAACTTGACCATGAAGCATGATAGATCCTGCTACTTCATCTCAAGGTCTCATTCAATGAAGGTGTTGTTCCCTCTAAGTGGAAGCGTTGCCGTCTTGTCCCAATCTTAAAGGAAGGAAATTCTCCCCTTGAAGTGAAATCGTATCGGCATATTGCTCTCGTCAGCTGTATTGGTAAGTGAATGGAAAGGATGATCCTCACGCTTCTCGAGTGGTTTCTTGAACATTACAATGCTTATCCAGATACGATGACAGGTTTTCGAGGTAGCCGTTCGTCGGTCGACAACGTCATTGATCTTGTGTCTTCGATTCAACAACAGAAATCATCCAAACGCCTCTCTGTAGCGCTATTTTCGACTTCGACTGTAGTGCTGCAGTCGAAGACCGCACTTTTCTGTGCATTCGGAGCTACCTAACCCAAAGGAGCTTCTTTGTATTCATCAAGGATCGTCAAATTACGGACAACTCCACCAGCCGTGGAATTCCACAAGGTCGCGTTTTGAGCCCGGTTTTGTTCAACCTGGCTCTGATCGGGCTGGAGGAATCCCTGCCACAGTTGGTCAGTCTGTCAATTTAGGCAGACGACATCTGCATCTGGGCTTCACGAGTAACTCGCCCGCAGGTTCGCGCAAGGTTACAAAAGGCTGTAACGATGACGTCTACTTATCTTCAGAGACAAGGCTTGAGTGTTTCCAGGAAAAAAAATGCGCATTAGTTGCCTTCAAGCGAAAATCGATGACTGGATACCCGATGTCTATTAATGACCAGCCAATGTACAAGAGAACCCACCTATTTTTGGGGATCATTGTCGACTGCGACCTCTCCTTGAGCCCACATGTATCCTACCTAAAGAAGAAACTCCTCTCGATCAGTCACCTTTTCAAAGGTGACTGATCGATGGTCCCCGTGTTTTTCACTGGAAAAACATGGGGACCATCGGTGTGTTCTATGCTGCAACTGTACAAAGAGCTCTTCACGGGTTTCTTGTGCTACAGCACTTCGGCGCCATGAAGCATCCGGAGGACAAACCTCAGAGTCCTTGAAAGCATGCAAGTTCAAGTGCTTAGAACCTGTCTTGGACTACCGCGACGCGTTTCGAGAGCCGCAACAACTGCCATCCTCAGGGAATACCCCATCAATACCCCATCAATACGTACGTCGCCACAGGCACCCTTAGACGTAATCTTCGACAGCATTCCCTACTGCGGTCTCAACGTCTCGCTTCTCTCTCGGAAAGTAGATCAGATGCAACTTTTCTCGGATATTATAGCTTCCTACCGATCCTCTCTTCCATCAGACTTCACTCCTGCAGCAAGATCACCTTGTCCTTTGTGGTGCCTCACGAAGACGCAAATGTGGCTTTCCATTCCAGGAGCTGCAAAGAAGTCCGACTTGCCAACTTGTGCCCTGAATCAAGCCGCTCTGTATCTACTGCATGATTCTTACTCCAAATGAATTCACATTTATACACATGGATTTTCGACTCTAACCAGCTCTACTGGTGTGGTAGTTATTTCGGCGACATCACTCTGCAAGAAGTTCAAGATTAACCACGTCACAACATCGACAAGGTCTGAACTTGCCGCCCTCCGTAGCGCAGTGACTTATGGGCACCAAAAGTCCCCAAATCAATGGGATATATTCTGTAACTCAAAGGCAGCCCTGCAGTCACTCGTATCAGCTCTGCGCCGCAGCCCACATGAATAATTGGTAGCAGAGATACGATTACGTTACCATCCAGCGGTGGACAGAGGCCACGACATCGTATTTCAGTGGCTACCTGGTCACTGCAACATCACTGGCAATGAATGTGCCGACAAAGCTGCCCATGAGGCACTTGGAGAATGTGAAAGCAACTCGATACCATTGTCGAGAACGGATGCAGCTCGGCACCACAGCGGTCCTGCCCATATTATAACTCTCAGAAAATGAAACACACCGGAGTTACCGACCGGCCTCTATATGCCGTAGACCCACATATTTTCTTTTTTTTTAATGCGAGGGTAAATGCCTCAGGGCATACAAGGGTATGGGATGGGGGTGAATAAGGATGATTAAATGAATGAAAAAATATTTGCTGACCTAATGAAGTCCAAGAGGGATCGATAATGCGGTCCCTGCGTCCAAGCAGTGTAATGGCTCGGATTATGCGGCGAGAGTCCCGCTGCTGCGAGGTGTCGGAGCCTCGTCGGTTTCAGTGCAGGGCAAACCCACAGCAGGTGGTGGATGTCGGCTTCAGCATTTCGCGACTTGCAGAGTGGACACTCAGGACGAGGATATAACGGGCGAAAGTGCGGCCACTTCCGAGTCACGGCAGGAGTGAGGGCTACCCCGACCCGGATCCTCCGAAGCGCAACCTCCTCTGCACGAGTAAGACCGTGGGGGAGGTTTACCGCACACGGAGGTATGAGAGCACGTGTGCGGCGCCGGAGGTGCTCCTTTCTTGTTGAAAGAAGGGTGGCATCATCTAGGTGAAAGAGTTGAGGCAGTGACCCACATATGAAATTACAACTTTTACCGGGTTTTAGCCGATGGAAAGAAACATTACTATGCTGCCTGCGAATAGGAGTTTCTTTTACAAACGCATACTCATTCCTAATTGGAATGGTGGACAGTGCCAATTGCAGCACATTTGATGTTGAGGAAACCACAATCATCTATGTGACTGCCTGACACACGAAGATGAGAGGAGTGCTTTTCGGACAGCTTTGGGGCACTTAGATGACAGGATCTTTACAGGGGAGTAGATCTTAACCCCGTGGCCTCGTGCGTCTGCTACGTGTAAGGGGACAAAGGTGCTGCTGCGTTTTTTGAAATGCACCAGGTCGTATGAGCGCCTGTGACTAACTCAGCGATGAACGCTTGTCTGTGTAACAGGGCAAAGTGTGAAGTTTTCTCTTCCTTCTCCTCTTTAAACCCCCTTTCCCCTTTCCCCGGTGCAGGGTAGCCTACCGGGATCACACTGGTTAACCTTCTTGCCTTTCCCATATGACCTCTCTCTACTGGCACTACTTTGTCGGTCACCATATATACACAAGGGTAATAAAAGCCCGTTAGCTTTACTTGCACTCGGCGAATGTATGTAACCATCGTATATACATGTCCACAAATATCTCCGTTGAGATACCAACGGACCCTGCAGAAGTAGCAGCAGCAGCAGTAGCCGCTCCAAATCCGTAAGGGTAGGGAAAGAAAATTTCAAAAAAATATATGCGGTGGCCCTCTGGACGGGGAGATCCGAACAAATTCAGAAATACTCGGACAAAACGAGAAATTGTGACATAACTGGGGGGAATTTCATTCTAGTCAGTATCGTCTACAGTATAGCTTTCGGATGTCTTTGTAAAAAGCTTTCCTATCTATCGCTGGCTATTTCATCCTCTTAATAAACAATAAACACTTTGCAATCAACGTCATCGTCTTGCCAACTGTAATGTGATCTCGCGATATCCACACCTTTAATCTTCTATCACCAACATCGAGGGGAACATCTGCAATAGTCTCAAATATTTGAATACACAATAATATTCGACATTTTTGAATAGTGAATTCTCAAATCGAATAAGAATCAAATAGCAAGGACTATTCGATCCGTCAGTCGCCATGGTGGCTTAACAACTATGCAGTTGCGCTGAAAAGCCCGAGGTCGCGGGATCAAATCTCGACCGCGCCGGCCGGGATTCGATGGGTGCGAAATGCAATAACTTTTGTATAACATGCGTTGGGTACACGTTAACTAAGAACCCCGGTAAAATTAATCCTGACCCCACTACGGCGTCCCTCATAATCATATCGTCGTTTTGGCACGTGAAAGCCCGGATTTTAATTTGTTTATTGGATTCATATTCGAAATTTGAAATATTCGCACTCTCCTACTTCTTTTGCGTTTATTGGGTAGTCATGCCCGTTATGTTATGGACGCATAGGATTTAGTGAAGTGTGAGCTAGGTTAACGGGTAGACTAAATGTAAGCCGATATAGTTTATTCTCTTTCTCTGATGATCCACAAATGAACTAGAAAGCAGAGGAACGCAAGCACCTGCTGCAGGCATCTAAGAAGCAAGGACACAAACAGCAGTAATGACATCTTATGGAGCGCTGTTTATTGTTTAGATGCAATGTGACTGGTGGGCGCACGCTGAACATATGTTTGGGCGTTCGAACATGCAGCAAGATCGTTTTGATGGTTTGCTGAAGCTGCTGTTTCCTTGACGCTTCCAAGGATACCGTTCGCCTCCCGTGAGCTTTCCTTCTCCGCCTTCCTACACTTTCCGTTTCAAAAACCCATGTGCTCCATAATCCCGACATCCAATATGCCGTGTATGATTATATGGGATACTGTACAGGGTCCTCAAATTTGAACTATCAGTAATTTTAACAAAAGAGCTATGCTACAGCTATTCAAATGCTGATTGGACATGTGGTTTATGCGCTGTGGCGGACACAGCTTTTGTGAGCAAGTGATGTCAGCAAGTATGTAATTATCACAAATTTGTTAACTTTTGCAAGTTCGTGATTATGCAAGGATTGGCTTTAGCCTTGTTGGTGGGACATCTTTCACATAGTGTTTTAGCGCGGAAACGTTTTCACACGGACACCGGAAGGGATACACAAGCGCTAAATTGCTTGTGTGTGTCTCTTCCTTTGCGCATGTGAAAACACTTTCGCGCTAAAACACTATATCGGGATTATGGTATATGTTTATATTAGAAACTTCAAGACAATGGTATTCGAGGATAACTTCATTTTTTGGCACATTTCTAAAGCCTCTGTGTCCCTAGATATTTATCACCAACTTTAGCGCAGCAGGACGCTCATTTCGATTTCAGAGGCGGGAATTTAGACATAAAGACGAACTCCCCGGGTGACGTACTCGATTGCGGGGCCAGTCTTGTTTTTGCTTCACTCAGCTTCTAGACTGGTGTGCTATACGGATTGAGTTACGTCACATGGGGTTAGGAGAGGTGGGATGGGTCATCTTTGTGTCGGGACTTCCGCGTCTGAATGCGAAATTAGCGTTGGAGTGTCAAACTTGATGATGAATATCTCGGAATACAAACGCTTTAGAAGAAAAATATTGACTGCCATTCCGACCCTGCGAAAGTGGATGGCCAGCGAAGCTGTTATTTTGAAAACCACTCAAATGCCGTCGATGGGGATATGAAATGTTTTATTGTTTTGACTAGTCTTAACACAACACCGTTGTTGAGCATTCTGATTTTGCACTCTTCGACGCTCATCGTATTCACGCTGCTCTTCGGGAGGCTTAACTTTGCGTGGTCTAGCCATAGCGGTCTTGCAATGAACTGAATGAGTTGCCAGGCAGGTCTCCCTTTTATATATGAAGTTTGGCGAAGACACTCACTGATTCGTACGCTGCTGTTGTCCCTTTCCCACCGGAGTAGCTTATGCAACCGTAATCTTTACCGGGAAACACACGCGGAGGGAAGGAACGTGGCTCGCATTGTTCACAGGCGCCTGATGATCCATCATGCGGTTTTGGCGCCTGTTTTGAGCTTCTTTTTATTGAAATGAATACTGAGCTGGTGTTTTGTATGCCTGATTCCAAAGGACATATGCACTTTTTTTTTCGGTTCAATTTTTTTTGTTTTGCTGACGGACACGAAAAATCCCGACCAACTAGAGGCTAACAGCTACCCTGTAAAAGGGAGTTGTCTTCAACATGATTTTATTCAAGTTTATAATATAAACATATGCCATTATCACAAAATTCAACAAGTTAGCGCATTTTTGTCAATTTGTGTTTGCTGAGTCTACTTGTTCGCAAAAATTGTGTCCGCCACAGCGCGTAATCCACTTGGACAAGTAGCATTTGATTAGCTAGCAAATCCTTTCTTTTTAGTTACTGATCGTTTAACTTTGAGGACGCCGTATAAAACCTATCCAGCAATATGTATTTATTGAGTATGGAGGTTACGAGACGTAAGCGCTCTTTGAACAAGGCTGCCTTACTTTCTTAACGTTCCTATAGGACGTTTGCCTTCGCCTTCGACCCAATATGCGACTTTCTGCAAACATTCGATTTAGTTCTCCTGATGGGCTCGATAACTGAAAAACATAAATCCTTAGCCGAAATTCATTAAGAATATTAGCAGCTCGTAGGATCCAGTCGTAACTTTGCTCAGCTATACTGCATCAGTAAAGTGTAAAATAGGGCAGAAGCAACGTGAACAGCAACCTATGAGTGCGCACCTTGTTTTTATATTAGGACTGGTAAAAAAAAATCCCCGCGTGACTGCATATCTGGCCACAGGTGTCACTTATTTGCCCGCTCGTCCAAACTGGTTTAACCTCCTGAGATACGAAGAAAGCCCAGTGATGCAATGGCTTTTCAACGGATCCTTATTACGGAGTTGTATGTGACAAACCTGAAGAAGCACATATTTTGTTTATATACTATAGTGATTATTACAGACAAAGTGACAGTCTGCTCAAGTTTATCCTGGTAAAACCCAATTAAGCTTAGTGAACACACAGAAGGCGACGCAACGTCGTGTGGCATGTTGGTTTGTTGATGCAGCATCCTGGACTGTGGCGTCATCTCGCTGCATTCGAATGGCACTTCACGGGCGCATTTCGCCGTCCGTGAGGATGCAAAGTCTCTCACAAATTAATGTCAGTTTGCTCAATAACTGATAGAAATAATACGATCAGACCAGTGACAGATGGTTCTGGATGCGCGTGGCTTCAAATTCGGAATAAAAGAAAGTTTAGGTCAATGCCTATGTTTATTACTATGCACAGAAAGCCAATGAATGACCAGTGGACCACGGTGGACATCCATGGATAGCTTTGATTACACTGGCGAGTGTAAATGAGCCTGTGAGATATTTATTTGCGACTAAGCTTTAAAAGCTGAATTCCTAAGCAAAGAAAGAAAAGAACAACGTATGATGAAGACAGCAGCATACAAGCTTACGAACATACGGCACATAAATTTGGGTTATCCTTCTGTGCCCTTGGTATGAGTACGAGTCAGAGGGAGCCAGGTAGATTGACGCTAGGTGCTGGCCTTTCGCCACTCGCAAATGCCGCGCACGAGGGACTCGCCGCGAGCGGCAAGCTTGACCCAGCCGGCACGGACGCCGACGCACGAGGATCCGAAGCGTGGGCTGGTTGCTTGACGTCAGGAGCGCCAAGCGTCACGAGGCGGTCGCCAGCGGGCGCGGCGGAAGACGTGGTCTTTGGGAAGAACTCGGCAATCGGCTAGGTGGACGGGAACTGCGTGCTCTGGAGGGGACCTTCGCCGGCTGCCTTTACGAGGTTCCAGACATCGCGAGCTCTCGCCGGCAGCTATTTATACTGCTTCCTCGGCGGCACCGGCGGCGCGCTTTAAAATTAGCACCTTTTTGGCTGTTCCAAGAGCATGCGCAGTGCAAAGGTGACGACTACCAGGGAATAACAAATGAAAAAAGAATTAGAAACAACCCGAGCAAGCGAAGAGGCGAGAGGGCGCAAAAAAAAATATCCCTCAACGTTGTTTGGCTTCAGAGCGGTGGCGGCGGTGCTTCGATTTGCAGCAAGTTCACGGAACTCGGATCGCCCGGAACCAGCGCCAGGACACGCACGCGACGCTTTGAAATCCGCGCTCGACAGGAAACACGCGGGAAGGAGCACGGCTTGCTGAAAGTTCGCTGGTTCCGTAGGACACAGTCCTCAGCGGGCAGCCATGTTTATCCTGTAGGCCGCTTGGTTGCTCTCAACTGCTCCACCCTTTATACTGTGCGTTTTGTGGACCTGAGCATCCAAAGGTGAGCATCTTCTTCTTTCATTTATTTTGGCTGCCTTCATTTTTACACGCCAATGAAGGGGTCGCCACTTTCTAGCTGTCGTCATGGTCTCGCTTTCTATATGTTATCCGTTTAGTGCCCGACTGTTTTGTTCACTTCAGATATGAAAGAAGATTGGCAAAAACGCCGCATGCGTCTCATTTTTCAGAGACATCACGCTGCGGCGATGCGCCTCGCGTTCTGCGTTAGAATTTTCTTGATATGTGAACTTATGCTACGGCGAGCTTAAGACAATTCGTTTGCTTCTATAGGCATGGTCTTGCATGCAGTTCGGCAATCTCGCCTCCTGGGCGCTTTGTAAGTTTACTTTGGTCAGGAGCTGTTTTTATTCCACGTTACTTCCTCACCCGTAAGGGCATACTCTTTGCTTTTATTTCTGTTTTAAAGCGCAACTTTTACACGAATGGAACCCAATCGGGGTGAGCTCTTGTACCTGGCCCTTGATGTCGTACTTTGGAACACCTAGGAGTAAAAATTATCTAGGGAGGGTTGACTTAATAAGACGGAAAGTTGGACGAGTTGGTGAAACTGCACAGTGTAACAGCGGAAACGGACAACACACAAAGATGAAGAAGGCCACGGGACCAGCTCTGTCCCGTGGTCACCTTTGTATTTGCGTGTTGGCCATTGGCGCTGTTGCTATATGAAGGCTGATCCAGTTTTTTGTTGGGTGTTGTTCGCCTTCTAAGCATTTTAGGAGCTTAGATGGCATCATGCCGTACTGACCGCTGGTTTTACAAGGTGTGTTAAATATTTTTTGATAACTTCGGCAACGAAATCCGACAGCCGTGGCTGTAGGATTTCCCTTAGTTTGTATCAGATCGAGATTACTTCGTTATATTACATTAGGTTGAGCTCTAAGCTGCAGTTCTCGCTAAGATCCATGCGTTATAGAACATTAGGTATATATAAACAGAACAAGAACGTTCGGTTGTAAGAAAATGAAAGCTGTCTGTATAGCGAGCGCCTATTTGCGTTTGAGTGCGAAGTTCATTTCCGGTTTCAAGGTGCGAGGTCTAAGGCGGAGACTTGCTGGTTATTTGTCAGGATCGAAGGTGTCACATTTTCGTACGACCAAAGGCAATGTTTTGAGCGCGCACTTTTGCGCCAGAACATTTTCGGCTGCGAGTGTCGCTGCTGATGCCGACGCGAGACTTTTCGGCTATGGCGCGCGGAGTTTCAGCGCGTTTTCTGACCGCGATTTTCTTAGGCTGAACGTTACCTTTTTGCCTCTGGGCCTAAACTTGCAACGGCTTCCCTTTCATTTGATGTGCTACTAATTATTGAAACATTGATATCGAACTCTGTTTTTATGCATTATCTGCACACCTTGCTATTCCGAGATACAGCTTTATGAAACATTCCAGACCAATTTTCATTCGACATATACATTTACGGCGAAGTAGACAGGAAAATAGGCATTTCTGTTTAGTCCCCTGTGAAGGACTTCAATGCATGCCTTTATATGAGAGTACCACCATACCTTAAATTTTACCTCAAAAATCCGCATCTGGTCAGGTTGTTCGGCTTTTAGTTGGCGTATGGAAGGCAGAACAGTTCCACATCCAGAAAAAAAAATAATAAGCCCTTCTTCGCTTGTCGAATACCAAGCTGCTTTATTTATCATATAAGAAGAGAAAGGAAGTTGGATATTAGTGTTTTCCTCAGGTACGGTTCAACATGTGGCTTTAACTATAAGGATAATTGCCTCTCAGTAATGTGCTGGCGCATTCTAGAGACGTATTGTATCCACATGCGGTTTTTCAGGAGAAGGCAAAATTATTTTGCCAAGTTTTTCAGCGAATAAAATACCTAACGTCTTGTATCTGTTTTCACTGGTCCAATGAACAATCTTAAGCGGCAATAATCTCTTGTATGCGGTGCCCGTTTCTGCCGTGCCGTATACTTGAAGCCTGATTTGAATTGCAGACATTCCATTCAGCTGTTCCTGTTGAGATGTCTGAGGATAAAACCCAAGGCGCTTGAAACAAAAAAATGACGAAAGCCAGCAGACTTGTGAGACTTTGAAAAATCATATCCGAAATTCCAGTCGAGTAGTTCGAGACAAAAGGCCACGGGCGCCTGGCGCGCTCCTTGTATCCTTATAACGCATCCCTAGCAAAGAAAGAAAAAAAGCTGGCTCCTGTGGAGTTCTGCTGGAACCAGCGAGCCTCGCGCATTTTTCTCACCAATGCGCGCAGCGCCGGGTTATAACCGGAGCGGCGCGTTGAACTTGGCATGGCGTACAAATAAATTTCTCAAGTTCACGATTCTCAATTTAGAAAGGTCTTTCAGACGATTGATATTAAATCTAGATGGTCTCCCATGTATGTGTGCAAAGTTTCAAGCAGGAATGTCGAACTGTTTGTTTACGACAACTGTTATTAATGTTTATTCTGCTCGAACGAGCGTTTGAAGTTCTTCGACGGTAATTTGGAAATTCTTTTGGGCGCGCCTAATGCGCTTACAACAATTGTACTTGAAGCACAATCTATTCTTAGGAAGTTTCTTCTTACTACACCCAGTTATTCGCAAACATTTTAGCCTCCCGCCATGCGTCGATGAGAACTACACTTTGTATAAATTTGATAATTTTTAGACAATGCCTCGAAAGCACCTGTAGCCTTGAATTTCCTCCCTCGTGTTCATCCAGACTCGCTTTATGTCTATAGCAAGTTTTATCTTGATACACGTGATAGTTCTGAACCGACGCACTGCGCAAAGTGCAATTAACCGAACTTCGGCAATTTTCCACGAGGCGCCTAATTATCTAACAGGCTTAAAGTTTTGGTCACACATCACTTTTGATATGCCCAACATTTTTAAAAATTTTTTCTTATTTCTTTTTTTTTGCATATAAGTGAAATAGAGTAGCTCGAGGTATACTGCTTCTCACCTGTCCAGTTAAACCTCATTTAACCCTGCCCAACCTATCTCCCCAGAGAGAGAGAGAGAGAGAGAAAAGGAAGGCAGGAATGTTAACCAGTCAAGAGTCTGGTTGGCTGCGCTACGCTGGGGGAAGGTATAAGGCCAATAGAAAGAAGGGAGAGTGCATGACATTGCACAGACTAAACATTTTGCTACAACTAGCACCTCCTGCCGGACTGTACCGACGTGAAGAGTCTCTTCTATGTCGGCTGTGGTCGGGAGTTGCCTTCACGACAGCTTATTCAGCAGTAATTTGAGTGACTGACAGTCTTGCATCAGATGTCTGGGACTGCGTCGAGAACATTGGGCACCTATATCATGCCACTGTCTTCACTTTGAAGCACAGACAACCTATGTCCAAGGCATTCAGGAAACTAGATGATCGACTTTTGAGTGAACAGATAATACTAGAACGCCATCCCCACCGGTCATTGGCTCAGAAGGCAGTGAAGGCACTTTTGTGCTTTATAAGAACGTCTGGCTTGTGCGAGCGCCTTTGACTCTGTAGTGCTTCCCGTGCACATCTCTTTACCCCCATCAGAGAGGGAGAGATAGAGAGAGAGAGAGAGAGAGAGAGAGAGAGAGAGAGAAATGGCGTTGAAAAGGCAGGGAGTTAACCGGGAGAGCTTCTAAATTTTTACGCTTCACTGGGGGAAAGGTAAAGGGAAAAAAAGAAAGATGGAAAGAGTAGCGGAGAGATAAAGGGCGCGAGAAAATGAAATAGAAGAGGTGGGAAACCTGTGTGAACACTATACAGTCTCTCTGATACACCACTTGAACGTAAAAGCTTCAAGAATGTCTTGACCGAATTGTGGTGAGGACTGTATAGGCCGGTGTTCCAGGACTTCGAAAGCGGCCGGTAGTCAAGACGGGCCAGCGCAGTCGCGAGTGACCGGCTGCGTGAGCTGTATCAGCGACAACAGTAAAGAACGTGTTCAATAGTTTCCTTGTCGCCGCAGTGTTCATAAGCAGCACTGTCTTCCTTTTGATGCGGAAAAGAAAGTATTTTCTAAAATTCGACGCCAAGTTACAGTCGGCAAAGTTCTATTGTCTCGGGTCGGCATAGTCCAGATTCTCCTATCTCCTCAGACTTTGTTATCTTCAAAGTTACCTCGATCAATTTTCATCCGCATTTGGAGCGGATGTTTGGAGCGGACGTTTTGGACTAGACATTGTTCCCGCCGCATCTTGTCGCAATAATCGCTTCGAAGTTAAAAAAAAAAGAAACGAAAAGCGCGCGGATGAGTGCCACGAATGGAAAGACTGGCGCTACCATTGGCTTGACGTAGCATGAGAGATCACGTGGACACTGCTGCCGCATTGGCTACGCCGGCAGCAGCTAGAGGAGCGGGATTGAAAACGAAAGTTTTTATTCTGAGGTGAAAGGGGGGCGCGTAGGCGACGACGCACACAAGAGAGTTACACAGACAAGTTTTTAACCACGCCATGTGAGCCATAGCCGCGCTGTGGTTCGCAGCGCAGCTACGATAAATAATAAGACGTTGAAGGATTCAGAGAAATATTGGCTCGTCCTGAACTTCTACCGCACGTCCCCGTGTGCGACGAAGTTCCTATCATTGCATTACGAAAGTATTTTCGAATGGCGTTTGCAAGCGTTCGCGCAATGCTGATTGCTTATGACTTGTCAAATGCTCATATGCTGTCAGCTAAAGCTTAGAGCGCGGTGAAGGTGTGTACGTTATGCATTTACCGTGCGTTGATGACGAAAAAAAAAAAGACTGCTAGGAAATGGGACAAGAGCGCGCAGAGCTGCGCTTTATCCTGCCAGTCCTTATTGTCCCTCTTTTCTCGCTGTTTCTCCGGCGTGAAGGCTCACGAATGTTCTCAAGTTCAGGCTCTTTGACAATTTATCATGTTCTATGGATTTTTTATTGATCTTTTTTAAGGAATCGCTTCTGAATGCGCAATTCAGCGTGTTCAGATGAATTATTGAATATGCGGACATACACGAAAAGTCACAATGTACAGGTCGCTAATTAGAAAAATCCACTGATTAACTTTGTAAATATTCAGTTTATGTTACCTGTTTAAACCGTGAAATTGAGCAGCAGGGAAGCCATGTCTACTTAGCAAAACCCTAAGGCTAGCGCAAATTGTGACACATCGATGTGCAAAATGTCGCACGAGATATATTGGTGTTCCTATTACAGTTTCTTAAAAGCCTCCCTCCAACCGTCCGGAATAATACTGCTGCGCTAATGTATATTTTATCACATTTTGGGGACGTATATCTCAAGAACGATGCTAGTCACTATTTCTAATAGTTCTTGGTTACAATTTTAGTTTCAACAGATGGATACATTAAAAAGGTCGTTATAGTAAAAGGTTTTTAATTGGCTAAGTGGAAATTACGATACGTCGTGAAAGTAATGTACCTCTTCATGTATTCCACCTGAAGAGACAGACATGCGTTATCGTTCACGGGCGATTTTGGGACAATTTTTTTCGAATCAAAAAAAAAGAAAGAAGAAAAGGAAGGCACGGTCATTAACGATCGCAGCGAAATCAAAATATCGCGCACCTACGTCCATGCACAAGCGCAGCCACTCGCTGCGAATGCGTGCGATCGCTGCACTGAGCCGTCATTGGCTTCGCTTTTGCAGACAGCGTACAAAGCGAGTCTATCTCACATCGTACTCTCTTGGAAACGGCTTCTTGCGCGCAAGAAGGCGGTTCGGCGGATCACGTTGCGACGTATACGGCACAAAGTGACCGTGCATTGCGTTTTGTAAATATTCAGCGTCTCTAAAGCGTTTTGTACTTTCAGTTTGTGCAGGACCAATAATTCGGCGGTGAAAAACTTCCCTCGCGTTGAAGGCACCTACACAAATGTCCGAGAGGGCGCCCGCGATCTGTTTTAATTAAGCGCCGGCAGCCTAACTACGACTCGGGAGCGCGTCATGTTATTCCCGCATACTACGGGAACGGCGTGCCACCGACAGATGACACCTACGTATGTCCTCGCGCCCCATTATTTATCTGATACAAGGTTCAGTCTTCTTTCAAAAGTGTGCTCTATATATTACTGCGATAGCAATTATATGGACACTCCAGGCGCATTTCAGCCGTCGGCGTCGCCGTCACCGTGAGGTTCCGTATGAGTGAAAGCTGTCGAGGGTGAGCCGGTGGACGCGGTTCAATTTCGCGTGCGCGAGCGAGGAACGCGGCCGGGATGCGTGCCCTCTCCTGTCGCGCGCCAGGCAGGAGGGTCAGGCGAGGGAGAGGGGCGTTCTTCTCCGGCGGCTGCTAGGGTGCCTCGATGTCCTCCTCGACGGCCGCTTCGTACAGAGAGGAGACAACCGCGGCGTTTACTACGGCGTTAATTGGCCACGCAAATCGCGGACGCCGTAGTAGACGCCTTTAGGATGTTTCACATGGCGCGATTGGGGCGAGAAAAAAAATCGTTTTGCTGCGCACGTCGCAGAGCGATTTTCACTGACAGCTTTCACATGCGTCTGCGGCAGCGCGATTTCCCTCGCAGCGACGCGCAGGATTGTCCCCTGCTCACGAAGTATCCATGCCTGCATCGTTAAATAAAAACAACATGGAAACTAGTCAAATATACGAATTTTTCTATTATTATTGGATAATAGAATAAGTACATCATTTTTAAGGTTTAAAAGCGTTGAGAATTTACGACAGCTTGCAGATGCGGTAAGTGAGACGCTGCACAACACCGCAAGTATGAGCGCGCGGCGTCGGTGAGGTGGTTAGGTTGAGTACACTCTAGTTTCGTTGTTACTATGGAAGTCACAACTTTTTTCCTGGATGAGTATTTGCTTTTGCAGAAGAACAAGCTAATATTAAGTGTGCATGTATAAGCAGTTGGCACAATTTGTAGCGATGAAGGGCTTGACGACGGTGGCGATCAAGTGGGCGCGTGCCTTATGTTGAAGCAGCGTCCTTCTCCCGGCCTGGATAGCGTGCAGCGTCTCCTTTTAAGTGAATTGTGTAAGCGGAAGACAAAAAAAAAATCTTTATGAAGCTTCTAAGCCGTAGGCGCTGGTAGGTACGCCCTATTAAAACATAGCTAAAACTGGCGCGCGACATTGCTCCACAGAGCTAGCAACGCGTGGTAAAACAAGAAAGCACCTATTTTGATGGGGCATTGTTTCGCCACACATTGCCCCTCCCACGTCGCGCCGATCGCTGCGACTCAGCGACGGCGCGACGAACTTGTTGGGATCCAGTCGCGGGGAGCCCACGACGTCGCGGCGGTCGCTGAGTGACGGAATTCGCTGTGTCGCTGACTGAAAATCGCGCCATGTGAAACAGCCTTTTGGTGGACGCCGTAAGGACGTGTTGCCGGCGCTCGTGGGTCTTGAAAGCGAACTGCGACGTGGCCAAAGTACGCGCCCGCGTGGGCCTAATCTTCAAAGCGATCTGCGATGTTTGCAGAGTGCGCGTAGTGTCGGTAATTTTGTATGCGCTGCGCTTTCGACGTTTCGTTCGCGTTGAAGCGACAGATGCTCGGAGGTCAATTGGCTCGCGGCTGCTGCCGCGATTCCCAACTCGAGCGTTTTCCCAGACAGTTCCCGCTGTCATCGAGCGAGATGTGTTCATGTTTACCTGTGCGCGCGTGACACCGTGCTGGTTAATTTAGTTAAAACACGTTGACGGGTTAATTGGTTTGAATCCATGATAGAACGTGTAACCGCGACTGAACAAGGACGTAGAAAGAAGCAGACACACAAAGATAGCGCTGTCTCTGTGTGTCTGTTTCCTTCTACGTCCTTGTTGAGTAACGCTTACATATTCTATCATTGTTAATTTAGTTAGTAAGCGAATGTTTACAAGTTTATACGGCTGATAAAACTTTCGCATAGAAACGAAGAAGACACGCAGGATTTCTTTGTGTTGCTTATCATGGGAGATCGTCGTTAGTATAACAGTACGAGGAGATGAAGCACTAGGTACATTACATATACAAGTGCGGTTGAAGAACGCATTCGCGAATCGGATAATCAATATCGATGAAGCGTAAGGTTAGTCAAACTGCAGAGCAAACATTCACACACCGATGTCAAAGAACGAGGAATGGAAATGAGGAGGCAATCGATTTATCGATGTTACTTGTAATCCGCATCTTGTAGCCCGTTACATCTATTCAATTTGCGACAAATATTATTAAATTGCGTTCATCTTGAAGTTGGAGACTCTTTTCTGACTCACTTGTTTTACGTGATTTTTTTATGATGTCGCTAGGTAATTCTTGTCATTCTGGTCTGAATCACATGGTAAAACAGTATAGTGTTATTTTATTTTTTTCGACCTGCGTAAGCATTGTGCCACTGAGCCAATTTGCTGCTGTTTTACAGGGATTGGAGGAACATGACAAGGCTGGAAAGAGCGTAGCCGTCAACATGTTTGCAAGAAAAGACGTAGGAGGTGAGAAATTCGTTCTGCGAATAACTTGAATTATATTTTGCGTGTCTTTTCTGTCTATATTTTTGTTCCGGGCAGGCAATAATTCCACAGGGAACGGTAAAACGCGTTCAACACGGGCTTTCGGTACGGAAGTCTTTTATATGAATTTCCAGCTTACAGTATGTATCTTTTCTGCAGGAACGTTAGGCCTCACGCTGGTAGTAATTCGCACTGGTCGCTCGATGCCACAAATGCAGAGTTTATGAAATTTTGCACTTGTGACTTCGTGATGGTGGGAAAGCGCCTATAGATGCCTGTGCGCGTGTGAAGAGTGGTTATAAATTGCTGGAGGCGAAGTCCGCCGATTTTTGATCACGCGATTTGTCGCAACTCTTTCTTTCTTTTTTGTTATCTTACTGCAATTCAGAGGCAACTTTTTTTTTTCGCCGAATATTATACGTGCTATTTTTTTTTTTTGCGTCAGTAGCTCATAAGCGTCTATTGAAAAGCCCGAGATTATATTATTTGCAGCTACATAATCGCTTTCATTTCCGACTTCCCATTCATTACAGCTGCAGCGCACAGGGCAGTGCCTGGGCACGCACGCATGCATTGCGGTATGTTTAGACTATGCAGGAAGTGATTGCTGCTTGGCGGTGGGTGCAGTTGCTGCATGAATTTGAACGCACGCGAGACAAGTGAATGCAACAACTGCGGCACATGGTTACTGTCATTAATAGACAGTATTATGTGACATATCGCTGCATATACACAGCGATATCGCTGTGTAGACGAAGCGATGTCACATGGTACTGTCCAGTAACCGTTACATTCTACCTGTCCTAGTGTCATATGCCATCCGGTGTAATGTAGCGTTTCCTTTCGCTGTTTCACTGTCGCTGTGAACACCACTGTCGTGTGGCGGCCACAGCGTACCGTGGGGTGCGATGCGATGCGAACCGTCAATACGGAGGACCCCTTTACAGAACCAACTCATCCTGCGACTTAAGGAAGCCGTGAGGCTTCAGCAGGCAAGACCAAGCATGCCTTCATCGCATCAGGCTTGACGTGGCTTACACGAGCGATTTTAAGTGCAACCTTCAGTCATTAGACAGGCCGATGTGTTCAGTGTGCAATGTTCCTGAGGACTTGCAGCATATTTTATGTGAGCGCAGTCGATATTCATCGGAGAGACAATCTATGAAGGCTGCGTTGTAGTTTTTCACCCGACTTCATCTTAACACTACGCTATATTCCTGATTCGGGGCGAAACCCTGCTTGCGCATTGCGTGCAACGAAAGAGATACTAACATTTTTGAGAACTACGGGCCTTAATGAGACTTTATTAACAGGTGAAGTGTGCGTGCATGTCTAGGGATCTATGTCGCATTTGTGCCCGTGTATGAGCACTGTCACCTACACCATAACTTTTACCCATCACCTGGAGTAGCATGCGAGGCCGTCAGCCAGGCATACTTCTCCAGCTTCTATTAAAAACGAAATATACCATATACACACAAATATCTCCTGTTCGTTTCACTCGATGGTATGCCTTTCTTATCACCCGCCACTCAAGGTCGGCCAATCCTGGTAATAACGTGGATGGAGCGCTGTCAGGGCCACTCAAAAAGCGCGAGAAGAAGTAGCATTGGAATATAAAATCATGGCATTGTACCGTGGCCTATAGAACTCAGTGTCGGGCATAAGTTTCGCTACGGTCACACTCACGCATGGAAACGAAAAAATAAGAAGTGGCGGGTAAGTGTGGGGGAGGGAGCAGGGGGCTGCGTATTTACACTTCAGCGCGTTACAATTTATGCTTACAGTACATTCGAAACTTACCACGGCCTATTTTGGAGAAATTGAATTCACACGCATAATCGTGCAACCAGTCGCGCTGGCCGGTGGATCGTGCTCAAGTCACCATGCGATCGCGCATACGTATGTAAGAGTAAACTACAAGGTTGACACGCGTTCTCTCCGTTTTTTTTCCTTGCATTCATTAATGAGCCGTCTAGATCCATTACGTGAAGGTTAGAATAAAATAAAAATTTGGGAGAATGCTAAAGCTTCGCCTTTAAGAGTGTAACGCCGATAGCATTCAAACATCCCTGACTGATTCTCACGCTTCCCGGCAACTGCAGGTTATGTAACCGTAATGTTTTCCTGGAAACGCCGACGGTGAGCGCGATTCACTAAGGCGAGTTTTCTGCTCCTTTTTTTGATGGTGTTGCAAGGAACCGAGCGGGCCGTGCCGCTCCTACTAAGACGCACCTCAAGTGGCAGTTGGAAAAGGGGTTCGTGCTTGAGTTTCCGTGTGACAGAATCATGTTTTCTCGTAGATTCAAATTACGATCCGACTCTGTCATGTCCGTAGGTTGTGTGTAAGTCATACTTTACGAATTGTCTGACGCATTTTACATTGAGAAATTCAATGAGTTCAGTAACGCCTATGCGCCACGCGGAGGGCCTGCGTGGATCGGGATGGGTGGTTGGGGATGATTCTCTCGGCCATGGACGCGGGCGTCGACACCGACGCCGTATTTTCTGCGATACCGGGCCCTTAACGCTATCGCGTTAATAAATTAATACATCGGATGCTTTGCATCAGCAGAATGAGAACATTGAGCTTACCTTGCTTATGAAGTAGTTTTGGTGCCCATCAGTGGCGTAGCGAGAAATTTCGTTCGGGAGGGGCTCACGTTGGAGCTTGGCCTCCCCACAGAATTTGTCGAGGGATCAAATACATGAATAATAACTGCATTGCCATTGCCAAAGATGCTGCAAACAAATTCTTGAACGCTACACACTGTCAAGACAAGTAAAATATGGATTTTTTTCATAAAAGAATATATTCTTATGTCCTAAAAATTCTGCCAAAAATAACTGATATCAATGCTTCCATGTTGTTTGTCTATTTATTAACCCTTTCAGATGCCTATTAATCCCGTTGATTGAAAACTTGCTTTCACCGCCATTTCTTGCATCTTCAGAATCATAGAAAGTGTACTACTTCAGAACACATTAAGAATTGTCAATTGTTTTGTGAGTTTTGTCAAGTTTACAGAATTTCGACTTCATGCGAAAACTCGCTACAGTAACATCAAACATGAGAACATAGCCTATTTCGGGTTTTGAAAAGCTTGAAGCACTTATCCAGCCACTTGAACATTATGACTCGTGCATGACATTGTGAATGAAAAACAATGAAAGAAGTGCACCAGCTACATACAACATGTAGACACGGACACAAAATACCGTCTACTTTCCCTCTCATTTTGCTTAAACATGCTTCACGTTATGTGTTGCATACGTGTTGAAACACTTATTATTGGAACTGTGCCGCGATTTTGCTTAAACATGCTGCACGTTATGCAAAATCACGGCACAGTTCTAATAATAAGTTTCAAGACGTATGCAACACATCTTAAATATCATTACTTTCATCAGTGTTTTTGGTGTTGATGCACTATCTTGCTGTACACAATTGTGTAGACAGCGTCTGAAAAGATTAAGAAAGAAAATATCACACGAACTTCAGAACTATATCAGTGCGAAACCAGCAAAGCAGTGCATGCCGCTGATATGATAAATGTAAAGGCCGTGAAATGAACAGGTTGAGGACAAATATGGTAATGATACTTTGTTATTTGAAAGCCTTGTTTACATTTTTGTACATATGCAACGAACAGGGAAAAATCTAAGTGACGCTGTCCTTCCTTCCAATGTACTGTGCAGGAGCAGCTGTCACCAGTTGCATATTGTAATTGCACCGAAATCGTAGTCGCAACATAGATCACATATATAAAATGCAGCAGTTCTGCAAAATATACATTAGAAATTCGAAGTACAATGGAATGCACAAACGCGAAGATTGATAAAAAGCAAGAAAAGTGCCTTCGAAAACAAAGTTCACTACATGTATTCACAAAATCTCGCAACAAGATATTTAAATATACGTATAAGTAACCATAAATCTACGTATCTAAGCAAAATTCACTTTATGCAGGGTGTTTCAGCTAATTTTAGCCAGAGTTTAAAGATATGCCGATGCACTCTAAGACGACGCGACCAAGTGCATGTTGCTCACTTTTGTACGTGGTGTGTCACGCTATATTTTGTGTTTTGCTTAATTAGATTTTTAGTCAAGATTAATAAACCAACTTCTGAAGTAACAAAGTTAGGAAAAAATTCCATTTAGAAAATTGCAGAGCGGTTTGCGAAACGTCCGAATAAACAGTTTCTGTCTTTCTATATATGCATTAGGTATTAGTGTATTTCCGCTTACTGATGATACCCGCGAACTACAATACTACTGACATGCCCGCTTGCGCGTCGTGATTGCACTGCTCCCCAACGTTCCGCGCACAAACAGCCATAGGTGCGCTACCACTTAAAGGCGACAGGGCAACCACGTAGGCGTCGGCTGTGCCGTTTACGCCAGAGATGTGCTGCCCTCGCGAAAGTTCGTTATGGCGATCAGCAGACGCAGCGGTTATCGCTTGTGCTGCCGGAAGCAACAGCTCCGTCATTTCGCGATAGGTGGAAGCAAATTGAACATCCCTAAATAAAAAACTCAGTTTTCAGAAGGCTGAAAAGGGTGGAATAAGCGTATCATTAATGACAAGACGCAGTCTTTCGCTGAATTTACGTTTACTTTTCATGCGCTTTCACAGCAAGCGATCGAAGAGGTCACTTTCTACAGCGATACAACGGGACCTTCGAGAACGCTTGCTGTCGCGGCCTTGAGCACTGTCGGTGAAAAACTGTGGCAAACTTCAGTTATCTTCTCCTGCAAGGCTTCTGAAGTCGTCGCTTCCGTGGTGTATACGTGATCCCTAATATAGCCCCAGAAGAAAAAGTCAAGAGGGTTGAGGTCGGGTGACATTGCCGGCCACAGCACAGGGCCGTTTCTCCCTATCCATTACCCTTGAAGGCAACATCAAGGCTTGCTCGTGCTTGGCTGCAGCTGTGGGCTGGGGCCCCGTCGTGCTGACACCACATTGCGTCAAGCTGGGCTAGTGGCATGTTGCAGCAGAACTCTTCCACCTGCCCTTTGAGGAACTGACATACCACTTGCCGGTCAGAGTGTTGTTAAAAACACTGGGCCAATGACTGTGCTGTCCTATATTCCGCACCAAACGTTAAAAGACCACTGATGTTAGTGGCGGGATTTCCCTAGCCAGTGGGGATGTTGCTCCCTTCTATAGTGGGCATTGTGGATATTTACTTGGCGATTTCAGGAAAAGTTCATCTCGTCAGTCCGGATACCTTGGTGAGAAAGACAGAATTCTGCTCCTCGTCAATCAAAATCCAATTTTTAAAGTCGAGTCTCTTTTGAAGATCCCTCGACTCCAGTCATTGATGCAACTGCAGGTGATAAGGGTGCAGTCCAGCTGTTTTCAAAATCATCCAGGCAGTTTAGTTGTACAAACCGAGCTGTGCGCTCACGCTGCGCCTGCTAGCGTGTGGATTAGCCGCCATGAAAGACAAAACGTTGGAGCGAACCTCATGATTTATGACTGAAGCTCTCTGCCTCTTTCTTGTGAAGCTGCCGGTTTGCTTCAGCGACTCGTAGGTGTTGAATATTGTCATCGGGCTCAGTTGCGTATTCGCGTGCCAGCTTCGAAATATTCTTGCAGCCTGCCGTCTCTGTCTTCCTGCAGCTACTAGGGCAAAGATCATGTTTGCTTTTTCCTCGTTGGAAGAAGGCATCACGAAATTGCTCGCGCTTTAGCAGCCGATGCACAATAGTCTGTTTATCGCTGTCTGGAATTACCACCTATACCATTACAACCACGTCCGTCAGTCGCTTTACACAGCGCAGGAGATAACGGTTGCAAGCTTAAATCGGACAGCCAACGCTTGCGTCGCTGCTCTGTCGCTTTTTAAGTGGCAGCTAGTGCACCTATGGCCGTTTGTGCGTGGGAAGCTTAGGAGCAGTGCAATCACGACACGCAAACGGGCATGTCACGTTGTGCTTTTCGTATTTCGCGGGAATCCGCAGTGAGCTGAAAAACACTAATACTTAATAGATAGAAAGACAGAAACTGTTTACTCGGACGTTTCGCAAACCGCTCTGAAACTTTCTAATTGGAATTTTTTTTCCTAGCTTCGTTGCTTCAGAAGTTGGTTAACTAATCTTGACTAATTTTCTAATTAAACAAAATACAAAAATAGCTACACAATGCATACAAAAGTGAGCAAAATGCATTTGATCACGTCCTCTTAGAGTGCATCGGCATATTTTTAAACTCTGGCTAAAGTTAGCTGAAATACCGTGTATAATGCATCAAACAAGGCAAATAAACATGTTGCGTAATCACAGATTCAGAGATCAATTCAAGTAAATGCAGCTTTGGCATCAAATGTTAATAAGAACATTAAACCCACAAAGATCCGGAATTGAAAATGTAAAGCACGGCTTTGGAAATGTCACTGCACCTTTCGCATAAGAAGTTTATGTGATCTTTATTCCTCTAAAGTTCCCTAATTGAAATCCATGCGCTCCGTTGATTCTGCGGCCTCTGCGAGATGCCGCGACGAGCCCGCTCGCAATCAAAGCGTCCTTGAAACTCCGTGCTCGGATGGGGATCTTTGCGTTATGTGACTCGTGGTGCATGAGCGTTGTCACGAAATCCAGCCGGAGTTCACTATCTTCGCGCCGAAATGTCTTTTCGAGCGCGAAAAACACCTTCTAGAGAAAATCCAGAATGATTTCCGGGGCCGTGGGTTGTTTTGGTTGGCGGTGCATCACAGCACGAAAAAATTTCGGGGGGGGGGGGGGGCTGAAGCCCCATAAGTCCCCCCCCCCCTGGCTACGCCCCTGGTGCCCATGTTCAGACAATTCATGCATGAATTGCACACTGAAGTCTTTTAGTTAAAAGCTCGGCTGATAGTAGCTTCTGTGCCATGCTTATTGACGCCTTACTGGGAAAATATTATTGGATAAAATTTAGTTTTTAGTGGTAAAGATAAATTGAGCTTTTTGAAAACGGTTGGTGACACTTGAGATGGAATGAACTGTAAGAATTTCACTAAATCATTCCAGTTGCGCAGGACATTAAACGAATTAATTTTATCGGTAAAAGTAAATAAATAAATAAATAGATAGATAAATAAATAAATAAATAAATAAATAAATAAATAAATAAATAAATAAATAAATAAATAAATGTAATGAAAAACCGTTAGCTGCTTTCAATGAGAGTATTGTTTTTTTTTTTTTTTGCCAGCAGCAGTTTCAGTTGCTCGTTAAACCTTTTTCTGCGTGCTCGTTCACAGGAATTGGTTGAAAATAATATTGTTTGTTGCAACTAAAGTAAAATTTAAATCGAGGGAGCGAAACCATGGGCTCTCGTTCATGGCGAATGCGCAAAAAGAGATACACAAACAGGCAAATGGATTATTTAGA
Source organism: Dermacentor variabilis (assembly GCF_050947875.1). Taxonomy (NCBI): domain Eukaryota; kingdom Metazoa; phylum Arthropoda; class Arachnida; order Ixodida; family Ixodidae; genus Dermacentor; species Dermacentor variabilis. The sequence continues at coordinate 270,819,312 of NC_134568.1, read as the reverse complement.
TGCATCCCGCCTTTGGCAACACCATTGCGTCACTGGTCCCAATATAGACGGTCCCGCAACGCTTTACTTCTCCTCTCGATTTTGCTCCACAGTCTCTGTACATACTTAGGCATTATTCATTCTCGTCTACACCCCGACGCTCAGAGTACACGAGGCACTAACTCTGCACTAAATGTCGGATCGTGTCCTCTCGCTCCACCACGTCGCTGTAAGTGCTCTCTTCTCAACTCACTGCCGCACTTTCGCGATGGAATGCTTCGCGCACAGCGGTCGCACGCGCAGCAGCCTTATTTCCATTCAGCGCTGTCCGAGCGACGCTGTTACGGCAGAGCCTGGAGCACATTTCATTTGCAATTTCATTCGGCGTTCGATCCGACAGTGAGCGCCACTTTAAGGCAGCTGAGGTACGTCGGGAATGGCTCGCAGTGCACTTGGTAGGCCACAGCCTTGAACAGACAGGTGCCGTTACGAATGGCAGGCAGAGTGACGTTCCTAGGCACGCGTAAACCAAGTTCCACAGTGGGGAACTCGGCGGCAAGTCGGGATAGGCGGCAACACGCGGCTGTTGAAGCTTCGTAAATCGCTGTAAGAATGAAAAGCTGGCCGGTTCTGGTTGAGACTAAGCGATGTTCTAGCAGAAAAAAAAAAGACATGGACGAGCAAAATAGAACGACAAGGCTTATCTCTCTTCACTCTTTTTTCTTTCCCTCTAGAGCAATGTTTAGAGTAAACAAGGAAAGTAACCACGGCGCGTCTTGCAGACAGACTACCTAATGCGCCGTCACGTGACGCGCAGTTGGTGCACTGTACAACGCGCTTGGCATATTGCGCACTTAGTTTTTGCCGTACATCGACGATGCCGCGAAGGCAGCTGGTGAGGTCACATGACAACTGTCGCTGTATAAGGACACAGAGAGAAACTCAAAACAGATACTGTGGCTGACAACTCCACAAGCGGTCGGCTACTCGAGAGTAGTTTAAAGAGATCAAGCTCACTTAATGGTCTAGAGGAAGCATATTTTAATGGAATCACTTGAACACGCAAAATAACGCTGTGCTATAGGTGCTATACGTTCATTAAGAACTCGGTGTCCTACCTGAATGTCCAGAGTTTGCTCCAAGCAGCGTAATCGATTTGATAATATGTGGCTTGGTGCTACAGTTGCACCCTTGTACTACAAGTCAGACATCTAGTCGTGTAACATACTTTATATTGCACCTGGAACGCTCAGAAGGCTGACTCAAAAGCCTCCCTCTACAGGGTTGAGGAACGTTGGATGTGCAATGGTAAACTCATTACACGTCTTGGTGTATGACAGCGCGCTTCTGGGAAAACATGACATGTATTTTGCCGGTCCATGCACTGTTCTGACTGTGCCTTTTTCGTGCTTTCATGTACTTGTTGACCTCCGGAGAGAGCTGTCTCTCATACATGACCGAGTTCCACATCAAACTCCATCGCTTTATGCAAAAGAAGCTGCAAATTAACTGTGCACAGACAACAAATGCCTTACTGCAGCTGCGTTCATACCTGCTCGTATGTTAAATATATTCAGGAAACTATGTATGAGATCATGATCAATGGACTTAGGTTATTCGATAAAGATTGTCCACAAATAGTTGAAAACGTTATTTTCTGCTTATAAATAACCCACCAACCCGTATCTCGCACCTTTGTTTTAGGACGAGACACTCAAAAGAATAATGAATATAAATATATACCAGGCACTCTTGTGTCCTTTGTAATAGATACTAATAAACACGAAGAATAAACATCCCACAAGTATTCGCGCTTGACAGTAGGGTTTGTAATGTTACTTGGGTTAGGTATGAACGAGAAGAAAAAGGGTTAACCGAGGGGCCCGATTTTTATAAATCATTTCATGAGAAGCCAACAAAGACACCAAAAACAACATAGGGGAAATTACTTGTACTTACTGATTGAATTAAAGAAATTATAAATTAATGGCAATGAAAGTGGATGAACAAACAACTTGCCGCAGGTGGGGAACGATCCCACGTCTTCGCATTACGCGTACGATGAATGCGCAAAATAAACGCGTAATGCGAAGACGTGGGGTCGTTCCCCACCTGCAGCAAGTTGTTTTTCATCCACTTTCATTGCCATTAATTTATAATTTCTTTAATTCAATTAGTAAGTACAAGTAATTTCCCCTATGTTGTCCTTGGTGTCTTTGTTGGCTTCTCATGACATGTGTTAGGTGTGTTGTTTTGCTGAATTTGGTTCATAGTATAAAAAACGGAAGCTATTAGCAGAGTGCCTCCTTGTAATAAACTATCCTACTATTAGTAACCTAATTCTGAACGTCGTTCTTGCTTTCTGATTTGAGCCAACGTACCTGACTTCCTTTATCGTTATTCCGTGAGAGCAATAAGCAAGCACGGCGACCTTTGCGGGTTTTCTTTTCATCCAAGCGATACCATATAAAGCACAAGTAATCAGAATTATTCTGAAGCGTAGCATTCGAGTTTCCGTCACGAAAGCCAGGCTCTGCTAGATATGCTGGACATGAACCTTATATCTTTCGCAAATGAGAGCCAATTTGCATGAGCTGCAATAATTTTTCTCCAGTAACGATCACTTGAATTACGCGCCTGTCCTACCCTGTGGATCTGCCGTGAGTTTATGAAGGCAGAGTATAATCGATCCCGCCACAGAACCATTATTTGCGCTGTGCATAAGATGTCGCCACCTGATATTAAAAAGGATGGCAGTCTCGCGGTCTCAGTCAAACCACATCGTGTTTGTGAATAAGTCAGCCACCTTCGGTCATTCTCTGTCCCTCAATACGGCGGCCCAATTTTGATGTGGGCAAAAAAAAAAAAAAGAAAGAAAGAAAAGAAAAAGAAAAACGCTGGCTCGATGAAATGCTAGAGTAAATTACAGAAGTTCAGGATGGCTAAAATCAATCTACAACTCTCTTTTGTGGCGTCTCCTGCGTCTGTTTTCGGGCGTCAATTGACTAACCTGCAGTCAGTCATTTTTCTTGATGTGGTATGTCGATCGCCTACCTGTAGCTGAACGCATTTCCACAGGAGGACAGCAAAGAAGGCCGTAGCTGTGTTTTTTCCTCAAGTGATGTCTGTCCTTTATGGAGTCTACAGAAATTTCTCGCAAAATATTTGCTTGCAGTTTTGTCTGGGTGGCTCCCTTTATAATGAAGTTGTTTGACCCATGTAGGAGATTGGGGTGTAGTGGTATAGCGTGGGGATGCTAATGTTTTTCACTCGTATTACACATGTTGCGGCACCTTTTTATTCGTGCTTTCCCAGAAGCGCATTCCTGTACAAGCTTCCACCCGCGTTCACAAAACGCTCTTACGTCATAATGGTTCGTAAGAGGGCATTCCAGCCAATCCTGATGCTGGACATATTAGCGAAGGCGGCCACCCACTGGCAAATAGCACTTACGAATGTAACGCTTTGTGAATTCGGCCCTTGCTATTAGTCCATTTGCCGCAAATATTTAGCTCAGACGAAATTGCGTTTATTGCGCTTATTTTATGACGTCACTCTTGTTCTAACTAGATTGTCTTACGTCAGACAAGAAGCTAAATTGATTGTGTTTTCAAAAGAATAAAAAAATTTTCCCGAACGCATGAGGCAAATCTACTGACACGAGCGCATTCTGCCAATTAGATTTTTCTGAGAAAGCATATAGATTATAATTATATACGCTATACAGGCAAACTCCTTTACAACGAAGTGCTCGGGACCTCCAAGATCCTTCTGTTGTACAGGTTACTTCATTGTAAAGGTCGCACACCGCATCACTCACATTGGAGCAGGCTAAGCACGTTCACCATCATCATCATCATCACCATCACCATCACCATCATTATAATCATCATCATCATAATCATCATCATCATTAACAACAACAACGACGACGACGACGACGACAACAACATCATCATCATCATCAGCAGCAGCAGCAGTAACAACAACAACAATAACAACAACAACAACGATGACGACGACGACAACAACAACAAAAAACATTTCTTTAAAAACGAATGAAAGGATGTGCGACTGCAGTCAACCTTATTGCATCGAGGTTCACAGCATAACGCGTAGTGCGCGCCGATGGACGCGCCACTGGTGGCGGCCTTGCGCAGAACACGCGGGAGATGAGCCAGACGCGCGCCGTAGTTTGTTGTGTCGTTGATAGTGCTTCTCTGTCTTATTCACGTTTTCAGAGCAAAATAGGCAACACCCTTCTTCGCATGTGTGGGGTGGCAAAAGCTTCAAGGAATGTCGAAGACTTGTTGCAGGGTGGGGGGCTCAAATACCGACGAAAACGTGCTGGCGATACGGTTCTATAAAATCATTCCCCTCAAAGCGTCATCAGCGGGGGAAACGGCAGTAATGGATCGTCGCTTCGGCGGGAAGTTTCTTGTTCTCATCCTTTCCTTTGTCGCGTCGGTGTTTTTTTCCACTCGATCATAGTTAAACGAGTAAGCGACGAGGTTCGTCTGCAGCCCAGCATTTCGCTAAAGTTCTGAATGCCGTTTGCCGCTTATATTGGTTCCGCTTCTTTACCGCGTTGCGCTAGCTAGGCAGCACGACTGCACGAGCGCATTGTGTTGTATGATAAAGCTACTGAAGTTTGCAAGAACTGAAATTGTTGGTTTCACGTGGCGCGGTAAATCCTCGCACCAGCTGTCGCGCACTTCATGTTTTTACATCTATTTTATGCGTGACTTCGCGCATGTTTAACTGTTGCTAGTTGCTTCATGCATAATTCTTGTTGATTCTTTTGAGCTGTGAGGTTTTCACCCTGCCTCGTTTGTAAAGGGTATATATCACGCTGTGTCTTATAGGAATGATACAAAGCAAGTGCTTTTTTAATAGCTTTATTCTTTTCGTCCGAGGGCATCTTAGATATAGTGTATTGTTTTTGGAAATGTGTTTAGAAAATAGGTAGTTCAGGGCGAGAATTGCTAATAGCTGCTGCATATGGTATTTTTGTTCCATTTTTTCCTGAAAAGTTCGCGTCACGTTTGGAAAGTCATCACACCTCGATGCTGCCTGAGCAGACTTAACACGCCGACTGATTTGTTTGTTTCACAACGTAGTGGCTTCTTGCATGTGAATTTTGTACTCAACTGAATTCTTTCTTATTATGCTTACTCTACAGAAGACTAAATCCGGCCTTGCCACGCCAGCGTTCATCTACTTTGACTGGCGCTGCTCCGCCTTTAAATATATCATGTGGCACCTCTCTCTAGTAATATAAAAGAAAAGTACTGAAAAGTTAGTCAGACTTCAGCTTTGTACGTTTTCAAGGAGCTCCCTCGGAGAATTTAAAATTGCAAGAACTGCAGTGGGAACGGCAGTTCATTGACGTATGCAGCAGAATTGAATCGGCGGTACAGCACTAACACGCACTTTAATTAACCCGTGAGTTTGGTGACTTCGCTGACTGGCACACGCGTTTCCATCAATAAATTTGCAATTACTCTTCTTGAGGCGACTTCGACGGCACTTATTCGGCGATGTCGCATGTATTCATCGGCAGAAAAATCACAGCGGCATATGCAGACAACGCACCGCGCGGATTTGTTTGATATAAAAGTCTGCACTAACGACGGATGCTTACTATTGAGGTACAGAAGCAGCATTACGGCAAGGGTAGAATAAAAAAGAAACGATCGAGAGATCGCATCACTCAACAAAATTTATCGGCTAGTTAACATGAGCTCCACTTCATGTAAATGGCGTTCATGGCGTTTGTCTACGGGACGCGCCTGGCACGTATGTGGACCGTGTTGTCCCAAACACCGGTAACATCGTGTTCATACCCGCTCCCACAGAGGTCAGCTTCTTCCCTACAGCTGTCACCGCAGAAGAAGCAGCCTGGCACCCGAACAAAGGAGAAATCGCAGCCGCGAACTTCAGCCATCCTTGCTGCGAAGGGTCGTAGTCTGCTACTGCTCCCGCGCGTACTGTTGGAAGCGCCCACTAGGTGGTTATCAGTGGTGCTTCTATGGCGGTGCACTAGGCGGGGAAACGCAGGAGCTAGGCGGAGTAAAGCTGTAAATCGTCGAATGCCGCTACCGCCTCCCTTTCCGTCAGAATTCTTGGTTCGCTTACATTATATACATCCCGCATGTTAGAACTACTTCTGACATGCGCACGCTTGTCAAGTGGTTCTCTAGTGCTACCGTTAGCGCTAGCGCAAAACGCACCTTGGTGACGTCTGCGGAGGGCAGTGGTGGCACTGCAATTTTTTGCAATGTTTACAGTTGTATCAAGCGCAGTGTTGGAACATCTGTTGTTGCCATTCATGCCGTCGACGCTTTCGACGTTCTTTTCCACCAACCGCCCGAATCTCGGCGCATCCTCTATTTTGGGTATGTGTCATGTTTGAGGCTGATCATCATCAGTGTCACGTACGCCTCCTCTGTGCTGTCGACGCTGATTCCACGAGTATGACAACAAAGAATTTAACGCCAACGCACCAACATCTTGTCAAGAACAATTTCTTTACGATGCGCATCCTCGTCCACTACAGTATTGCTTGTTCTGGCCTCCAAAACACAGGCTTCACCGCTCTAGAGCTTGTGTGGAGCGCAAAACCTCGCTGTAATTGCCCATCGCTGTTGTTTTGATAGCGCGGTGGTTTGCGCGCATACTCCACAATGCACACTGCTCGAGAAACATGGTTTCGAGCCCCAAGAGTGGTGTTTTGTGGATAAGCTCTCGTTTTTTTTTTCATCCTGCGGCAATGGTGAAGCTGGGGATGACGAGGTTGGTAGACAAAGACGGTAATCGTCGTTACGCGTCGTCGATGACGACAACGGCCGTCGTCAGCGTAACGGAACGGACAGACAATGCTTAGTCGTACAATAACAGCACCATGAAACGAATTATAAATAGGCAAGCTTTGTTCTCTTGACGCTCTCTACCAACCAAATTTTCCTGCTCTTATAAAAAAAAAAAACGCAGAGAGGGAGAGACGCAGGAGGAATGAAACCGGCGCATCAAATTCATAAAGAAGGGACGAAGAGGAAAGCGTGTTAGAGAGGAATGCTCTCGGCGTTATTAAACTACACCTCCTTTCCATGCAAAATCCGAGCCGCTTCCTTTGTCCGTACTCTAGACGCGCGCTTCTCATCTGCTCTAGCTCCCCCCTCCCCATCTCTCCTTCTTTATCTCGTGTTCAGCTGGTGGCTGGCTGCGCCGCGGCTTTTGTCAGAACTTTCTTCCAGCACATCATGTGCGGAGATTTGTGTTCTGTCTCGCCAAAACGGCGCAGCACTCTGAAAGCTAGGGTTGGAGCCTGAACCAGTCAGGAGCCAGTTAGAATTCCCCGAGATGCTTCCGCTGGAGAACGCGGTCTGTGAATGGCAGACGCCTGGGATGCCCTATTGTCGGCTATCGTGATTGGCCAGTCGTGAATTATTGTGACGTGTGAACAGCTTTGTGAGTTTTGTTTTTTGTCCAGGCAGGCTCGTGGTGACTGTAGCTTGTGATGATGTAGTTAAGTTAATCACTTACGCTGACTATACTAATATATTTTTTACCAGTAGATCACTCGCACACCTTTATCTTGAGGCAAATGATTACCGACAAAGGCTTGAGAAATGGCTACACCAAAACAAGCTTATGCTTAATATAGCTGAGAGTAAGCATATAATATTTAAGCCTTTTAATAAGCCATGCATAGGTGACATAAACATTATGTTTAAGAACGAAGAGCTGGAGTGGGCTGAAACGCAAAAGCTAATTGGAGTATGGTTTAAAAAAAATGTCCTGGAACAATAACGTCGACAGACTCGCATCAGAACTAAGTAAAATTGTTGGGTGTATATTTAAATAAATGCATTTATACCACTGTGGCTAACAAAGAAAATATATTATGCCATTTCTACTCATGCTTGTCGTATGCTCGTATGGGGCACAAGAAGTGAAAAGAACTTATATAAGTTTGAAATTCTTCAGAAAAAAAGTGCTCCGTTTATTTGAGAACCATTACGGTAATTAGAGGGAGATATCTAGCAATTCATTGTTCATAAAACATAACATGCTCAAAGCGACACAAGTTTACGATGGCAGAATATTACTCTAAATTCACGAATACAGGCTTCACTATTCTACAGTGATGAACCTACTCACAATAACTCACTGCGTAGAAAACGAAATCACTTGCATGGAACTCTTGTGCCAGATCTGGCCCTTGCGCCATTAAACATCCCATATCAGCATCGGAAAACAGAATTCGGCTAGCTCCTACAAGGACAGGATATGGTAGAGCACGAACCATGTATCAATGGCCTGTGCTTCTAAATCGGGCTGGTGAAAATATAAACTTCTACTACTCATTGCTGAAATTCTGACACCACATCAAACACCTTTTTGTGAAGAGATTGGTGCCTATTGCCTTATGTGTGAGGTTTTGGTTCATGTAAGTCATGTGTACAAAGCGTGCCAAAGAGATCTTCCTGGTTTTTAAACCGGCTTTATGTGTATATATATCGCGGAAACAGTCGCGAGAAATGTTCTGCAGACCACATGTAGGCGTTGTCGACACACTTTTCTTTTTATCTTTGTGTGAATAATTTCTTGCTGCCCTTTACATTTGTATTTGGTACACGTGTATAGCACTGTGAGCTGAATTTATTTTGCTAATATTTTTGTGGCTCAAATTTCTATTTTAGCATGACATCGATTTTCTGTATCTCTAATATGTACAGAAATAAAGAATCATCGTAAATATAGTGCAAAAGAATGTAGTTTTAGAAAAGGCGTAGTAATGAATGAAATGGGTCGGCAATAAAGAAAATACCTGGGCAAAACACTTCAGGGCGTAGGCTGAGGTTTGATAGAGATATCAAAATAGCATTTCCTCACTCGTTTAGCTTCGGCGAAGAGAGCTCCATCTCCCTTCGCATAGCTAAACGAGTGAAAAAAAACTAAAAGAAGTCCGGCTTTTTGCCGTGCTGCTAAGGCTACATTTTTATATATTGGAGATTAAGATTTTGCTTTCAGTGCATACAGGAAACAAAAAGAAAAACAGAGTACATCTAAGTTTGTTAAGCTTTAGCTCAGTAGACTGTCAACTCAGCAGGGAATGATCGACACGAAAATGCTTTGAAAGCTAGGCGCACCATTAGAAACCGGACGCGCTACCCACTCAGCTGTCGCGGAACGTTCGCGCTTGGTAACGTGTGCAATGTTTTGGATTCACCGCTGACTCTGAAGGGGGTGACGTTTGTGTACGCCTTTCAAAGGCCATAACATTCAGCACTGTAGCGGACCTGAACGACCTTGTTCGCATCGCAAAAAAGTTGCTGTTAAGAGCAGTGTCCGCGATGAAAGCCTGCTGCTTTCACAGTAAATGAGCTAAACGCCAAATAAATATCTGAAGTCTGCTTTTTCTTTCTTTAGTGCGTTATCATTAGGAGTGTCAAAGTTGAAAAAAGTGTATGCGTGTGAAGTGTGAGAAAGCGGTCATGTGGTACAGGTAGAGAGGGAATGGGAGAGCTTACAAGAGTGTGTATATATATTCTCATATGAAGGACAGACCCCGGCTGAAACGCAATAAATCACTTCATACGCGCGTATACTTCACTGTGAACATTGGTCCGGACGCAGGGACCCAGAACCTTTCTTTCGCGCATATACATACATACATACATACATACATACATACATACATACATACATACATACATACATACATACATACATACATACATACATACATACATACATACATACATACATACATACATACATACATACATACATACATACATACATACATACATACATACATACATACATACATACATACATACATACATACATACATACATACATACATACATACATACATACATACATACATACATACATACATACATACATACATATGGTTCAAATGACCGGATCACGGTTATTTGCTCTTCCTTCCTCGTAGAGGCAGGACGTGTGTCGGTGAGCTCCTGAACAACACTTTGCAGTGGTGTGAACGCGGTTTAAATTACGAATACAGGACCTCAAAGAGGGGCGACGTAACGCTAACGCATTTCTGTCGCATTTGCTGCCAAACCGCAGGTGAATATTTTTTGAAATTGGATATATTTCCTATCGCATACTATGTGGGCCGCATTATGATGCCTCGTTGTGAGTTTTCGTGCTTTCTCTCGGGAACTTCCTTCGCGGCGCTTGCCTATTTCAATTTCACTTCAGTTCTTACACTCTGGTACTTGCCGCACTTACTGTGAATTTTCAAACAATATAATGAGGACGCTAGCTGGCTCAATGCCGTCGAAATCTACATCTCTGCATACGAGAGGGTGGCAAGCCGCATGAGCGCTGCGTTTGGGATTTTGCTGCGATGGTGATTAGGGTTACATTCCCGTGAAGAGAGCGGGAGGGAATGGCGGGCCGGCTCCAGAGCATGTTTTCCAACACGTATTTTGGCGTGACAGGGTGTTGCCAAGCTGTCGGCCAACAAGTCGTCGGCTCTTTTTCTCAAACAGATTTCGCAACGTTCGTTTTTCATCCGGTGTGCGGGGGCCGCAAAGAGCACGTTTCTCGTGCGGTGGAGGAAGTGTTGGCGGATTTATTGCCCAGTGTGAATAGGCGCTAACGCTGGGTGTGTGACGTTGCCTACGAAAAAAAAAAAATCGGCATGCAATATTCTCGAATTATTAAGGAATTCGTTGCATCTCTTTTGCAGCTTGTAACCGTAACCCTGGAAGAAAGCTGCTTCACATTTTTGGGCCTAATTTTCGAATGACGACCCTGCAGGCACAATGCTCACGATGCACGATGCACGAAGCAGCAGACTGCTTGGCGCCGTGGTTCCTGATTTTTTTTTTGTCATTTTATATTGATTTATTTCGTTCATTTTCCGTGCTTTCTTTTAGTATTTGTCTTTTTTCATCTTTCCACATCCGATAATGCGGATTACCATGCCAAGTGTTTAGCTAGGCTAAGCCTCACCTGCTCTCATTGCAGTTTCTCTGTCTTTCGTTCTAACGTTCACCGACATCCTTCAGTACCGTCATGAACGACCCCTACATGACTCAAGGTGACCGTACAAGCTAAAATCAAATCCCGTTCATAAACTGCTTTTTAGTCGTCCTTTAACTAACGATATACTATATAACGTTAGTTAAAGGACGATTAAGGTGCAGTTTGAGGCTTTGTAGTTTTGTTGTCATTGAAGCATTTATTTCTTCATGTAACAACAACAAAAAAAAAAAAGGACACCTACAGAGGTGGCTGTATTTGGACGGTAACCTCTTGAGCGCTTTGAATTGCTGATCATTTTTGTTGGCTTCGTCTTATTCGAAATACAATGCGTTTTAACGTAGCTTTCTAAACGTTACTGCGCCACGAGTGCACGCAGCAGATAACGTCTGCTAAACCGCAAGTAAAGGAAAAGAACAAAAATGTTTCGTGACCACCTGGACCAAACAATGTTTTCCGGAGGAGATGCGTGTTTTTGCAAAGCTATCCGGGATTCTTTCAAAAGTCCTGCGTGGGACGATAATGTGAGCGAGACAGCCATTCTTCAAACCGACGTCAGATTCGTCTCTGTAACTGAGCCACCCGTCAAAATTTTGCCTACGCAGGGAATAACCAAGAGTCGAGAACGGGACCTTGAAAACTCGCCGTGGTAGTGGCTTTGGCGTTGTGCCGCTAAGCACGATATCGCGGGATCAAATCCCGGCCGCGGCGGAAGCATCTCGATTGGGGGTGAAATGCAAAAGCCACCCGTGTATAGCGTGTGATGGATGCACGTTAAAGAACTCCAGGCGGCCAAATAATTCGGAGCCTCCTACTATGGCGTGCCTCATAATCATATCGGGGTTTCGGCACGTAAAACTTCTTAATTAAGAAAAAGAACCGATAAACAAACTAGTATAAAAATATCCGAGGGTGCCTATACGCTATCTATGAGTTCTGAATGCGAAAGAATTAATGTCCAACGGAACGGCGCTGTGCGCTCCTTCGAGCTTTGCGCTGCGAGTAATGGGCCATAGCGGTATGTGCTGGCCGAACCAGCAAGCAGCAGCAGCAGCAGCAGCCTGCGGTGCCAAGGCCGCATACCACTGGCGTGGCGATGCCCACTGGGCGACGCGTTGCCCCTCACGCAATATCTGGCGCGCTATCGCCGCAGCAGATATTCCCTTTCACCTGCTCTGCCAACGCCTCCTAGATAGCACAAGGCCTGTGCACTTCGATCCATGACGACATGCTACCTTGCCCGACTGCCATAGGATCGGTGCTCTTGCGGGCCTCCGGGCTCAAGCAAAATGAGATTAAGGCCTCAGTACAGTTGATGTCTGACAAATGTGACTAAATTCTGAACAAGCAAGAGCAACAAGACAAAAAAAATTGGCAACTTAAGAAAGCGCGTAGATAATCTTGAAAAGAAACCCTGACATGTTGCTCAAGTTGGTGAGTTCGGCGCATCCGTAGATAATCTCGAGGTACACAGCAGGAGGCATAACATTGAGGTACATGGCGTTCCAAGGACTTCTAATGAACTCTTACTCGTAAAACTAAATGAAATCGCAAAATTTCCTAATCTTCCCGAGCTGAGCGTGAACGACGTCGACATCATTTACAGACTCCATGCTGAACCAGGGAAAGAGCCTGTTATTAAAGTTCGTTTTGTGCGAGAGTCACTACGTATAACGTATGGCTTGATGGTAGAAAAGTACTGAAAAACTTTAAGTCAACCGTGACCATTGTAGAAAACATGACTAAACAGAAAAGGGACCTTCTGCGCTGTGCACGAACATGGGCGGCAGACAGCGATTACCGTTTCACCTGGCATTTGAATGGGCGGGTTCTAGTTCGGAAGGCAGAGGAGGCACGTGCTATTGTAATCCGATGCGAAAGAGATTTATGGGAGCTGGTTGCTTCGTAGGTCACGGCCGCGTTCATGTAGCTTTTGCTTACGATGTATTCTTTTTTGACCCACCCTACTGATGTGACAGAGCTTAAAAATTATGGTTATAGATATTTCGACAAGAGTGTAAACTGTTGTCATTGAAACATGCGATCAGGCAGAAAAAAATATGAAAAACTTGAATGTTTTTTGTTGACGTACGTTTTTCCTTTCATGTTATCATGTTTACGGAAACGGTTTCGTAGCGAAGAGGGCGCCCTATGTTTGCCAGCGTGCAATTGTCCATGTCTAAACCGCGATCGTCGGCGAGGAGGTGGTGTGCGAATTTTAACGCTTAAAGAAATTAATTGTGAAGTCCTTTCAACACTTACATGGGTCACATCAGACTACGAAGTCATTACCCTAAAATTCCATTCATTTGTTTTTTGTGTTTGTTGCCGCCCACCGAGCGGTAACGTTTCCCATTTCTTTTTTGGATGTACTCCTGCAATTCGTGTACGACCGTAAGTATACCGTGATCATAGGAGGGGATTTGAACATTAATCTATGTGCTACTAGTGGTACAAAATTTGATTTTGAGACAATATTAAACACTCACTTATGCCACAACGCAACAAATGCACCGACAAGGGTAACAGAAAACACAGCTACTATACTGGATCTTTTCATAACCAACTATGATCAATGCCGCATCAAGGCAGATGTCATTAATTTTGCGATAAGTGATCACTTGCCCATTTTCATATCAGTGTCCCAAGCTAACACTCCAAAAAAGCAGAAGCAATCTTTTTGTGCAAAGGTATAAATCCTGCCACCCTGACACAATTCCGGGACTCCTTGTCTATCGTAAACTGGTACGATGCTTTAAATGAAAACGACCCTGACGCAGCTTATGAAAGTTTCTATACAAATTTACGCGGGTTTATGACGATTATTTTCCTTACAAAACCTCTTGTAAGTGCAGGAAAGATAGAAAGCCATGGATGAATTATGAACTGCTCAGCAAAATAAGTAAACGTGACCAGCTTTGCAGAGTACTTGACCAAATATGATCTACTGACGCACGGAAAACTTATAGAGCGCTTAGAAGCCATCTGAATAAGGATATTCATTCATCAAAAAAAAAGAAAAAGAAAAGAAAAAAAATTACTGCACTAACTTATTCATCTCTTCTACAGGAAGATTTGAAGAACTCTTTAAAAAATTAAAATCGGCAATTGGTCTTATACCTGAACCACTTACTAAGTTAATAAAGGTTGGCTCTGCTTCGTCGAGGAGCGCTCATGCCAAGAGCGATAGCGAAGGTGACGTGGCGTCGCGGCAATGTCCTATCCCCTCACGCAACACTTTGCGCGCCACGCGGCAGCAGGTGTTCCTTTCGACTGCTCTGCCCATCGAGGCGAAGTTCGTGACGTGGCGTCGCAGCCAATGGCAATGCTAGTTTAGGTGCCGTTTCGCTGCTACAGACGGCAGACGCCGGCTTTTTCATTCAGTGGGTCATTTGGCGCTTTCGCACCAAAAAAGATTGATAGCGCTACGTGCGGCTTTAGAACTTCTGAAACAATGCGCTCCTCCGAGAGAGCATTGCTGACTTTGCGCACTTTACTTAAAGAGCGCTTAAAAAGGGAAATATGAAATGATAGGGTAGACGCTGCGTTCGGAACATATCCCATCTTTTTGTATGTTCTAGGAGTAGTTTGATTAATTAAGATGTGCTTAAATCACTCTAGGCTACATGCGTATTTTTGGGGCTTGATTACTTGCATGTGTCAAATATTTATTTTTACGCAAACAAACAAACAAACAAACAAACAAACAAACAAACAATGATATTTGGGCCTTACAATGCTGTTAGACATGTTCATTATGTATTGCAGAACGAGAACATTATTATAAAGGTGTTGCTCTGGATTTCTTGTGAAAATAGGCGAAATGTTAGACAGTAGGCGAGAGACAAGCGACATTCGAGAAGGTATTACCACACGTACGTTGTTTCACTTATTGCCGTGATCGCTATCAGTGAGTTCAATGTTGCTCCAATCTCGCTGAATTGTTGCTTCGCTTTTTGGGTGCAAGTACGGCAGTAAATAGTTAGAATGTTTGAATCAGTCTTTCTGCAAGTATTCCTGCCTCAGCGCCGTCGCTGATCTGTGGCAATGCCGAATATATTTCAAGCAATAGGATATTGAAGTAGCCATGCAATGACGTGCACGTATAGGAACAAAGCCATATTCAATCTAGCTTCCCGGTTCGTATTCCCAAATCAGTTCGCACGGCCAATCACGTCGGCGATCGTAATATTAGCGAGGGAGGCAGGCTAATGAGAAATATATTTTACAGACAAAAATCTGCGGTAATTCGGGCACTGCGTCGAAATTCGCTCATTTTTGGCGGCATACATTAAACGATTCTATTCCAATTGTTTCCAATCTCCGCTCACGACCGGCTGATCAGGGTGATAACCTTGATCGGCCGCTAGTGAGCAGTGGATGATAAGAAAAGAACAGTATGGAGCGAAAGGAAGCGTTACATTATAGCGGCCTGTCGTCTGTATTCACAAACACTCCCACACACGCACACACATATACACAGTTCGTATAAAGGCAGCTGCCAGTCAATTTTTGTGTCTGACGTAGAATTAACGAAGGCAGCCGGCCAATGGAATACAGCACATTCGAGCGAAAAGGTTTGTGCAATCTACCCTGTCCAGCGTTTGTAGCGAAAAGCATATTCTTGGCAAGAATATCATTCAGAAGTATAGGTATAGGTTCGAATGAGAAAATGTATTGTCATTGCATTCAGCACAATAACTAAAACTTCGGGTGAGGTTTTTGACATTACTTGTTATATAAATGGCTTCCACTGATTGCAGTCTGGCACGCATTCTTCGGCCGCACTTCGATGGGGGCGAAATGCGAAAACACCCGTGTGCTTAGATTTAGGTGCACGTTAAAGAACCCCAGGTGGTCAAAATTTCCGGAGTCCTCCACTACGGCGTGCCTCATAATCAGAAAGTGGTTTTGGCACGTAAAACCCCAAATATTATTATTATTGGCACGCATTCTTAATGGCGACTACAAGCGACACTCTGGCGCGTGCGTTGCCCTTTCGCAATCACGAAAGGCGACAGGGATTAGTCACGGAGGTTATTAAACTTGTGGCCTAGGCTTCGCTTCTAGCTGTTTCAAAATGTGTTCGTTTTTAAATAACGTTGTCAAAGGCAAACATTCTGCTTACCAAAATATTGCTTAAACCCTCCCCTATCTTCCTCTCTTCCACGTGCAATCGCATTTGCCAGTGCTGCTTAAATTCACTTGCACGGTTTCAGTGAGGTTATTGCGTGGTGTAAATGCCCTATGATGCGAGGTGCTATAGCAACCCTTTGTCTGCTTAGATGACATTGAACTCAAGCCGCATGCACTAGAAACAAGCGGAATATATCGCCGTATATGCGAACCCTTTGCAGTATTTCGAAAGCCGAAAGTATAAATGAAAGGATGAATTTTCAAAGCTTTTAGTTTGTGAGAGCACTTCGCACTGACCGGCCACCTGCAATAATAATATGACTTACCCTTAAGGGGCAAGACCGAGTCATTGATGGGGATAAATTAAGTTTTCGGTGATGGTGACATTTTATGGCAAGTAAACATGTTTATAGCTGCGACAGAAGACGCGAAAACTACATGAAAGAAATTTTCATAGCTAATGTTGTCAGACTCTCGTGTCACATATTTCGGTGCGCAAAAGGTGGTTAAGAAATTTTCAACTATACGGCTTCTCTTTTCACAGGTGTAGTTCGAGCTTGCTGTCTTACACAGTAAATTTTTTTTTTTACAACCTCAAGGAGCTGTGGGACAAACCAGCACGCTTAAACGGGCAAATATTATTCCCGTGTATACTTGCCTATCTGGCTGCTTCCGAAATGTTCCCAAAACGTCCTCTCTTGCCTGCAGCCTTCTCATATGATATCCAAGAATGGAAGTGGAGCGACTCAGCGGCACTTTAAAATGCCCTCATTCGAACAACTGACAAAAGTTTACGGGTGCAGTGAATTCGTAAAGCCCACGTCGAAGCAGTTTGCGCTAGCAAGCCAGCATGCGGCGACAGAGGTCACCGCCTTCTCATTTTCTCTCGGCTTGCCTGAGGCGTTTCTTGTCCTATTTACGACTTCTGGTATAAGGCTCTTTTCTTCAAGCCGTCCCAGAATCGCGGCGCCCTCACGCGCTAGCATCTTCGCCTAGTGGCGCCGGCGCTAAGCCCGGCGATCGCCGGCGATGTTGAGCCGGGCGTTCCGTCCGCCTTCCTTGCACTTCCTGTTCCAGGCCCATTAAGCTGCCCGTGACTGCATTCTGAGCTCGGTTATTTAGAGAAGGGCGACGGGCGAAGCGGGCGAGGGGG
The DNA here is from genome assembly GCF_050947875.1 of Dermacentor variabilis. NCBI lineage: Eukaryota > Metazoa > Arthropoda > Arachnida > Ixodida > Ixodidae > Dermacentor > Dermacentor variabilis. Next base: position 270,802,013 of record NC_134568.1, on the reverse strand, counting down.
TGCGCAGTGGTTGCTGCAGCCACTCTTGGGCCGCATTCGTTTCGCAGCCGCGCGTCGCGAGAAACCGCAGACCGCCGGCCTTGCTCGCCCCACGCGCGTGGCCTGCGACCGCCTATCTTTAGACGAAAAGCGCGCGCGCAGGAAGCCAGAGCTGAAGGTCCGCTATTGCTAAACGTTTTACAGGAGTGCACGGACAGGTTCAACTACACACTACATCTTAGAAGCTTCAGAGGCGCGCTCATTTCGTGCGCTCCGCTGCTGTCAAAGCCTCCTCGCCGATGCTTTCGGCAGTGTCCTGTACTTAGTGCCAAAGTGGAACGCGGCTCAGGACGGCATGAACGCAGCAGCTGCTTGCAGGTTTCCACCTATTATTTCGATAGCAATTACAAGGACACTCCAGGCGCATTTTTGCCGTCGGCGTCGCCGCGATGTTCCGCATAAAGTGCAAGGGCGATAACACCGTCGCCGCGCTTCGTATGCTGTATGTGCGAGTGAAAGAAAACACGAAAGAGAAGCCGACGATCGCGGTTCGATCTGGCGCACTCCAAGAAATAAAGCGGAGAGCAAACGCGCCGTCTTCCGTCGCGTATGGAAGGTAGGGAGGGGGCGCGGCGTTGCGCTCCGGCAGCAACTGCGCATTTCGCGATTGGGCGCAAGGGGAACTGACGATCGCTGCTCAATCTCGCTCGCCGTATATAGAGGAAAGCGGGCAGGCAGCGTTGGAGGGAGGGGGGCGGCTTCGACTCCGCCAACGATTACGTACTTGGCAAGGCCGCGCGCGCCTTATCTTGAAAGGGCTCTGCAGATGGGTCGCATCTTTGCACGCGCTGTATTCTCGCCGCTCTTGCGTTGTAGCGATAGGCAGCACGAAGGCCACTTCGTTCGCTGCTGCTGCCGCGCTTGCTCACACCAGCGTTTTGACAGCGAGTGTCCGCGCTCATCAAATGTGATGTGTTCATGTTTGCTTGTGCGCCCTGACGCCATGCTTGTTAATTCAATTAGTAAGCGAATGTTTCCAAGTTTATACGGTTGATAAAGCTACTATCCATACTTCGTATAGCTGTCATCTAACTTGCTATCGCAATCAATGCTTCGCCATTCGGGCGAAAGTGCGACAACCGCGCTAGTTCAACTGCTGTAGTGGCCATCCCAATGAAATCTTCCAAAATGAAAGGCAGTGCTCGACGAGTGATTTGCAAGTTTACAGAAAGCACGAATATCTCCTGCGTCATGGACAAGACATAGTTGGCCGACGATGACTACCGGAGGCGCTAATCATTGCTCTCTAGCTTTTACATCACTCTATTGAGGGGAGGTAACCCTCAAGAACAAATGGTATCTTGTCATTTCTATCCCCGAAAACAACAACAACAACAACAACAACAACAACAACAACAACAACAACAACAACAACAAAACCTTTCCCCTTGCATATACACATTCCCATTTTGTGTATTGACAGTTGGTTTTTTTCCTCGCTTTCTCTCTCTCTCGAAATTCGAAACAACCTCTACCGAGCTATGTCTGGGAACGGCGTTCATATATTCGCGTTCTTTTTTTCTCTGTGTTATACCGCGGCAAGCTTAATGCCAATCAACAATTAGATTGCTGGGTGAGCGCTAGGACAGTGCGCGAAAATCTGCGGGACCAATCGCGCCATGGGCCATTCCATTGCGCTAAAACGCCGTCAGACACTTTGTCAGGGTGAATTGAATGGTATACTGCTGAACGAAATGCCCGCTAAACTGCATTTCATTGCAAACCCTCCCGGACTTTCCTGACCGTGTCTGCTGGGTGTTGCTCTCTTGCCGAATAGCTTATGCTAAAAAAGATAAATGGATTACGTGCCCGATGGTGGGATTGAGCCTCGCTTCCCCAGAGCAGCAGCCTTATGCTCTAACTATTGGGCCACAATGGCATGTATACTGCGATCGTGTCAACGGCAACCAGCTCTTTGAGATTATTGCCGCGTGTGTCACACTGGGTAGCACTGGTTGCGCGAGAGAACATGCACGCGCACCTACTTCCTTTACGACAAAGACTCAGGAATGAACTGAGCAAATATATAGCATTTGATTAACCGCTTCACATAGATTCGAAGATTGTGCGTTGGATCTGCGTGTATTGTTAGATATACGGGACCTTTTCCTGAGCCTCCTTAGAGTTCACCAGACCACATCGAATCGCGTCACAGCTAATTAAGGAGCGCAGAAGCACATCTACCCCGTTCCCGAGGCGCGACACGTGCAAATGAGTTTGCGTCCCCCACCTCGTGCGCCGCAGGTGGAGCTATTCACTGCTTGACTCTGCCCGAAAGTGTAGCGAGAGCCTGGCACAGTTCCAGGCGACGTGGGTCCCGAGGCAACATGGCTGTAATGCACCGTGAAGCCCTGGCAGCAATCCCCCCATCCGCCTTTGTGAAGGCAGTTGCAGACCGGGAAGGCAATACCGGAGACAAGACCCTCTGAGCTGAATGTGACGTACACTAGCACGGGCGCCTACCATTGGCTGAAGATGACGCCACCTGAGCGGGCTCGCTGATTGGTCGAACGTGAGGTGACTTCGAGACACCGAATGGCTTAAAAGCCAGAGACCGGGAGCAGCAAGAGAGCATTCCTTCATGCATCTCTTTCGAGCTTCTTGCCACGGGCCGCAGCGTCCGAGTTGCTGCCGGCCCGTAATGACTTTATGACTGTTAATTTCTTTGTACTCTCACTGTAAATAATGCAAATAAACCTCCAGTTTTCATCACAAAGTCCTCCTCAACTTCGGCCAACTCCCGCACCCAACGGCAAGGTACAAAAACCTGGGGGACAGCAATTGGGATTGTCCTCCAGATCCAGCAGTATTTTTGTCCAAAATATTTTCCGAAAGTATCGATGCAAAAATACCAGGCGCGCATTAACCTTAAGAATAGCTTGCGCTTTTGTCATTTTGCCTGTGTCAGTCAACCATGCTCTGGATCCCTTTTGTAACCACGGTTTTTTTTTTCGAAACCACAGTGAAGAAAGGTGAAAGCTGCCGAACCGACATCACGTCATTGACGCACTTCTTGAACGAATGCTTATTATTACATAATTTCCCTCTTTAAAAACTGCGTGATTCTATTGAACATATTCACCGCGCACTAAAAAATACGGCACGATTCATGCCAGTTGGTTATCGACGTATACGACCTTGAGATCAATGAATTCAGAAGCTACACTATAGACAACTTCTGAATTCTGGGGTTTTTTACGTGCCAAACCACGATTTGATAATGAGGCACGCCTTAGAGGGGACTCCGGATTAATTTTGACCCCCAGGGGACCTTTAACGTGGCCCCAATGCGCGGGCTATAGGCGTCTTTGCATTTCGCACCCATCGAAATGCTGCCGCCGCGCCCGGAATTTGATCCCGCGACCTCGTGCTTAGCAGCGCAATACCATAGCCGCTAAGCCACCGCGGCGGTACCACTGCTGCGTTTCTTGAAACAATCAGTCTGAGAGAGCCTCTCATGGCATGAGAGACAGAGAAAGCTCTTTATGGAAATGTAGAAAATTATGGAGCTCTTTATGGAAAATGTAGAGAATTTAGCCAGCGTACTTTCGCCTACATACTACTCTGCAGGGGATGGGGCGGAGAAGAAAGGTCCTAGAAAAAGGTGGGCAGAAGAAAAAAAGAAAATTAAAGAAATAAATGCAGTTCTTGTGATGTTATCAGTAGTAGGGTAAGTGTCCGATACGACGCATGTAGACAGTAAATTCAAAAGAAAATAAACTCACACTCTTGATGAGACGACGTGCGTGAGTCATAGTTTAGACAGTAAACCAAATGACTCAATATATAAGAACAAGAAGTCCAGGGCTTTGCTCTGTTTTGATGGGCAAGGCCAGAGACCCAGCATCTGTGTCAATGTCAAGGGGCCTTGGCCGAGCTTTTCTATGTTAATCTTATATTGATGCCTCTCGTCTCTCTAAGCTGGGCATTCGAGCAAGATGGCATGGTGAATGTGTATGCGTCTGAGTCACTATTCTTCGCTGTTTTCTGCCCTGCCTCCTAGCCTCCCAACAACGATGTTGGCTCGATTCTGATTGTCGTCCTTGCCTTTCTTTCCCTGAGCATCTTTATTCTTAAAGAAAAGCAACCACTCGGCAACATAAGAGCCGTTTCATATTTTGTTGGGCATAGAAGCGCCGTAGCGAGATCCGTAGCAAGACCGAACTAAGCATGTTTGTCTTTAATTTCATGTGATCATCAGTGAACAAATAAGACTAGAGTTCCGTCGGTGCCCTGAAACAGGCCTTCTAATTCAACGTACAGCTGTGTGCGATACCTAGACATAGCCGAGCTGGGAAACAACAGAATTCTGAGAAAAAAGAGGCTGCTTTCTGCTGCTTAATCCTTCTTGGACATCAAAATGTACAAGAAAAGGAAAAAATAATTAGTGACGTTTCACTTCGTGAGCGCAGGTGACGCGCAAGCGTACGGGTTCAGTAGCACGCACGAAGCAATCGGCCCCCGGTGTGCCTAGACGCCTTCACTCTGTCCGAATCGCAGATCGCTTTCAAGATAGGGTCGCGTGGCCGCGCCATACGCAGAAGCCGCCTGAGTACAACGCCTACGCCCCATTACTTCCCTTCCCCCGGTGCCTTGTATGCGACGGAAGACGGCGCGTTTTCTCCCCGCTTTCCTCCCTTGTGCCCGCGAGGTTGAGCCTCCATCGTCAGCTAACCGTAGCAGGCTTTCACTCGCACATAAAGCATACGGCGGGTGGGGACGATGTTATCACGAGACGAACCCGGTACGTAGAGGAGGTCCATCCCAGCGCGCATCCGCCTACCCTCCTCCTCCGCGACGCTTCGCTATACGTCATCTAGACTTTCCTCTAGGTGGCGCTGCTTCGCCGCGCGCTCTAAGCGCTTCTTCGTCCTATCCGCGGCGCGTGATTCTCTTATCTACCCCCAGGCGCCTTCCTTCCAGGTGCCTGCTTCTTCTGGCACTCGCTTACCTCAGGGCTTCAAACATACATTCGCCGATTTCACTGGCGGGCGATGTACGCTTGCGCGCAAAATTTATTTAACATAATGACCTACACATACGGAAGTAATTAAAAACAGGCGTTGTTGTTAGTTTATAAATGCAAACATTCATACCAAACATCATTTCGGTCAGTTTGTGCAATGCTTTTTAAAATTTCTATTGGTCTGCAGTGTCTCCAAAGTTTGTTCGTCCGCACAGCAAGCTCGATATGCGTGCTTCTCGTGGAGATATACATCGTTGGCCGAATTCACAAGGCTTCGCTTTCCTAAGTCCTCATTGCCATCGGCCGAAGCATTCGATAATAATATATTCAGCATAAGGAATGGCCGAATTTTGCTGTTACTAACACTTTTGGCCTAAGAGCTTTTTTGTGGACAGGGGCCCGTATTCGCAACAGAAGTTCTTACAGTAGAACTGTCTGTAAGAACAGATTACAGCCAATTGTGACGTTATACGTATTGTAAGCGAAGGCCTCCGACCTTTTACGGTTCGATAACAAGAAGGACACCCCTGGTAACGTTTTCATTAATCAAGATTCGTCAAAATCTGGATTCATGAGCCCAGTCAGATGCCATGCTCATCTCTCCATGGACGTACGGGTTCGTATACGCAGAGCATAATTTACCTCTTGAGTTAGTGAAAAAGCGCACGTGAGCTGGGAGATAGACAAACCTGTGCGGTGTCCATTTATAGCTACGCCATATATTTCCGCGTCTTGAAACTTGGAGCAGTTAAGTGCGCCATTCCGTGCCACCCGCGGTAGTTCAGGTTCTACGGTGTTGTTCTGCTGAGAAAGGTGTCGCGGGTTCGATTGCCGACCGCTTTACCTTGGGGGCGGAATGTCAACATTATGAATGAAAATCTATGCGAAACGGTTAATTAAAGGCTGTTCTTCTGCACCGGGTTTTGCAGCATAGCGATTACGTGCCGGCCCGACAAGACGGCAAGACGCAGATTACACTACCTCTATAGATCGCCCCAGTTTACTATTGCATTGTCTTCGGGATCCGCTCAGTTTACTCAGCGAGAAACCGACCGAGCGCCAAACGACGAATACCGGGAAAGAAGGCATATAACGCCCCGCTTTATTAAAGGAATTACTCGCTTGAGGTGTGTATTTGTTGCAGTGAAGCCATCGAAGTGGCGTTTTTTGTTTCATTGCGTGATTCTGTAGAGGACAGAGCCGGTCACCGGTACATCTGTATAGGTAGTACAGCTAGCTATATATAAGCCGATTCATTATATCAGGGCTCTTCTGTGTGTGAGCTATTGGGCAAGACAGCAGCAACCACCACCCCCGCCACGGTGAGCAAAGTCCGGGAGGGTTTGAAAAAAAAAAAACAGCTTCGCTGTAAAATACTCGTGTGCCGAGATTTGTGCGCGCCTTAACAGACCCTATGCGAGCAAAATTTATCGGTAGCCCTCCAATAGTGCGTTTACATGCCATAGCTGTGTTTCTTTGGGAACCCATTGAGAGCTCTGACTGCACCACTTCAAAAGTCGGACTCGTCCCACATATTTGATGTTCATGAGGATGCTTTAGATGTAGTTTTTTTTAAATTTAGCTCTTGCCTTCTCAGGTAGCTGAAGTTTCGAAATTTTCAAAGTGCAAGCGCGCGTGGCGTTTGAAAATTCCAATTTGGCAATACGGAATCATTTTGGGCTGGCCCTTTGCCGGCATTGAACATGTTTAAGTGCGCCCAGGCGTTCAATTAGCCCAGAACTCACCCCAGTCCACTCGCAACATGAAACAGAGCACGTAGCAACGCACACCTTGTCCATGCTGTGCAAATTCCTCCGAAAAGGTAACATGCCACAAACACAAGTACATCTAATATGCACAAACACAAGCAGGCAGTGTCCCAGCATCCCTTCCATGAAAGAGCGACACCGCAGCTTTTATCATCGGCGAATGAGCATTCTGAAAGCCACCGAGAATCTCTGAGGGAATGCAGAAGTTGAACTAATGACTTATTTCACAATGTCTTGCTACGACCTGAAACATCTTGCAGATACCCTCGCCTGATGTTCATTTCATTTCGCTACGCTATATTATTTTAGAATATTTTCCGAGTGGCTTGTTTTGGTTTTCTTCACGGTCTTCCAAATTCGTGAAAATTTCACATCTATGGCACTACCACTCTCATAGGCAAGATAAAAAAATTTGTGCGACCATCCCGAAGTAGAAAACAGCTCTCAACGTGAGCCTCAACCTATATATATATATATATATATATATATATATATATATATATATATATATATATATATATATATATATATATATATATATATATATATATATATATATATATATATATCATCAGCCTGGTTACGCCCACTGCAGGGCCAAAGGCCTCTCCCATACTTCTCCAACTACCCCGGTCATGTACTAATTGTGGCCATGTTGTCCCTGCAAACGTCTTAATGTCATCCGCCCACCTAACTTTCGGCCGCCCCCTGCTACGCTTCCCTTCCCTTCGAATCCAGTCCGTAACCCTTAATGACCATCGGTTATCTTCCCTCCTCATTACACGTCCGTCCCATGCCCCCCCCCCCTCCCGATTTCTTTTTCTTGATTTCAACTAAGATGTCATTTACCCGCGTTTGTTCCCTCACCCAATCTGCTCTTTTCTTATCCCTTAAGGGTACACCTACCATTCTTCTTTCCATAGCCCGTTGCGTCGTTCTCAATTTAAGTAGAACCCTTTTCGTAAGCTTCCAGGTTTCTGCCCCGTACGTGAGTACTGGTGAGACACAGCTGTTATAAACTCTTCTCTTGAGGGATAATGGCAACCTGCTGTTCATGATCTGAGAATGCCTGCCAAACGCACCCCAGCCCATTCTTATTCTTCTGATTATTTCAATCTCATAACCCGGATCCGCGGTCGCTACCTGCCCTAAGTAGATGTATTTCCTTACCACTTTCAGTGCCTCGCTACCTATCTTAAACTGCTGTTTTCTCCCGAGACTGTTAAACATTACTTTAGTTTTCTGCAGATTAATTTTAGACCCACCCTTCTGCTTTGCCTCTCCAGGTCAGTGAGCATGCATTGAAATTGGTCCCCTGAGTTACTAAGCAAGGCGATATCGTCAGCAAATCGAAAGTTACCAAGGTATTCTCCATTAACTCTTATCCCCAATTCTTCCCACTCCAGGTCTCTGAATACCTCCTGTAAACATGCTGTGAATAGCATTGCAGAGATCGTATCTCCCTCTCTGACTCCTTTCTTTATTGGGATTTTGTTGCTTTCTTTATGAAGGACTACGGCGGCTGTGGAGCCTCCATAGATATCTTCCAGTATTTTTACATATGGCTCATCTACACCCTGATTCCGTAATGCCTCCATGACTGCTGAGGTTTCGACTGAATCAAACGCTTTTTCGTAATCAATGAAAGCTATATATAAGGCTTGGTTATAATCCGCACATTTCTCTATCACCTGATTGATAGTGTGAATATGGTCTATTGTTGAGTAGCCTATACGGAATCCTGCCTGGTCCTTTGGTTGACAGAAGTCTAAGGTGTTCCTGATTTTATTTGCGATTACCTTAGTAAATACTTTGTAGGCAACGGACAGTAAGCTGATAGGTCTATAATTTTTCAAGTCTTTGGCGTCCCCTTTCGTATGGATAAAGATTATGTTAGCGTTCTTCCAAGATTCCGGTACGTTCGAGGTCATGAGGCATTGTGTATATAGGGTGGCCAGTCTTTCTAGGGCAATGTTCCCACCATCCTTCAACAAATCTGCTGTTACCTGCTCCTCCCCAGCTGCCTTCTCCCTTTGCATAGATCCCAAGGCGTTCTTTACTTCTTCCGGCGTTACTTGTGGGATTTCAAGTTCCTCTAGACTATTCTCTCTCACATTATCGTCGTTAGTGTTACTGGTACTGTATAAATCTCTATAGAACTCCTCAGCCACTTGAACTATCTCATCCACGTTAGTAACGATATTGCCGGCTTTGTCTCTTAACGCATACATCTGATTCTTGCCTATTCCTAGTTTCTTCTTCACTGCTTTTAGGATTCCTCCGTTCCTGAGAGCATGTTCAATTCTATCCATATTGTAGTTCTTTATGTCAGCTGTCTTACGCTTGTTGATCAACTAGGAAAGTTCTGCCAGTTCTATTCTAGCTGTAGGGTTAGAGGCTTTCATACATTGGCATTTCTTGATCAGATATTTCGTCTCCTGCGATAGCTTACTGGTCTCCTGTCTAACGGAGTTACCACCGACTTCTATTGCGCACTCCTTAATGATGCCCATAAGATTATCGTTCATTGCTTCAACACTAAGGTCCTCTTCCTGAGTTAAAGCCGAATACCTGTTCTGTATCTTGATCCGGAATTCCTCTCGTTTCCCTCTTACCGCTAACTCAGTGATTGGCTTCTTATGTATCAGTTTCTTCCGTTCCCTCCTCAAGTCTAGGCTAACTCGAGTTTTTACCATCCTATGGTCACTGCAGCGCACCTTGCCGAGCACGTCTACATCTTGTATGATGCCAGGGTTAGCGCAGAGTATGAAGTCGAATTCATTTCTAGTCTCACCATTCGGGCTCCTCCACGTCCACTTTCGGCTAACACGCTTGCGGGAAAAGGTATTCATTATCCGCATATTTTTCTGTTCTGCAAATTCTCCTAATAACCCTCCACTGCTATTCCTAGAGCCTATGCCATATTCCCCCACTGACTTGTCTCCAGCCTGCTTCTTCTATATATATATATTTATATATATATATATACATATATATAAAGTAGTTCATTTGGTGGAGAAGCGCATCGCGATATCGCGTTAATTTGACGCAACAGGAATAAAAGAAAAATCTTCCACGAGTTACAAGGCACACTTCCCTACACGAGGCTTGAGAATCGATTTCTTTTGACTCTTGGCATGGGGACGAGTCATGTTAAGGAGTCGTGCTTTCGTGTTCGACGTAGTTAATGATAGCGGCCACTGCTCCGGTGGAGTCTAATGAACGGAATGCACCGATTTCAACTTCGCGTCTCGCATAAAAGCGACACTAACGAGCAGCTATAAACGTGCTTGACCGCTGAAACTGCAATGCGTGTTTCGTTGTCGTGCCTTGGGTCTTGTGCTACATATTATCGACGTGTCTTGTGGGTGGCATGGCAAACTCCGTCTCTGCTAGATAACGTGGTGCACAGGGTATGCGAAAACATTTTAAAGAGAAAACAATGCGCATGACGAGATCCCGAGGTTGAAGGCAAGCGCGGGCTGCGCAACCACTGAAGGTGTAGCGTTAAAAATCGCAGCAATTGGAATTCTTTCAATAAATATGTACTTGATGAGACATCGACCCATTCGTAGCAATTGCTACAAAGGAAAGCCATACGGGATCCTTGAAAGAAAAGACTTGCAGTTGAAGAAAAATTCGTCCTGGTCCGGGAACTGCGAGGCTTTTCTTTCGAGGAACCCGTATGGGTCTCCTTTGTAGCAATTGCTACGAATGGGTGGATGTATCATTTTCCCTTAATTAATTACTTCTCTCCACCTTGCGGTTTTCCGCAGAACTATTACGCCAATTATGTACCTGGTTCACTATTCACCTATTCACACTGCGGAACATATGTTTCGTAGCAATTGAAGAAAAAGAAGAATTTTATTGAAGAATACAACGCTCAATGGGTGGAGCCCCTAGACAAGGGTCCCACTGGCTTCCGCGCGCCGTCTTGCTTGTCGGATGATGGCCCTTTGGACCTATTCCTGTGAACTGGACAGCGCCGCCTCCCATTGTGTATGCTCCGTAATTTTTGTGTTTCTCTTTTGTGTATATGCCGTGCATGCCCATGAGATGTGGTCTAAGGTTGGCGTGGCCCCGCACCATGGGCATGTGCCCGTATATCTTTCCGGATGAATTTGATGGAGAATATGCAGGTTGTTATATGTATAGGTTTGCAGCTTTCTCCATATAACCTGTTCTTCCTTACTCAGATTCTTATCTGGAGGTGGTAGTTTCATTCTATTTCCTCTGTGATAGTTTAAAATTGCAGAGTAGTTATGGTCAATCGGGATCAGGTCGTCACAGGCGTCCTGTAATCACCCGTGGTGTGTAGCATGCGCACGAGCTACTCTGTCAGCTTCTTCGTTACCCCTGATTCCCTAATCACTGGGTAACCATAAAAGGCGAAATCTGGCTCGGGGTTTTATTTATTTATTTATTCATTTACTTATTTATTATACAGTCCCACATTCGCTCAGAGAGCATTACAGTGGGGGGGGGGGGTGATAATACAAATGTAAAACAGTGGTAATTAAGGTTACATAACAAAAAACACGGTGACGAAAAATACAGTCCAGGCAGCATAACTATCTGCAAAACAAAAAGGAAAAGAAAGAAAAGGACTATATGTGTATATATACACATACATGGGCATACATGAACATATAAACACATATACACTCATAAATATATATAGTAGGCGAGCAAACGCGAAAGAAAAAGAAAAATGAAATATCAAAACAAACGAACTGATCACATGTCAAGCAGTTCATTGAAAAAGGCTGAATTTAATGTCCTGAAATGGTGTCCTCAGGCCGAGCATTCCATTCATTGATGGTTTTTGGGAAAAAAAAGAATACTTTAACATGTTCGTTCTTGACTTCATTGGCCTTATTTTTAATGTGTGTTCACGGCTATGGGATATGTAATGCGGTTAAGCATGTATTTGATTTATTAATGCCGATATTGTTGTAAAATATATTATGAAAAAATTTGAAACGCAAGCAACGCCGGCGTTCGGCTAACGTCGAAAGCGCTAGGCGTATTTTCATTTCTGTGACGCTACTATAGTCGGATACAACTTTAGAAAAAAGGGGAGGCCCCGCCCAGATGACCGAAGCGGCGAAGTCAGCGGCCGTCCGGCGCATGACGTCGGTCCAGAGTGCGCGCCCATTGGTGGATGCTCCTGTGCATCTGCCTCGGAGGAGTAAACGCCCCCTTTTTTCTAAAGTTGTATCCGACTATAGATGTGCGATAGCTCCCAGTGATAAAGCGTGCCGCTCGGTTTTGTACGCGCTCTAAGATGTATTTAAGGTTGTTCTGATAAGGGTCCCATATCGTGCACGCGTGCTCAAGAATAGGCCTTACGTATGTCGTGTATAGCAACTCCTTGGTTTCTATAACTCCTTGAAAATAACTAAAAGAATAACTCCTTGAAAAAGAAAATAACTCCTTGAAAATTTCGAGCCAAGATTATTAATATGTTATTCCCTTTGGCGGCAATCTCTCAGTCTCTGCAATGTGATCCTGCCGAGTAAGATCGCTTGAGAAGTGAACGCCAAGGTACTTGGCCCCTGTTATGCTCGAAATGGTCGAATTATTCAGCCTTTAAGAATGGGAAACGTCAGTTTTTTTCCTACAAAAGCAGTCATAGTTACGTTTTGATTCATTTAGTGTCATGCACCAAGTGGCACACAAGTTCAACATTTTATTAAGGTCCTCTTGAAGGATTTTGCTTTCACTTGGATTGTTTATCGAGCGGTAAACAACGCAGTCATCTGCGTGCAATCGTAGGTTCGACTGGATGTTTTTAGCAATATCTTTAATAAAAATAAGAAATAATAACTGGCCCAGAACCGACCCCCGCGGTACTCCGGACGTGACTGGAACAGCTGACGAGCAACATCCACTTACCACTGTTATCTGTCTGCGATTTACGAAGTAGTTAACTAACCAGTTCATTATAGGTCAGCGGCATTTTTTTAATGGTGAAGCTTGTGTATTATACAACCATGTCGTACCCAATTGAATGCTTTTTTGAAATCTAAAAACAGTCAACGCTAGTACCTTGATCTAATGCAGTTGTTATGTCAAATGAAAATTCCGTTATCTGTGTGTCACAAGAAAATCCGGCGCGAAAACCATGCTGTTCTGTGTAAAAAAAAGTTTTGCGAATTCAGGTGAATTATTAGGTTGCGGTATACGATGGTTTCCATAATTTTCGAAGAGTCACATATAGGAGAGAAATTGGGCGATATCGTTACAAGTTATTTTTTGGTCCTTTCTTATGGACAGGAACCTCATGAGAAAATTTCCATTCGTCCGGCATGATTCATTCAGATAAGGACGTCATACACATTGTAAGAAGAAGATTGCTAAGAGAGCTAGCACATTCTTTCAGCTCGCGATTGGGTATGCCGTCAGGACCTGTCACTTTGGTTGTGTCTAGGGTGGTAAGGCTTTGAAAAATACCATGAAGTGATAAAGTGATATCAGGCATTTCCTGAAGAACTGAGGCGCAAGCCGGTAAAGGAATATTGTTCATCGCTGAATTAGCAGGAAAGGCGGAGCTGAAATAGTCATTGAAAACAGTCGCTTTCAATTCATCATTTGTTATCGTGCCATTTGTCAGACGTTATGCATTGTATACCAATTTTCTCTTTCCTGTTTTTTTTTTGGCAAACTTCCATATAATTTTGTCATTGTTTCGAATCTTTGCGTCTAAAGTACTAAAAAAAATGACGCTTCGCTTCACCAATTTTCGATTTACAAATTTGCTGGACAGAAAATAATTTTTCACAAGTAACTGGCATTGTGCTTTTTCTGAGGTTCTAGGAGTTGACGGATTTCGGGGGTGATCCATCGTTCATCTTTCCGACGTTTGGCAGTTAGAAATTTTGATGGTATGTGCTCCGAATTTAGTGCAAGTATTTTATCTTTCAGTACGCTCCAAGCAATGTTAACATCTTTTTCTGAGCGAACCTCTGAGAAAGCTGGAAGAATATCAGTTAGTTCACTGTTAATTGCCTGGTAGTTTCCCTTATCGTAAATGTGTACCAGTTTTGGAGTAAGTCGAGTTCTATTTTGGTGTGAATAAGAAACGCTGGTTAAAACGACAGCGTGGTCGCTGATACCGGGAACACAGATAGGTGGAGACACCAGATCAGCTTCATTTATGAAGAGGAGATCGAGGGTGTTGGATGACAGAGCAGTAACTCTGGTTGGGGACTCGACGCACTAAGTAAGGTTGAAGCTACTTCTGAGGTCCAACAATGCAGAATGTTACGATGAGTTTGATAAATTGGTCGGCAGACTGAGGCCCCAGGACACGTCTGGTAGGTTGAAGTCACCCCCCAGTAGAACAACATCATAAGAAACTGACGCCAGTGCTTCAGACAGGCTAGATATAGCTGCACTGTCATTTCCTGGGGGCCTGTAGAACGAGGCTATTGTAATTGTCCTATCAGTTTGTGAAGCAACTTTACACATGACAAGCTCACAGTCTATGTTGCAAAGATCGATTGGCCAGCTTTGCAAGTTATCCGAAACAAGTATGAATACACCCCCTCCGTGTCTGTTCCTGTCCGAGCGATAAACCGTGTAGCCTATTGGGAACACTTCAGCATTTAAAACTGTCATCCAGGCAGAATTCAGGGCCGATGATAATGCCCGGACAATGCAGTGCAATTACGAGCGCAAACTCATCAGCTTTATTTTTTATGCTGCGACAGTTGATAATTAAAAGCTGCAAACTTTGTTTGACATGCGCAGAACGGTCGAATACATGGGTTTGCTATGAATTGCACTGTACCACCTCTTTTGCCTCGTTATCAAATTCGTAGGTGCTGTTTGCAATATTCAAACGGTTAAACCGAAGCTTAAAGGGGTGCGTTTACTTTTTGGTGAATGAAATTAAATGCCTTCTTTCTAAGCGAACCTGAGCGGAGTGGTCCTCACTCATAGCGTAGGTTGTTTCTTTAAGCTTCCGACTTTGAAGCAAGACCTTCTGTTTAGTTTTGTATATATATATATATATATATATATATATATATATATATATATATATATATATATATATATCTCGTATAATCCTATAAGCTGCGGTAGCTTCTACATGCCACTTGAGAGTGTGATAGGATGGTTAGGATAGGATAGGTTAGTTAAGATAGGATGATAGGATAGGATGATAGGAGAGTGGATAGGATTGGATTTGTTGTTGGTTTGGTTCTGTCTCTTTGATAGCTAGGGTTATTGGCGGTTTCTTCTGCTTTCATGATAGTGGCGTTGTGAGTGGAGGCGCTAGTGATTTCTCTGCCCAAGTAGTCAGTGACAGCAGCTACCGTTCTTTTCTGCCTGCCTGCATCGGTATCTTGCCCCGTCCAAGAAGCGGGAGTTTGGTCTGTCTCCGTGCGTTTCCTCAATGTATGCAGCTCTGGCTTCTCTTCTGTCTGTTTGTAGGGTTGAATCCATATTTCTGGGTATGGGCGCCACTTTGATGCTGTTTCTGATAGTTGTGGGGATGGGTTTAGCTTGGTTGTGTTTTTCTAGGAGCTCGTGATACGCGAGTCTGCCAAGGAGTTTCCTACCCGTGGTCGTTTGTGCGAGTTTGTTTCTTTGAGTTATCAGTTGAGCTTCTGTCACTTATCAGTTCAGGCAAGCTGTAAATGAAGCGGCTAACCACCAGACTTCTGATTAGGCGAATGGTGTTTGATTCCTTCATCCCCGTCCTTTTAGTGGCTGCCCGCTTTATCATTCTTGCGACTTGTTGTGTTGCCGTCTTGAAGAGGTTAAGCCCGTGTTGGCAGTGTTGATTTGATTGTAGCCACATGCCTAGTACCCAGATTGTGGTCTTCTCAGGTATTACATCGCATCATTTGCAAGCCTGATTTCCAGTCTAAGGGTACAGTCCGTCGGGACGTTACGATTCCCTTTGCCTCTCCAGACTCGTATGATCTCCGATTTCTCTGACGCGCATTGCAGCCATCTCGCTCGCACGTATGTCTCGATTTCTCAGGCAGCTGCTTGTAATCGTTTTTCTTTTTCACGTAGCGACCTGGTGACACACCAGACTGTAATATCATCCGCGTATAGGACGTCCTGGATACCCGGGATGGCTTGCAGTTTCCTTGCAAGGCCTATCATCGCCACGTTAAATAGCGTTGGCGAGATCACTGCGCCCTGGGGAGTGCCCTTGTTGGGTGCCTTGAAGTTCTTGATTTATACTGCGCGAAATTTAATCTCAGCGAACACATTGTCATGGCCATCGACATAAAGCGTTTGATAACGTCAGCCACCAAGGAATACTCGATTGCCTGGCTGAAACAAACTGCGGAGAGCGGATATACAACTATGTTCACAGCTTTTTAAACCAACGAAGAGCAATGATGAACATGCTTGAAATCGCTTTGGTAAAACATCTATGTTGCCAGAAGCAGCCTTGTTGGTCGGTGTGGCAGCCTACGGCAACGAAAACGATTGGCCAAGTCTTGGTGACAGCGGGTGGGGCCGCTTTTTCCTCTCGCATTTTTCTTCAAAGCGAACCTCGCAGTGCGTACTATGAAGGTTGGTCATTTATTATTTTTCAAAAATGATTCTTTGTGTCAATTCTCCGCTTTGCGGGTAGCTGCTGTGGTCTGTCTCGCCTCCTGAGGGCTCCGCAACTAGTCCGGTGAGCAAACAGGTGCGCCAATCGCCATCACACGCGACGACTGACGAGCAATTTCAGTAGAAGGAGTTAGTTGCAGTCGCACAGTGTGTGTATGTGTGTGTGTGCGGAGGGGGAAGCGAGTATGTCGCCTCGAACAAAATGATTGGCGATGCCGCCGAAAGAATCAGAGACTAGCCATTCTACCGATTTAAAGTGAGCAAACGCATAAGTTGATCGG
This sequence comes from Dermacentor variabilis, assembly GCF_050947875.1. NCBI lineage: Eukaryota > Metazoa > Arthropoda > Arachnida > Ixodida > Ixodidae > Dermacentor > Dermacentor variabilis. Next base: position 270,785,367 of record NC_134568.1, on the reverse strand, counting down.
TGAAACGAAGTTGTGGCGGTCGTGCACGTATGTGATAGACTTATGTGATGCGTATCAGATATGCAGTTCATATGCACATGAAACACACATATGTATTGTCAGTGGGATGGTGCCACAAAAGCATCCCGTGTTTTTGCTCATAACCTTGCGTCATCTGTAACGCTCACTTATCTCTTACTTTTGGCGCAACGAGGCTTCCGCTCAGAATCACGGTGCTCTCGTAGCTGAAGAGAACTGCAACGTTAAGATCCTTGCGGCACGCCGTGCGCATGGCAGTCGTACCCGCCGCCAGAAAGAAGTGAACGTGTATTCTGATTGCGGGACTGATAATCACCTTGTTTATTGTCAACTGCATGCTTAAATAGGGAAAAAGAATCAGAAAACAAGTGATTTCACGTGTTGTCAATCGACACGCTGTCATCCTTAAAAAGTACATCACCAGATAGAGCAAGGCCTCGTGCTTTGCACCTTTGACGATCCTGATTTTTTGCATCCCTTTTGAAACGAGGCTGAAACATGTTTGAAACAATTTTGAGACATGTTTTTCCTTCCAGCATTCTTGTGTGCATCTCTTTAATCTTTTTTTTTCTCTCTCAAAACTTCTTTGCCTACCTTGTACCGGTACCTGTGCCGGTAACGGATCTGGTTGCATCAATCTCTTTCCTGCTTTTTTCCCACCAATATTCTAGCTGTCTCTTGCTTATTTCGGCTGCTGGCAGGTTGATGCTTCCGCCTACTTTATATTCAAGCGCTTCTGAAAGATGTACGTTACCTACGAGTCTCACTGCGTGAATTACTTCCCAACCCATTAGAATGTGCAGAGTGGTCTCCGAATTTCGCTGCAACAGACACATGCCTCCTCTTGTCGCGAATATTTGCCGCGATGTGTTTTTGTCTTTAGGCAACCAGCTTAGGGCCTCAAATAGCAAGGCACTGCCCTTTGTGTTATCGTACAGATTTTCCTTTCTGATTTCTTTCTTCCCTTTCTTTTAAATCGCCGTGGTCTTTTTCTGTTTCCACTCTTTGAATCCAATTCGCTCTCTCTGTTTCTCTCACTTTCTTTCTGATGGCTTCTGGTTGCCTATTCACACTTTTAATTACCGTGTACTTGGTTGCCAACTTTCTTGGCCTAGTCCTCCATTCTGCCCTTTAGCCGCCTTTTTATTTCGATCCATGTTCCTGAGTCCTTCTTCAAGACTAATTTCGCTCTGCGCTTCTTTGACTTCAACAACACCCAGCCCATGTCCACCCTGCACTGCCTCATTTGTGATTTTACCGTAGGCTCCCAAAGACAACCGGCCTACCGATCTTTGGGTAACTTCCAGCCACGACAAGAAATGCGATTTTAAGCACAGAATGGTATTTGCTAACGTTAGCGCTGGCAGCGCTACTCCTTTCCAGATTCTACGCGCCACTTAATATTTCTTGTGGCCCCAAAGAACTCTAGGCTCCATTATTGCTGCATTCCGCTTCACCTTTATTTTCAGATGATCTTGGTAGGTGCTTGAGTAAGTATTTCATTCGTTTATGTATATGCTGCGGTATTTATATTTCTTGGCTATGGGTATGACTTGTTGCGCAATTGACTCCACATAACTACTCGTCTCTTCATTAAATATCCTAATTTAACTGTGCTAAACTCAAGGCTTGCATTTGTGGCTGCGTTGCCACACATATTCGAAATTGTCTGTAAACCTGTTGCATTGTCGGCTAGTAGCCCTATGTCGTCCGCATACATCAGTCCAGGGACCTTCTATTGCACCATTTGTTTATTACGCATGTAGGATAAATCAAACCCTAATTCACTGCTTTCCAGTCGTTTTATTATTATTATTTGTTTTGAACACATATACACAGTTAACAGGAAAGGGAAAGTGAGGAGCAGGCTGGCGACTGCGACCAGAATGAGCACAACACCTGCCTACTCTTCTGAAGGGAGGTGACAGCAACACAGAAATGGAAGATAGAAAGGAGGGGAGGAAAGAGGAAGGGAAGAGCAACAGGACAAATCTAAAGACTAAAGTAGAACACGGTACAGATCACACACAGTATAGGGCCGGTCCCTGAAGGTCACGCTACTACATAATGTTGAATGTTCACGCTACAAACGTGAACCTAAGTTAGTTAACTCTAGTAAGGTAAGTAGGGCGCGATGTGCCTGATCACGTTTAGACGCACAACCACTGGGGTATAAACATTCCTCGAGTGTCGCACATCGCAGGCCAAGGAGATGATAGTTTCTCACTAGCGACATGCGCTGCGCACTGAAAGCGGGACACTCAAATATAAGGTGCTGAAGTGTCTCGCAGCAGCCACAAGACGTACACAATGGGCTTGCCACAAGTCCTTGTCTGTATAAACGTTCGTGCACGTTCACGCAACCAACCCTCAGCTTGAGTAGTTGTGCTCTAGCGCAACGAGGCAAGCCTCGACCGCGAACATGGGGCTGGAACGTTCCATTTTTGACGCGCTGGTCTGGATGCTGCTTGAGTAGGTGGCGACGAATCAGCAGACGAGCGTCATCAAGCTTGCACAAAATTTCTGGGCAGTCACAGTTGTTATGAGCGCAAGTTGAAGCGAGCCGATCAGCCTCTTCATTTCCGGCGATTCCTACGTGTGAAGTTATCCATTGAGCAACGAGAGATACCCCACGCGACGTTATTTTGCTCGCAGATTTAGTAATGCTGCGCACAAGTGGACAATCAATCTCACTGCGTTGTAACCTGCTAAGGGCAGCACGGGAGTCCATAAAGATGGCAACCTTCGATGTAGTTAACTCCTCTTGCACGTATTTCAATGCAACATTAATCGCTGCTAGCTCCGCAGTTGTCGACGAAGTTGGATGAGGTATTTGAAAGATACGCCGTACTTGAGTTGAAGGGCAGAAAAAAGCTGCAGAGGCGCCTTGACCATCGTTGTGTACAGATGCATCTGTGAATACTTGAAGACAATCTGGAAACTTTTCGAACATGTGGGACTGAGGCAATTGAAACAGGCATATCAGACTTTTTGTGCATGTCAGGGATTGTGAGGTAAATGGGGAATACGTGTTTCGTGATACCTTTTGGAGGCGGAGACGTATCTGAAGCAGCATGTTCAGAAATGGTAGTGATATCCATAAATAATGCCGCCATTTTTCCCATGCGAGATAACCGTCGGTGAATGAGACGATCAAGGAGCGATTGACTATTCGATGCGCGGTGCAGACGCTCAATATGATACAGAGCTCTCTGGTCTGCTTGCAGCCTCAGGGGTAACTAAGCCCTTCATATAACGCGTGAAGAACAATGGGGACAGAAGACATCCTTGTTTCTGCCCTCGGGCGAATTTCTACCAATTTATTACACATTCAGCATTCCCATACAATTTGTTCTCGGTTGTCTCTATATATCTCCCTAAGCAGCTCCACAAAATCATTATATATGTCTTCGCGCTTGAGAATATCCCATAACAATTCCCTGTCTACGTTCTCGTAGGCTCCCTTAATATCCAGAAATGCTATCCATAAAGATCTGTTCTGAGCTACTGAAATCTCTATGCACTGAGTTAGTGTAAACTTATTATCCTGTAAGGGTCTACCTGGTCTGAACCCATTCTCTAATTCCCCCCAGTACATAATTTTTTTTTCTCCCAACTTCGTCAGTTGTAATTTTATGGCTTGCATTGTCATTCTATATATCACCGACGTTACTGCAACTGTACCGCATGAGCTCGTCCTATCCTTATCACATTTGCCTTTGTAGATGAGGTTCATCCTGCTTTCACACCATCCAACCAGAACTTTCTTCGTTTTCATTACTTGCTCAATGGCATTAGTCAGCCAGTGCCTTGCTTTTCGGACCGAGGGTTTTGATTAGCTGCATTGGGATTTCATCGGGTCCAGCGGCGGTCTTATTAGGGACATTTTCTTCTGCATTTTTTCAGTAAAAGTTTCTTATGCTAAATTTTTATCTCTCAGGCTTCTCTGTTGTTGCTGGATTTGTTTGAGTCTGCACTACGCTTTCTTCGGTGCCGAAGTTGTCCATAATAACGTGTGTGATGTACCGCAGCGCATCGTCACCTTCGAATATGTTACTATCTTCATACCTTATAGCAGATAGGGAATTTTCGTTTGTAACTCCGAGTGGGTCCATGGTTCCAGCATATTTTTGGTGCGCCTTTGTCTCCTTTGCGAATCTTATGCACCCAACGTTCACTTATGCATTTAATTTTCTCTTGCACGAGCTCACTTTTTTGGCACCCTTTTCTCGGTAGTTGTTCCATCTAAAGAGCACGTATTCTGGGTGTAATCCCAACTTTCTGGCTTCCTAATGATCCCCTAAAAGCCTGCTTACGCTTTTATATAGCTTGTTTTATTTCCTTGTTCTCCCACTTACGTGGTTTTCTCTTTCCAATCTAACAATTTTTTTTGCTGTGCCTGTCTTATCTCCTGCTGCATAACGTCTATCAGTTCCTTATATTCTGACTATTATATAAGAACGCCTCTATTTTCTTCTCTTTGTACTTTACGATCTCTGTTATTTGCTTTTCATTCATTTTTAGAACTTCTGATGCTGTTGGTTCGTGTTTTGCGTTGGTATCTCTCCTAAATTTTAAGGTTAAACGTTTATGACGGCTACCCAGGCTATTTTTTCCATGTTCGTCTATCATCATTTGGTCTAGTCGTTCGTAGACCGTTTTTGAGGTTAATGCATAGTCTATGCATGACTGTTTGTTTCCGAATTGCCACGTTACCTGTTCATGACACTTATTCACCCTGTTAACTACCGTAAGGTTCTGTTCATCGCACAGATACAGCACTAGAGAACCATTGTACTCAGTCTATATGTTTATATCCTTCATGTACGCATTCATATCTCCTACTAACACCACCTGGCATGATGTCTTGAACTCATTAATATCGCTTTTAATGCAATCAATCAATTCTTTATTTTTATCTGTGCCATCACTTCCTGTCCAAAGGTAAGCTATTCCGAGCCACGTCTTACCTTCCCATGCACCGCTAATTCATCAATCCTCCATACATGTCTCTTTTACCCTTCGTCACTTCATACCGGCCATTTAAAAACGCCATCGCAAATATTCACAATCAGAATCAGAATCAGAATCAGAATTTATTTTTAGAAGTTGGGTCAAATTACAAGTATTTAGTATGCATGAGGAGGTCCCATAGTCAAACACTGTATCGGGACCTCCTGTACAAGAATAGTTATGATAATTGACATCTCAAAGCAACAGTAGCATATAATAAGGTATTATACAAGCAACAGGAAATGCACGTTAACAGAGCAAAATACAGAATTAATTACAAATAATAACAAGGTTTAGCTTATCTCAGGGTAACATAAAGAATTGTATGTGAAGAAAATACCAGTAGTTTATTTACAAGAACAGAAACAAACAAAACAGCAAAAAAAGAACAAAAAAAAAACGTTTACAGTAAATTTTCTCATTAGTTTGCCAATAACAAATGAATTTTGAGTTCCCTTTTGACTTGGTGTAAAGATCTTATTTTTTTCATAATGAGAGGAAGAGTGTTCCATACTGATATGGAAGTGAATTCCATGGTTTATTTACCGTAGTTAGTGCGGATTCGTGGTAAAAGAAAATTGTTATTCAGCGCGAATCTGGGGGTACTATTAGTTGTCAGGTTAGATGGTGAAAATGTAATCGGTGGTAGCTCATTATGTAGAAATCTGTAGAAAAAAAATACCTAGGTTGTATTTAGTGAGCCCATATGGAGAAGGAAAGGCAGGGAGGTTAACCAGTTAACCAGTGAGCCCAGAAATAGCAAGCATGTTATTCTCGTGTAGTAAGAAAGTTGCATTAGAAAAGCGTGAACTATGGGTAATTATTCTGATGGCTCGGTTCTGAACTGTCTGTAAAGACGCAATATGAGTATTATTGTATAAATAGAGCCCATTTTGTACCTGCTATGTTTATGTTAACAATGTTTATTCTTGTTTTATTTTGTTGTGTTTCATCCTTTATTTGGTTAAAGCTAACTTGCATGATAAATCCAATTTTTGTACCTTTTGTGCTTGAATGCATAAAACGAAGTTTTGTTAAGAAAGTAATTGGAACGCCAATGCATTTCGCCGCATAGTTCGGGAATTTAAATCTCGAAACTGCTGTCATCCCGGGCAATTCGTTCCAAGTGGACCCGCCTTGCGAACTCCACGGCTAGAATTTGTAAATTGCAAAATGAGCCATAAGGTAATTAGTTAAAAAAGTGAATCAGTGATTTTGTTTATTGATTCGATTATGCATTGAAATTTTTCGTACAAGTAGTGCCCGTCGTTTCGAATAGACCACCTCATGAAGTAGAATTGTGCTATCTGCCACAGGTAATTATTAAAAAAATTTGAAAGTGTTCGCTGAAACACCCGGTATAACGGGGCTTTTGGAGTCGACAGTTAATAGCACTGCGAGCAGCTCCCACTTCGACTATACAGGGTATTTCAGCTAACTTGGGCCAAGTATTAAAAAAAAGAAGCATAGGTGCTACGCGTGTCTAATTGCCGCAGTATTGTTCTGAGCCATGTGGAGCACGTCATGATATTTTTTCAATCCGCCAAGCTGGGTAGTTCACAAAGCTTGCTTAATTAACTTGTTAAATATTCGCTCGCGAAAGATCTTCAATACAAAAATTATAGCGCCTGTTCATAAACATCGGCTTGTTTCATCTGTGCCAGGATAACTGCCCTGTTTAATGTTTTCCAGTCTTTCTTTAAAGTGCGCGAAATTAAATATATATATATATATATATATATATATATATATATATATATATCACGTTACTTCCGGCTCACGCGCCGCGCTTTTAGTGCCCTCAAATGTCAGTTGAACGAATTAGCAAAGGCTGGCTCCGCGCACTGAGATCGTTAGAACAGGCTGTCGGCGACTGCGATGGACTGGGATGGACCGGAAGTAGCACGGATTTTATTTCTGTCTTTCATCACACTGTCAGCCTCGCCCCCTCCATCGTCTTTCTTCATTGGTCCGAAAAGAAACGAAAAAACAAAGAATGCCTGCGCTGCATTTAAGGCTGCCTCCGGTCCCATATCGCGTTTGCACGTGGCACCCTCGCTGAAGAATTTCTTTCTTAGAACGGTGCTCTCCTTCTGTCACTTAACGTCCATCGCAGTTACCGACAGCTCGTTCGATCGATCTCTGTGCGCGGAGCAGCCTTTGCTAATTCATTCAACTGACGTTTGAGGGCACTAAAAGCCCGGCGCGTGAGCCGGAAGCCACATGGTATTTTTTAAAATTTCGCGCACACTAAAGAAAAAATTAAACAGGGTGGTTATCTAAGCATAGATGAATTAATCCGATTTTTCTGAACAAGCGCTACAATTTTGTATTGAAGATTTTTCGCTAGAGTTAATATATAAAAAAGTTAATTAAGCAATCTTTGCTAATTACCCAGCTTGGCTGATTAAAAAAAATATTATGATGTGCTGCACATAGCTCCCAATAATACTGCGGTAATTCGACATGTGTAGCACCTATGTTTCTTTTTTTTTTAATACTTGGCCCAAGTTGGCTGAAACACCCTGTATACAGCACCGGCATGTTCGAGACATGTTTTTCATTGGGACGTATTGTTTTCAAATTGCTGGCCACGAAACCGTCGGCGCTTGCCGAGGATGTGTTTCAAACATTTGTAGCTCGTCCAGTGTGACCAGGCCGATGATAGTACGTTTTTCATGCAGTTGCGGACATTGCTGGCCGACGTGTGGCCATGTACTAACCCCAACTCTTTAGTATGTTCGTGTTTAGCAGCCACAGGTTGTGCACTCCCCGTGTATGCGCATCTCTTTCTCGCACGCAAGCCCACACGCTGTTGTTTTCTTTAGTTTATGCGCTTTCGTAGCATTAGCCGTGTAGCCACGGCTGAATAGAGCTGGCTCTTGTTTCCCCTCACAACAAGATTTTTTTGCCTCTGCTATATGCTGAGCCGAACAGTTTGTTGCGTCGAGTTGAACCGGTCACGCTCGTTCATCATGATAGCGAGACAGCGCCGCGTTAAGTTATAATTACAGCTGCAGGCGCACAAGGAAGTGCTCGGTGCCATGGTAGTGAGCCTGGATTCCTTACGCGGCCGAAGCGAACGCTCCGGCGGCGATGCGTTGCTATAGTTCCAGGGTCGGGTATTGTCGGTTACTGATTGAAATGAATGTTGGGAAAACCGGGGTCAGGATGAATCGATTTTTCCTGTCAGGCTGGAGCATGCTCCCCCCCCCCCCCCCCCCCCCCTGAGCTACGAAGAAATCCGACTGGGGACCTGGTAATGGCCGGCTGGGGCGTAATTGTATCGGCTAGAACACGTGGCTTTTGGTGTTCACGCGGCTGCTTTATTCTTCGGGAAGCGGCGGGCTAATACTCTTGGTCGCGGGGTTGCGTTGCTGCTGGCACCCCCGATGGCCTGGCTTGGCAGAGAAACACAATCTTGATACAGTTGCGCTGCTTCGATTGTCGCACACGTGTGTCCCAAAGCACAGAACGAGCCATTTGACGGGAGATCGTCGTTGGCTACATCTAACTGCGGCTGTTCCTTGCCGCTTAGTTACGAATCAGATGTCACAAGAGCCGGGAGCAAGTCGATGCCTCGTCTAATGGGGTATTTTGCGTAAGTCTCGCTTTTTAATTAGTGCTGCAGGCGACTTTGACGTACGCGGTAAGTAGAAGAGTCTGCCGCGGTAGGGGTGTGCTCGTAGCTGCATCAGACGGTACTAGCCTGGAAGTCAATGCTGCACTGTAAAAAAAAATGCAGAAAAAAAAAAACCTGAAAAGCATGGCGATTCTGTTACCATACCTTTTCTGTTTTCTTCTGTTTTCTGTTTCTCGCATTTTCGGTACTTTCAGTAACATTCTCCGTTTATGGCGTTTTCCGTCATTTCACAGAAAAAAAATTGCTACATAGCTTGCTCCCTTATGGGAGTAACTATTACTCCCCTCATGACTGCATCTTTCATAGTGTATGAAAGAGTCAAATGCTGGGATGCGGTTGTAACTAATCATATAAGTATGCATAAGCACGCTACATAGGACATATGAGATGTGACAAGACGCCGAGTGACACGACACCCGGCACTACGCGACACATCGGAGTGTCCACTCTCCGAGTTTATTAGCTGTGGTTTGAGTGGTACGACTCACCTAAAAGAAGCTTTATATTTTCCATAAATTAGGACCTATTGGATTGTGCTTTTGAGACCTATCCGTCTATTCTTACGCGGCTGGTGAAACCTCACTAAAGTTTGAATTCAGGATAATAAAGAGACGAACAAATCTCTATTCGCTAACACTACTGATAAAGGATTTCCAATTTACCGTATGGGGACCAATGCTGTTAAAATAAAGAAGAAAGCTGTCTCTCATCATAAACCAAAAAATACTAATTTAAACAAAAAAAAAACGTCAATGTGTTTTATTTTTCATTGAAATAAACATTCTTTAGTAAAAGTACGAATTTTTCGATTTTTTACAACAACAACAAGCATGCTGCCTATGGGTGACATTACGGGTTTTGTTGCCTCCACACACACACACACACACACACACACACACACACACACACACACACACACACACACACACACACACACACACACACACGCACGCACACGCACACGCACACGCACACACGCACACACGCACACACGCACACACACACACACACGCACACGCACACGCACACGCGCACACGCACACGCACACACGCACACACACACACACGCACGCACGCACGCACGTACGCGCACACACACACACACACACACACACACACACACACACACACACACGAACGCACGCACACACACACACACACACACACGCACGCACACGCACGCACACGCATGCACACGCACGTGCGCGCACACGCACGCAGAGAGAAAGAGAACTTTAATGAGGTCCTGAGAAGCGCCGCACTTAGAACAGCACCGGGGGCCGCTCCCGCATACATGAACAAAAAATGGTTAAACCAAAACGCTTCAAATTAAAATAAAAAATCAACTTCAAATCCCAGTAACATAATGTCCAATCACATAAGAACACTAATGCCACACTAAACCTGAAAGTCAACTTTAGAAACACAGCAACACAAAGTCCAGTCATATAGGTGCATATAGTTATGTGACCACGAAGTCTGGTCACATAACTGCACTAAAATCAGGGCACACAAGAAAGCATGGATTAGATTCAAGTGAAGGTACATGAATCCAGGCATTGTAGTTGCCAAAGTAGGGTAAATAATAATCCCATAAAGTGGGATTACCACAGATGAACACTCTGCTCAATAGTTTCTGTCAATTTCGCTCATTTCTAGAAATCTTTGGATAGCCATTAACGCCCGTCTTTGCAATGAATATGTTGGTTAAGGGCCTAAGAGCTTCCTGAGGCTGAAGGACCTGTGTTCTAATGCCGCTAGATCACGTGCTAAAAGTCGTCTCTGTGTGTCGTGTCTTGGACATTCTAGCAGAAAATGCTGCACATCCTCATCATCGTGGCCACAAGTGCATTCCGGACTGTCAGCTCTTGGAATTTTTTGTAGAAATGTTTTGTGTATGCAGTAACAAGCCGCAGACGGTGAATGAGCGTTTCAAGGGCTCTTGTTGTATCCAATGTGGGCGGAATATTAAATTGAAGCAAAGGGTCAACGTGAAATAGATCTCGTGATTTCGAGTTCTGATCAGACCATGTCGCTTTGAATGAATTATGGGGTTTTACGTGCCAAAACCACGATTTGATTATGAGGCACGCCGTAGTGGTGGGCTCCGGGTTAATTTTGACCACCAGGGGATTTTTAAAATGCCCCCAATGCACGGGACAGGGGCGTCCTTGCATTTAGCCCCCATCGAAATGCGGTCGCCCTTGCCGGGATTCGATTCCACGACCTCGTGCTTAGCAGCGCAAACTATAGCCGCTAAGCCAATGTTGTTTTGCAGCCACGGAATGAGATCTGTCTGCGCCACAATTCGCCTTGTGTTAGAGGGAGACCATGTGTGGCGTTATTAACATGCACTTGTCCAGCTGCCTTGTCTGCTGCAACATTCCCAGGGATAATGCAGTGGCCAGGTATCGTAACATTATTGCGCGACTCCCTTCACTTGCTTTTCTGAGTTTCTTTAGTTTCTCGTAAACTAATGCCATGCTTTGCGAATTACTGATGTCATCATGAAGTGACGACAAAGCTGCTTGCGAGTCACAAGGGATGACCCATTGTTTCCCTTTTCGCATTGAATTTCTGTATCGTATCCAAGGCAATATTGCAAAAAGCTTTGCTGTAGTTGATGATGATGTGGGAGACAGTTTAAACGTCTGTATTCGTTTACATTCTAGAATGACAAAGGCAGCTGTAGAAGAATTTGTTTGACCAGAACCATCTGTATACGCCCGAATATAGCCAGGATATCGAAAGGATTTATGGTATAACACTAGTTGTTGTGCTGCTAACATAAAGATGTCTCGCTTGCGAATAATTCATTCAATGGAAAGTTCAATTTTTGGGGCGACGAGTCGCCGTGGAAGGTAGCAGATATCTGATATCCAAAACTGGTGATGTGGTTGTAAATTTTTGTATATCTAAATCACCGTGTTGACACTGGCCCTGTCTCTCTCAATAAGTGCGACAGGAACGCGAAAGTAGTGTCGACAGGTTTCAACCGTTTTCATAATAGGAAATGGAGGATGACGTGCCTCTGCAATTACTAAGGAACCTGAGATTGTTCGAGAAACGCCTAAGCATACTCTAAGGCTCCTAGCTATTAATTGTTGAAGTCCCTCTTCAGATGAACGGGAGACTCCATGCAGAACAGGTGAAGAATATGCTATATTTTGCTTTATAAGTGCATTATGTACTTTCGGTGGTTATGAAACCGATCCTCCCCATGTCGTGCCTGTTACGCGGCGAAGAACATTTATTGAGTTTATTTGTTCTTCGATATATTTAATGGGAGAGTTCCAAGGAAGTTGTCTGTCTACTATAATCCCCAGAAATTTGTTTTGATATAGGTCTCAAGGTTGTCCCTCAAGGCACAGCTGAGTCTTTTAGATATCCTCTGGTGAAGGGTAGCACAGTCGTCTTAATGTAAGACAGTTCCATTCCTATTTCCTTTAAGAATTTGTCCAAAATATTTAGGCCTTCCTGCAAGGTTGATTGAACAAGGCTGACGCATGAACCAGAGGCCAAAATACAAGCATCATCCTCCTGTATAGAGTAGTGTAGTGCAGGTGGAAGTCTCCGCGGTAAATCCACCATAACACAATTAAAGAGAAATGGACGTAATACACTGCCTTGTGGGATTCGTTGAATAAGATTATGAGAGGAACGTTTTCCTTCGCTTGTTTGAATAAATATCGATCTGCCATTCAAGAAGTTCGATATCCACCGTAGTGCCCTTCCAGAGACTCCCAATTCTAGCAGGCAACGCAATATATGAGCATGGATGACTGTTCTGAAGACTCGTTTAATGTCGTAAAATCCGCTATTGTGACATTTCCCCTAGGTCGTTCATGTTGAATATAGCTAACGCTATCCCGAATTGCATCCATGGTGCATCGCCGCCTCCGAAAGCCTGTTAGTGATCGGGAAATGCTTCTGTTTGCTTGCACCACCATTGCAGCCTAGTGTCAATAATTTTTCTCCATGACCTTGCATAAACAGCTCGTCAGACGCGCAGGACGAAAAGACTAAAGAGAAAGAGGGGTTGTACCAGGCTTCAAAATAGGAAACACATACGGGTTCCTCGAAAGAAAAGCTTCATAGTTGAAGAAAAATTCATCCTGCTCCGGGACTCGAACCCGTGACCACCGCCTCTCCGGTGCAGGCGCTCTACCATCTGAGCTAACCAAGCGGCTAGCAGATGGCAGGGCGAAGTCGCATTTGTCGACAACACGAAGCAAAGGCAAGAGAGCAATTGCTACGAACCGGTGGATGTCTGATTTTCCTTTATTCATTTCTTCTCTCCACCTTGCGGGTTTCCGCAGAACTACTACGTCAATCTCTTGCCTTTGCTTCGTGTTGTCGACAAATTCGACTTCGCCCTGCCATCTGCTAGCCGCCTGGTTAGCTCAGATGGTAGAGCGGCTGCCCCGGAAAGGCGGTGGTGCCGGGTTCGAGTCCGGGACCAGGATGAATTTTTCCTCAACTATGAAGCTTTTCTTTCGAGGAACCCCTATGGGTTTCCTTTGTAGCAATTGCTACGAACAGGTGGATGTCTGATTTTCCCTTTATTCATTTCTTCTCTCCACCTTGCGGGTTTCCGCAGAACTACTACGTCAAATAGTATCAACAAAAACAAAAAAAGTCGCAGTTTCACCCGAAAGGCGAATCATCGATTGCGATAGCGAACTAGTTGACTGCTTTACGATGTAAGGATAGTAGTCTTATCGGCCGTACAAACTTGGAAACATTCGTTTACTAACTGAATTAACATGCATGATGTCAGCGCGCACAAGCAAACATGAACACATCACACTCAATGAGCGCGGACGTTCGCTGTCAAAACGCTGGTATGAGCAAGCGCGTTGGCAGCAGCGAGCTCCTAGTGACTTTCGTGTGGCCTATCGCTTCAAAGGTATGAGCCGTCTGCAGATCCCTTTCAAGATACGGCGCGGGCGGAGCTACAAAGTACGAACTTGTTGGCGGCGTCGAACCACAAGAAACAACATCAATTCCATAGCGTTGTGGAGTCTTTGGGTCTCACAGGAATGCCGACCACCGCAGGTTCGAGCATAGCGAGCCACCGGGCCGCGTCAGTTGTCGCCTCTAGCGCCGCTGCGCGCGAGCTCTGGGCGCCAGGGGCTGCCGAGCGACGCACGCAAGAACACACTATTTCCCTGAGTTGACGGAAACTGTTCATCGTCTCCGACGGCACCTGACACTGCACAAACATCCGTTCGCATTTTACAATTGCCAGCAGGTACAGCGGAGCGCGGCGTTTCTCGAGGCGCGAGTAAGAGCGGGTGCGAGAGAGAAAATCGGGGGCCTTTGCTCCTTGAATATATGACTGTGCCGAGACACTACGGCGGAGGAGTTTTTTTTTGCGCGTGTTGTATGCGTTTGTCTCTAGGAGTGCCGGCATTGCGGAGAGGGGTCGATTTTGTTTACGCTCGGACGCTGCCTGCCGGCGCGGTGAAACAGGTGAACCAGCGCGCACTGACGCCCCATTCGTGTCTAAAGCTGGGTCTAAATGTACGTCGGACAGACTTTCTCGCGCGTACAGCGCTGGTGCTGAGTCAGTCATGCAGGATTATAACTTTGCCGCGCCTTACGGCACTCTACCTTAAAAAAATAACAATAATAAAAAGAAACGTCACTGATTCTCCCGGTGAGCAATAGGGGCCGTAGTAGAGGCCGGGCCTGTCTTCTGGACTTTCCAGGAGCTTTTTTGAGTGGTCCCATTTGAGTGAAATAAACGCGCAGCGCCTCGCCTTAGCAACCACGGTTGAACGCGATTGCCTGATGTCACGCCGTGAGGATTATTTGGTTTTGCGTCTCGTCCACGTTAGGTTAGGTTAGGTTAGCCTAGGTTTACGTCAGGTTTACGTTAGCTTAGGTTACGTTATGTTAGCGTAAAAAGCGTTAGGGCTTCGCGGCGTATTCTCACAGCGGTTACGCCGTGCGGATTATTGCCTTTGCGTCTGCGTCACGTTATCTTCTCTTAGGTTAGGTTAACGTTATGTTAGGCTATAGCGTAAAGCCTTCAGGGTGGCGCGGCGTATTCTCATAGCGGTTGCAGGGCCGTCGATCATCACCGGCGCCCTTTCAGCCACTCGCATTCGACCGCGGCTCCTAAGGCGCTCCGACTTCTAGATGTTCAATATATGGAGACCGACCTCTTCCTCGGTCCCTACTGCTCCCACGGAAACATCTCCGATGTTATCACCTGTTTCACCGCGCCGGCAGCCAGCGTCGGAGCGTAAACAAACTTGAGCCCACTCGCAATGCCCGCACGCCTAGGGACAAAAGCATAGAACACGCGCTAAGAAACTCCTCCGTAGTGCCCGTAGTGCTCCGTAGGTGGAGTCATATATTCAAGGATGAAAAGCCCCCACATTTTTTTTCTCTCACCGGCGCTTACTCGCGCATGCGCGCACACACACACACACACACACACACACACACACACACACACACACACACACACACACACACACACACACGCACACGCACACGCACACACACACACACACACACACACACACACACACACACACACGCGCGCGCGCGCACGCGCACACTTGTCACTTTGTCTCACACGAACATGCGCATAATCAAGCCTTAGTCTAACAAAATTCAAAGCGAGTACGTGGTGAAAAAATGTAAAGATAGTCAGGCAGTTCCAGAAAACACAGCAGATAGGAAAAGTCGCTACATGTAATCTCATAAGCAGGCGGTGCTAAAGAAGCACAAGCTGCACACGAGTAAAAGATGAAGGCTAGCACACACTGCAGCAGAAAACAGGAGCACAAGCTGCACACGAGTAAAAGATGAAGGCTAGCACACACTGCAGCAGAAAACAGGATTTCAAAACGCACGAACGCATAAATTTAACAACGCACACGTGGACAAAAACCGGTATATCATGCATTATAAAGCCAAAGCTTTTTATTGTCTCAAAATTGCAATAGTCACGCCCGTAATATCAGTCATCATGCGACCCGTGCAGCTTATGCCATAGCCGTAGCTGGCAGCCGCCGGGCACGTGCAACAAGTAAGAAGATATATATATATATATAAAGTGGTCAAACTAAATTAGTGATGCAAGTTAGTTTTTCGATGTTTTCGTTAATACCACAAGAAAGAGCGCTGAACTTGTATATCAGGAAAGATTCGCGGTCTAAACGATCGTGGTGGGAAGGAAAACGAGATTCCAGTATGGTCACTCTAATACCGTCGAAAGAATGTCCAGTTGTACGTAAGTGTTTTGAGAGCGGAAAGTGTGGGAAACGCTTTGCGTGAAAACGATGATTATTATATCGGGTTCTAAACGGCGTTTCTGTTTGACCAATATATTGTAGGTGCCACGTGCCACACTGAAGCAGATAAATGGCGTTCGACGTGTCACAGTTAAAGCTGCCTTTGATGTGGAGCGCGAAGTTTGAAGCCGAGTTTTTCACTGTTATTATAGTTAGCATATGCGGGCATATACGGGCTACAACCTGCAGGTACGCGGGCGCCGATTTTACAAGAGGTTATCAAATCGCGAATGTTTTTTGAGCGTCCGTGCACTACTCGCGGTGCGTCTGGGAAAAATTGTTCTAAGTCTTTGACTTTGGTCTGGAATATTTTGATGCCGTTTGAGAATAGCGGAAACATTCGGAATTGACGCCGAGTGCGTCAAAATAAGGTTAGTTGCAGGAGTGGTCGCTGCCGGCTTTGATTTCACGAGAATATCTTTCCTTTTCAAGTTACTGGCTCGTTTTATTGCGTCCTCAATAATTTTCTTAAGGTACTGGCGGTCCATGAGTGTGCGCTTTAGCTTTGCACAGTTAGCATCGAAATATTTTTGTTCAGAGCATATACGCCTGGCTATAGGAGATTGCGGTTTTACTATGACAAACGTGGCTGCTTTGGAAATGGAGATATATATATATATATATATATATATATAGATAGATAGATAGATAGATAGATAGATAGATAGATAGATAGAAAAGACGGACTGACGGACGGACGGAGTGTTGCATTCGTGATTCCCAAACAAAAAGCTGGCGCCGTCAGCGAGAGGCAGGCTGCGCGTTGGTGTCGTCGTTGATCGTAGAAGCAGTGAACAACGTGCGCGTGCGAAGCTCCAGGGCAAGGAAACGGATCCCAGCAGCTCCACCAACCGTAAAAATGTTTATTCACAATAGCTGGTCCAGAGCACCGCAGTCTCGGCGAACAAGTAGCGGCCTGCTACCGCAGAACGCCCCGTCGTCGTCTCCTTCAACGCGCCACCGAAAACACAGGGGCACGTTTACTTTATTAGACTTCTTTAACCTCGTTTCTGGTTTACACATGCCTCGGGCCCCGTGATGCGACTCAGCAAGGGCTGTACTGCACTTCCTGTTTATCTTCAATAAAGAAGGCTAGGACTTCGCGAACAGCGGTTATATTGCTTCTTTCGGACTTTTTTGATGTCATTTCTTAGCTGAAGCTCGCCCCGCCACAAAGCTGGAAAAACGCTGCGCTCTACTCTTTCCTCCTTTTAAAGTTATTTATTTTTCTTTTTTGCTGAAAACAGGTCATACCGAAATAAGATGGTGTCCTTTCAGCTAGTCCAACGATGTTTAACTGTTTTCGGTACTTCACAAAGACGGCACTTAAGGGAAGGTGCAAAAATATCTTTTCTTGGTAACCAGGTTTTCACTGGCATAGTTTCCGTGTATATATAGTAAGCGCTAAAAACTGGCTGCAAATATCATGGATGATGGATTGTAGATGGGTAATGAAACACATCCTACGATGTATCCTACGAAATCCCACAATTAATAATCGTCGCATCAATAATAACGTGCCACGCTGAACACTCGTAAAGTGTTATGCGCGGCACTGCAGTACAAGACCTTGTTAGAAAACTGAAGTGACAAAAAGAAGTGTCGCGAATTGAAGTTCGTACACGACCCCCCCCCCTCCCCCCCACAACACGAACGTGAATAAAGATGAGAGGAAGCAACGAAGTTAGGCAAGGAACGAGTAATCTGTAGGAATGGTCAGATTATGGGAAGTGATCGATCACGAAAAAAGATGGAAGGGGAAATTATTTGCCGCAGATAAAAAATGCACTAAGCCCGGCCTGCACAAACTAATGGGCCTACAAAGGTTATCAGGTCTCATACGCTCTCAAGTTGAAGGCTATGCCACAGTTGCGAAATTTAGCGAACGCGTATGTAAAACCTTTCAGTTAATAACATCCAACACCTAGTAGTGTTTGTTGACCACGGCGGGACAGACCTCCTTTTTTACCATTGTGTACGCTTAATCTATAGGGGTTCCTAGCAGCACGCTAAAGTATTTTGGCACAGGACGAGTTCAATGCTAGCGAACTGATCCAAGATATAGCACCATGGTTCAAAACCATACTGATGAAGAAAGAAGTATACAAGATGAGTTGGTAGTGCACCTTGTGTCATGCGTCGGTTATTGTTGCTATCAATAATATGCTTATCTGGTGACGTTCCTTGTAGATGCCATTTATTTATTGTAACAAATGTCGGGGAAGGGGGGGTTGGAAGAAAAACAATATAAAGAAATGACGTTGTGGCGCCATTATCAGGAGCATCGATTTCTCAGAGGCGATGGCCTGACGTGCGATGCGCTTTCTGATATCCCTTCTTTCTTTTTCGAACTTTTATATTTATTTTTATCATTGCTATGATGGCATGATGATGATCGTCTCTTGACGCTGACGGCACACGGCTGCACAGCTTCGGCACAGAGTGCGCCATTAGTAAGTATTAAATCTTAATGCGGCATTAAGAAGTACAAGGTCATCCGATAGTAAATATGCGCGGCAGCCGATGAAAGAGCTCAGAGTCAGTTGAAAGCGCTCAAAGTCAGTTGAAAGCCTAGTGAATTAGGAAAGAAATATGACCGAAGCAAGCGAGCTAAAGCCAGTCATCTGCTTTCATGCTTATCAAAAAGCCGCATTCATTACAGACCGTTCTCACTGCGCCTGGTTTGTGTACGCGCGCCTTATGTGCGCTTTCTTGTCGCCGCCTTACTTTTAGTCTTCGGGAGATTTTCCAATACGACATGACGGCTCTGCCCTATGTTCACCCACTTCGCCTTGTCGCTAAACAGTGTTTTGTAGAAGCAGTAGCGACGCCACGCAAAAGGCCATATTTTGCGACTATGGCTTTTGAAAAGCTGGAGGCGTC
This sequence comes from Dermacentor variabilis, assembly GCF_050947875.1. Classification (NCBI taxonomy): domain Eukaryota; kingdom Metazoa; phylum Arthropoda; class Arachnida; order Ixodida; family Ixodidae; genus Dermacentor; species Dermacentor variabilis. The sequence goes on along the minus strand of NC_134568.1, from coordinate 270,766,497 downwards.
ACAAAGGCTCTCTTCATGTGAACGGCATACATTTGGAAGCTTGCACTTGTTTACGCGCACCTACCATGAAAACCACGCCGTTACGCATTAGTTTTCTGCTCGCAGCTGCAAACATGCAAGGGCGTAATGTTGTTTTCGAAAGGCGTCGCACATTATATACAAGCGTGGAGTACTAAATTACACCCTACTCTCGAAACAGCGGTGTTCATGTCTGTGTTTACATTTCAGCAATGCCTTGACCAAAGAAATAATCTGCGCGTACATTACAATGATACGAACTACTGTTGTAGGTTAAAATATCCTTCGCGACATATGTTTGCCAGAAGGATTATGTTCTTACAGTGGTAAATGTCCAAACATTAAGATGCACCTATAAAGATAACCTGTCTTATGGCACATTCGACTGATCGCTCCCGAGCCCCCTGACAGCATGCACTCCGATGGTGGATTAACACAACAACGAGGCTGGGTTAGCCGAAAAAGGGCTTTAGTAGCGCTATCGTGTTTTTGCGTTAACGCTATAGGAACGTGGTTATTGTCGCGATAAAGCATTGTAACTGGCAAACAACCTTTGAAGGTTCGCGGGAGTACTCATACACGGCCTGTCGATTGTGAAGTAATGTCGGGGTTACTTACGTGCACTGACCATGTGAAGCCTTTTTCCTGTCCTTTCTTTTTTCGCTTCTTAAGACCTGGAAATGCTTAAGTTAACTAGTTGTATACCTGCCAGCTCTCCTGAATTAACCGTAAAGTTTACGAAACTGAGCTAGTTCTATTAAATTAAAATAAAATTATGGGGTTTTACGTGCCAAAAACCACGATCTGACTCCGGACCACCTGTGGATCTTTAACGTGCACCTAAATCCAAGTACAAGGGTGTTTTTGCCCCCATCGAAATGCAGCCGCCGTGGTGGGGATTCGATCCCGCGACCTCGTGCTTAGCAGCCCAACACCATAGCCACTAATCAGCCACGGCGGGTTGAGCTCGTTCCATGATCTCACGAATGTTGCATCATGTTTTATGAAAAATTAATTCTGTTTGCAAAATAAGTTTTAAAAGTGTTTGTGGATGGGGTGACACAATACTTCAACCAGAAAAATATGCAACGCATGCAAAAAAAAAAAAAAAGAAGATATGGTATTTGAGCCGCCTTCTTGAGCCAGTGCAAGACGCCGTATACTAGTAGGGTATTTGGCTTCAGCAAGTTTATTCAGTATAGTTCCTGAAGCATACGAAATCAGCAACCGCGAAGTTGCTGAGAAACTCGGTGCGAGCTAAATACAATGTGCTACGTGTCAGCCTCTGCTGTTACAAGTTTCCTGCTTCTTGTGCGCTGAGTCGGAAGTTAAATCAGTAATATTTAAGCGCATACTTACGCCAGAAAAGGTGGGTACTCAGACCAAAGCTCTTAAACATGCTTGCCATATCCCCCCCCCCCCCTCCGCCCTCCTCCCGCTCGCAGGGTCTCTATGAATTTTAAATCTCGCACGTTGGAAGGTGTGGGATTGTCTGTCTGGTTCATGTTTGACTGCGACATTATTCACTCATTTGCTGTGTGCAGGGCTGATATACGATTTGTCTATACCATGAGCTGTGCTCGCTGTATGTGCACCCGCCGTCCTGAATGTCAAGCGCTGCTTCTGAACAACGGCAGAATTTTAATAAACGCACATATTTAGCCGCTAAGGCCATTTGCGTCTATTTTCTATGCCTGGGGATGTGGCTAGCGCTATGGAGAAGCGAATGAGTGCAGGAAGTCGCGCCGTGCGACGCGTGTTCGTACTTGTTTACGACGGCCCAGATCGGTCGGGCTTCAGTGCGGACGGCCGCGCGCCTTAATGTCTGAACATAATCTGGTATTGCTGCATGTCGTCGCCGGTTCCCTCACTAAAAAAGACTGCTAAAACTTCGCTACACATGGCTTATCGGCAGTAGCTGGCATATTACTGAAACCACGTGCCATGGCACAAACGACGCAATGCCATGCTAAAAAACTGAGTTTTATGTGTGAAAATCACGATCTGATTATGAGGCACGCAGACGTGGGCAACCCTGGCTTCCTTCTGACCCCTTGGAGTTCTTCAACGTACACTTAAATTCACGTACAGGAATGCTTTTGCATTTCGCCCTCATCCAAATGTGGCCGCTATGGCCGGGATCGAACTCACAACCTCGAGCATCTACCAACCGGAAAACCCGGAAAAATCGGCAATTCTCAGGGATTATGAATAGTCTGGAAATACTCAAGGAAAGCTCAGGGAAGTTTTGCTTCTATCAGGGAAAATTTATATGTAAACGAAAGTCGCGGTAGTGCTGGCTCTAGCAGCAGAGAGGAATCGTGAAGAATCTACTTTGACGCCGTGTCGTCGGTTGGAAGAGCTTCCAGTGTGCAGTCAACCGCCGACTTTACAGACGCCTCATAATAGGGACAGCTTCGGGGCACTATCACCTACCCCATAGAGTCAGTGTATAAGAACGTCTGAAATTTCGGACGCAAGAACCCTTCGCTGTACGATTTTTCGGCTTTTTGCCGTGACCGCAGGTCCGAAACAGCATTATTCAAAGCCACCACCGCCGCCATTTTGATTACCTCGCCGCCTCGAACCGGCGCTCTCGCACGCAGATCCGCTGGCAGCCGTAGCCACCACCGCGGCAACGCTAGGCCTAGCTGCTTCGACTTTCACTACCAAGCTTCTTGCTGTTCGGCGCCATCTTAATCATTAAAATAATTCGCCGCTATTAGCAATGGCGCCTACTCCGCCTTTATAATCCTCGCCAGTGGCTTCGAAGCTAGCAAAGCACGAAGCGTTGCATAATGTCGGGTCTCGAAAGTCATCTCCGCCTTAATGCAGTAGTGTTACACGGTGAAGCATAACTCAAAGTACTGCGGTGAAGCTTAACAAGCGTTGGAAGGGGCAATTGGCACAGGCCACAGTATGTATTCCTTAATTATACACGCGTGCGCCCGCCATCTACTGTCACAGTACGAACATCGATATGCCTAATAAGTGTGCTTGCAGGCATTCAGAGCTTTTTCGGATTGCCTGTGGCGATTTGAGCCCTTAAGGACAGCAAAAGACATGCATTCATCTTTTCGAACTGCCCGACTTTCCGGACGTTCTCGCGGGCCCTAGGAGCCTGAAAAATCAGACGTTGACTGTACAGCTGACCGAGAGGATGCTTCAAATCGTCCGTGGGGCGAGCGCGCGCCGGAAGGAGGACGAGAACAGAAAGGACCTACGCATTGAGGAATAAACGGGAAAGGAAGCGTGCCCCCGCGTCATTGAAGAAGCTTAAGCTCACAAAAAAAAAAGTGTTGGCTGACTCTGAGATGCAGTTGTCCCTCATACAAACCAAAATAAACTCTTTAAAGCAGTGAAACGCGACATTGAGGTGTTGTGCACGGGTTGAGACTATCTCAGGACAGTTGAGGTTGACTTAACAACTGTTTAGAGAAAAAAATTATGCGGTTTTACGCGCCAAAACCACGATCTGATCATAAGGCACGCCATAGTAGGGGACTCAGGAAATTTTGACCACCTGGGGGTTCTTTAACGTGCACCTAAACCTAAGTACGCGGGTGTTTTCGCTCTTCGACCCCATCGAAATGTGGCCGCCGGGGCCGGGATTTGATCCCGCGACCTCGTGCTTAGCAGCCGAACACCAAAGTCACTAAGCAACCTCGGCGGGTAGCTGTTCAGATCTCATTTGTGACAAAGTTCGGGCCTTATACGAATGAGCTTGCTGTCAATTGACAGAAATAGATCCTATCAGAAAATATTTGCTTCTGTATGCATCTTCTTTTAATTCGTATTTGAGAATGTTTGACTAGATTCGCAATGGGTATTGCAATGGGTATCATCATGTATGACGTGATGGTCGAAATAAACTTACTTACTATTACTATTTTTTTCGAAGGTTTTTTATTTGCTGTGCATTTCACTAACCCCTAACTTCTGTTTTCTTTTGGAATAAAATAAAACTACTCCTTATTATTAAAATAGGATTGAGTCGTTTTTTATTTATTTTTTAACATGCTTACTAGAGAGTGACAGCATCGGGCGTCATGGTGCCAGCCCGTCTTGGTATAAAACAAAGTTCTGGGTCACTCAGGGAAAACCGGGAAAACTCAGGGAACTTGGAAATGTCAACTCGGTAGACACCCTGGCAACGCCATAGCCACTAAGCTACCGCGGAGAGTAGAGCCGTGTTCGATGGCCTGTTACTTTTGGATAAATTATCGCAACATGCTCTAGAAGCCGCAGAAAAAAAACGCCTGCGAAGAAATGATTTCTTGCTTGTCTTTCGGTCTGACTCAGTCTGACTCACTCCATATATAACCATGCATTCCTGCGGCCAGCTGTTGTCGTTCCCAAGGATGCAAAAACAAGGCTTCCTTTCTTGACACATTTAGTGGAACCAGACCCAACAGACTAATCCTATAGAATGGCGTCACAGTGCGCCTATAAAAACAACTGAGGAAACGATCAAATGGGCTCATGCAGGGCATTGTGCAGTCCGTATATAAAATGTGTTTCAGCAAAGTCTATGTCTAATTATTGAAGATAAGGGATTCGAGACACAATAATGCTTTCTTGCAGGACATGAATGGCAAAAAAAGAAATATCTGCAGGATTCGTACGAAGATTCGTAAATTAACATTTTAGTTTTAAACGTTGCCCACAAATGCCAATAGAACGTTTGTAGCTAATGGTGGACTCGGATTGGAGAAAGAGCAACATATTGTACACGGATTCAAAAATGAGGAACTGAAATATGATTTTAAGAAAGATGAAGGGGAGAAGCTAAACACTAAAACAGTAAAAAGCAGGGATAACGTTTTTAATGTCACGCGAAGAAAAGGATATACAGCCCGTGTATATAAACAAGAAGACTACACACAGAGCAAAGAATTACCGAGAGAAACACAGAAAAAGATAAGGGCAAAACTAAGAAAACTGCAACTAAATTAAGGCTTCTAAAAAAAGTCGCGGTTTCGTCCGAAAGGCGAAGCACCGATTGCGACAGCAAATTCGTGGAAAGCTATACGAAGCAAGGCTAGTAGATTCATCGGCCGTATAAAGTTGTAAACATAGGCATCCTAACTAAATAAACAAGCAAGCTGTCACGAGTGCACAAGCAAACATGAACACATCTCACTCGATGACCGCGGAAACTCGTTGTCAATACGCTGCAGTGAGGAAGCGCGGCAGCAGCAGCGAGCGAATACACTTTTGTGCCGCCTCCCGCATCCAACGCGAACTAAGCCGCGAAAACACTGCGCGCGACGGACCGCGTCCCCGTCGCAGATGACTGTATCCCCGTCGCGCCCACTCGCGCCGCCCGCAGTAGAACGCATCCCCTTCTCCCTACCCTCCCCCCGGAGCCTAGCCCGCGACGGAAGACGGCGCGCTTCCTCCTCGCTTTCCTCCGTTGCGTGCGCGAGATTGAGACGCGATCGCTGGCTCATCCTCGCACTCTTTCACTCGCGCATACAGCGTACGGCGCGCGGCGACGATTTTATCGAGCTTGGACTTTATACGGGACCTCACAGCAACGACAGAAATGCGCCTGGAGTGTGTTATAATTGCTATTGCAATAAAACTGAATTTCAGCTTGAGTGAGCAAAATGGAATGCCTGCTGATGCAAATGCCTCTGGCTTTATTGCTAAAAAACGCCTCAGCTTCTCACGTTTGATATTTTCTTTACCTTTTTTTAAGGATCTTGTTCTTGAGGAAGAAGGTGCACAAACGCATCGCTTGCAATTGTTCTGGAAAGACGCCGCCTGCATCACTGCGCAATTTACGGCTATGTTCTAAGCATCTCTCAGGTTTTCCAATATAATGGCGAACGCAATTCAGGGGAATTTCGTAGACAACGTGCCACGCGCAATCGGGAAATTCTGTTTGATGCTCGGTTGTACAGTGCAAACGTTTTGCAAACGATGACGCATTTTTGGTAGTTTGCATGGCACTATGAAAACCGCTTGTACTACATCGCGATTTGATAGTACCTTTTTAATACTGAGGTCTACATTATGTATACAGGGAGCGTTGTCACCTTGACAGTTATGTTTTGACTGTTCTTTTGTTAAGGCTATTTTTGTGCATAAATTTGTACGGTCGGCTGGGTGTTATAATAACATACAGTTGCAAGTATATACCACCCGTCCTGTGTTGTGTGTTCTTGTGCCTCTTTTACACTGGTTTCTATTGCGGAAGTATATATATATATATATATATATATATATATATATATATATATATATATATATATATATATAACGCACCCTTCATTTTAGTGTTCTTTGAAGGAAACGCTAAGGTTGCTTTGTTTTCGACAGGACGTGATCAAGGCGACCGTGCAAGAGATAAGCATATTTGCCCCGCTAGCGCAACATAATAACTTCGCTCATATTCCTTCGCGAGTAGGGCGAGAAATCCTGAGAAGGTATTTTTTATGTTTTTGCTATAGTATGTATTTGTTCTTCTTAACATCTGTCCTGTAAAGAAGAACTAAAATATTACAGTTTATAGACTAAAACTGGTGGGTACTTCCAAGCTTTTTGTTTTTTTTTCCTTCAACTGCCTCTCTTCCGCGAGACGTATGCCCACGACTGGAGTTCAGTCGCACATGTTGAGTGCTTTATATTCGACAGATTCGTGTCTTGCATCGACATCTCTGCTTGCGTCCTCAAAGCGCAAGAAGTTTGCTTATTCTTCCTCTAGGCCTCCCTGTGACCTGGATCTTCTATTGGTTCTTTTTGTCCTGTCGTCAACATCATCAACAGTAATAAATATGTCTCTCAGTACTGCGGAAAAGGTGGCGGAACCGAATCAGATAAATAATGTTCTTGTAGGCAACTTTCATTTGCGGTAGTCGAAATCGTTCACTTAGTGCCTTTTCAAGGGCAACAACTCATCCAAACTTTGACTGTTCCCATAAAATCTAGCCATTGGAACTTCACACATACTTCGACGTTCGTGTAATGATGTTCAAGTTATTGCATTTATGATTAAATATTCGCAAAACCCACCTTCTTCCAATTGAAGCAGCGCCTGTTCCAAGCTATAGTATGTGATCGCTATAGAAGCGCTCACTGTTCTTGATCCGAATTTCTTCTATTAAAACATGAGCAAGAATCAGGGCATTGAGTTTGCAAACGGAGTCCCTCTAAAGTTTCGAAAGAAAATTTGCAAGTATAAAAAAAAGTGAAAAAAAGAAAGATCGAAGCTTGGCTACACTTTGAAGCATTACCTATCATGCTGTAAAGGGAGTTTATGCGGATCCTGAGAGAATATTATAATCGGAATTCTCGAAAACACACTGCAGCACTCACACTTGCTTTGAAGAACAGCATCAAGAGCAGTCTAAGATATGAAGACTTAATTTTCGGATTAGCCAGTACATACGACACTTATCGCGCTGCATTTCTGTGACTGGCTAGCAATAACAGCGTTGCATGTCTTGTAGCTGAATGGCGCACCGGCACTCTCCGAAGTATCAGAGGTCATTGCACTGATGTGGAACATTTTTGTGTATTGAAATGTTAGTCCTGCAAAATTTAATAGATTGAACACTGAAATCAAGGAAGCATTTCACCATAAAACGCTTCCGCACTAAGATATCGTGCACTGATAAAGTGAGTTTCAGAGGCAAGCGCTTTGTCATGAGCTTAGGAACCAGCCTGGTGTCTCTTGAAGAAATGAAATCTCAAGTATAAGTGAGGTTGGCAGCTGACTTCAAACTGCAGCAGCTCGCGACATTCACATGCAATAAATAAATTTTATCGCGCTAGAAATGAAAGAATGAACTCTGTTCCTATACGTGACAAACGGACAAAATAGCATTTGCGGAGAAAAAAGTTGCGCAGTCAAAAAGCCGCCACCGCCGAACAATGGCGAGGAAGGTAGAAACGGCCATGTTTCTCTGTGTCAAACCAACCCCAGAAATATGCAAGGACAGGAAAACTGGTAAAACAAGGAAGGAGAAGCAGAAGAAGAAAAGAATATGAAGAGTAGACGAGACAAACCTTTTATCACGGCCACATTCACATGGACTGGATATGGACGCTCATGAACACTGGCGCCTTACGTAGCGCGGATAATAAAATTACCCATACATTCCTTGATTCCTGTGCCATCCCCAGATAGTGCTTATACTATATACCACAGTTTCTCACGCTGTCGTGACACACTCATCCTCTTCTCCACACCGAAGGGATCCACTCAGACCAAATGCATCTTCGCGACTGCATTTCTTGCGAATGCTTCTTGCTTCATTTTTTTATGTGTTTGGGTCAGGTGGGCTGCGTAACCAGTGTCGTGATGAATTCGTAACAACATCACCCTCATTAATGCAGGCAAAACCAGATGCCGTGGTACGTCACCTCGGGTGCTATAACGTAAAGTCCTGCTGCCGGGAGCCTAATTTTGTTGGCACACACGAGAAGCTTCGCTGTACATTAGCGTTCTTCAAGTCTCAACAGCAATGAACAGCATGCCACTGTTTCTAGCAGATCACCAGTTACGCCGAAAAGACGGGTTTTGGCCTCCGTTCTCAGCATATTTTTCCTCGCCAGCCAGAAATGGCCTGTTCGAGTGTCATTTTCCTGAGGAGGCTAACCTCGGAACCCTCGTCCACCCGACACGATTTGTCAGCGCCACAACAGACAAAGATGAAAAAAGAAGAGAAGAGCGTAGGAGCTGTCTATCAATTGCAGCTTTAATGCAAACACGTGGTCAATATATACAACGCGGATTGCACCCAAAGCGGTAAAACATAAATTAAACCAACACCTTGCAAAACAGCACCATACCACACTTTTTTCTTCTTTGTCTGTTGTTACGCTGACCGATCATGAACATATTCCAACTCTTCCACTTCTCGCTACTCTATCATACATTCCATTGGTACCCTGCAAAGGTCGCAGCGTATAACGGGACGCCTCTTTCCTCACACGATCCCTGTAATCGTTACAATGCCCTTTTCTCGTCCTTTCTCACTGTATTCGCCTGACGGAGGGGGCTCAATTAGTCTTCCTGGTTGGCTGCGATCCCTGCACCAAAGGCCGTGGTGCCTGTCTCTCTCCTCTCCTCCTATCGGGACTGGTTCGACTGGTACCAGCCGTCACATCTCTATCATTTCGGGAAGATCTTAAATAGAACGCCGTAGTATTTTTTTACAGTTTCTTTTGTGACATATCATACTACCTTTCCTGCAAAAAAGTAAAAACAAATGCCTGATGAGTTTTGTTCAAAGCAATGATCATGAACAGAGAAAAATGCACCAAACACCTAATACTTAATGGAACTGCGGGTTTCAAGGCATTCAGCATTTAATCACATTCAGCTACACCTCATCAGACAAGCACTATATTTTAGTACATCAGACATCACAATAATTGGTAAATTCCATTATTGCTGCAGACATTTCAAATATCGTTTCCCTTGCACTCAGGCGAAAACTGAAGCTCGAGCTTCAATATATTAGCTTACTCTAATAGACATTTCAAGTTTCCTTTGAGACTATCATCCCTCCTAAACGATTTTTGAGATAGCATACTACGTGAAAGCTGCGGTTCAAAGGGCGGCAGCCATGCTTGTGAGTTGTGCTAACACACACAGAGCTTGGTTTAAGGCACGCACACAAATACCCAAGCAAGTGAATTGGCTCAGCCATCATCACAGATCATTTAGTAATGTATCGCACAAGGCATGTAAAGGTTGGGGATTCAGCTATCATCAACAGCAGCAAGTTATCTATTCCATTCCCACTTACATTTCCAAATCTTAAAGCGAAGCTTTCTTTGCCTCTTGCTTCGACTTTCCCATTCTTCTTCTTCTTCTTCTTCTGCTGCTGCTGCTGTTGTTGTTTGGCACACCGCGTCGGAGCGCGCGTATGCATGTCAGGAGCACGGCAGTGAGTAAAAGCGACGCGAAAAACTCGTTTGGACCTTTTCACCGCGTCGAATGTGCACAATGCCCTCTGGAGCTCCCTGGGCGTCACCGCATTAGGCTCTTGACAGCTGTACATATCCGTGACCCCTGGAAAAGCATTGCAGAAATTGCAGCGCTTACCTTTCTACTAACGTGCATGTCCAGAGGGAAGCTAGATAGAACGGAGGAGGCCCAGAATGGGTAAAACCGACGCAGTCGCGAAATGAGTGTGTAACACAGCATTGCCACTCTTCACTCGCAGTTCCCATACACGAAGCGGGGGGGGGGGAGGGATTGGGAAAAGGTGACGTGAGAAGGCAAGGAAACGCCTACTACTATAGACACGACTGCAGCTGCGGGCAAACGGCATAAATTTAAGTTCAAGGTACGGTACGGTACGTTTCTGCTATCTCTGAAAAATAAACAGCGTGCAAATTTGTCAGACAAGCGGTCACAGGTCAGACAACTGGTCTCACATCAAATCAATACTTCTGCGCCCGCCGCGGTAGCTTTGCAGCTATGGCATTGCTCGAGGTCGCGGATTTGATCCCGACTGCGGCAGGCGCAATTCGACGGGGGTGAAACAAAGAACTCTCGTGCACTTAGATTTCGGGACACATTAGAGGCTCGTTAGGCTTGCCCCACGGTGTTAAAATTAATCCGGAGTCCGCCACTATACGGCGTGCCTCATAATCCGATTGTGGTTTTGGAACATATAGCCCCATAATTCAATGAAAGTTTAATACTTCTGCCACGATGCGATGTGCCATGTGAGACAATGACAATGCTCAACCCTCTCAGAGGTTGTGAAGTATGGCGCACAACAACACCTCAAGCAAACAACTCCCCCGGTGTGTTCTTTGTACTGCGCGGACAAACAGCAGTGGTGCATGCAAGGTAACACTTAAAATAAACTCACCACTCCCGTGTTGAACTAAATGTTGACGAAATTAAATATGCGCCGTCAACATGAACACTAATTATCGTCCATCAACGCGAACAGCAGAGAAAGCTTCACTTACGTCGATTCCTACAGTACGTGGGATCCGCATATTTTTTCTTAATATGAAACTTATCACAAACGGTATCTTCATACGTAACCGTATTGATTATAATTAAAAAATTACCGTCTACTGTCACCCCCCCCCCCACACACACACACACTTTTTTCTTGGCTTCACTCTCTGTTGCCTGTTAAGTGTACTTGTCTATACAGCCTTGCGAAGCGTAGCAGTCTATCCTTGCCCGTACGGGTAACCAAGGACCCACAGTGACTTTGCGGAGGAACGATGGCAATCTCGTTATTATTCCCTCCCAATTTTTTTTTTCGTGCCACTAAGTTTTCTTTTTACCTATAGATATTTTGTTGCCTGGCAACGAAGCGCCGCCTTGCAGTTCGGGCTCCTTAATAAAGCAGCTGAGAAACAGTGAGTGACGCGAAGTACACGCTGGGACCATCTAGAATGTGTCGAGTACGACGCGAACCTGGCACTGATCGGCACACATAGTCGGTGACAGCGAAGTCGAGTGAAAGCGGCGTATTTATAGCAACCGCCGGGCGCGATGGCCAATGTCAAGGAACTCGGCTGCGGCTCGCGGCGGCAGTCGCGGCTGCTCCTGCGCGACGGTACGAGGTCCTGACCGTAGATTGGGCTCGTCAAGGGGAGTTCTTTCTGAAACAAAAAAGGGGAGCTGACGCGCGGAATGCGCTAACGTGTCCGGACGACCTGTAAGCGAGGGACACATATATACACGCACACACAGGAATAATGACGCCGCTCGTATGCCGCTATATACGTGCGGCAAAGGTCTGTTCCTCGTCCGAGCCGGACGCGCCTGCCCCCGAAAGATAGAGCGTGATGACATCGTGACGCGAGTAAATGATAACGCCTAGTGACGCGTTCACGGCCCATTGCGAAGAAGAGGAAGCAATCGGCTGCAACCGGCGCAGCGTTGGGGTGGAAACAAAGAAACGGAACAAATGGAGGTCAGAGACCCCTTGATGAGCACGAGGCAACAAAGCGCACTGACGAAACCTGCAAGAAAGGCCTTGCGCTGTCAGTGTTTTAATATTGAAGGACCCTTCCGAATGAGCAAACCTTGAGTAGGAAAAAAGAAAAAAAGAAAAGGAAAGCAGAATTGCCGCGCAGGTGATCAGGCGCACGAAGATGAGGGCGCTGGCTCTGCAGACAGTAATTTGATCATTTCACGTTCGGTACAGCAGTACAGATGCCGAGTTCTGTTTTCTTATTTGCTCAACCGTGTCGTATATCAATATCAGCATCACCGACGTTTTTTCAGGCTCGCGCATTAGTTCGTTGCCAACATGCAAGTACTGCTCTTACTCAGTGACACGCATTAATTGAAGTTGTGTCTGGCTTCCTTTCATCCTCGTTTACCTGGAGCTATCACTAAATCCATAGAACTTAATGAACGGCGACAGAATCTTCTTTTGTGCGTGAGGCAGGTTGTACGGACGAATTATTTTTTGTCTGGAACGCCAGAAATGGAATAATTTTTACTGATAAATACTCTGCCCAAACCGATTCTGCTGAAATCAGCAAGGCAGAGAAAGTTTCTTGAAAAGTTTTCTAAAAGGTGAATGAGGATCATTTCTCTTCTGGTAAATATTCGAGCAGACACGGTATACTTTCCTATTACAATTAAAAAGGTTCGATGGCTTCGCGCGAGTTTGAGTCTCTCTGTTGAGAACACGTGCTAAAATATAATTGATTTCCGCGTGCTCGTTATAAATTATGACGCGTCTGGAACTGTCGTTTGCTCATTGCAGTTAAAGCTGCAACTGCCACAAGGTGTTTCCAGCGGCGACAAAGTAAAGCTATGTCGCTGGTAAATTGAAGCGGTGTTCACAACTGCCTACCCATTCTTCACTGAATCGTGCGACAGTTGTGCGATTTCATGATGGTCGAACCTATAGGGCTTTACCCTTAGATATAGAGTTTGTTGTCTCTACTCAAAGGTATTGTATCTTTTCCACAAAAATCTAGGTATTTTTAGGATGCTTTGATCTCGTGTAGGTGTCCGGCGCTACGAGGCACCTGTAATTGCAGCACGATGCATATGAAACTGTGATGCAGGAATTCCTGACGTATCATTCGAGGACATTTGGGCATTGCTTGTTGGCGACACTGAAGATGCGTTTATCTCAACTGCGACAACGTAGTGTATCCATCGGGGCATGCGAGACAGCCCGACAAAATACAATAATAAATAAAGCGGAAAGAAAAAGAAAAATATCACGTTTGGAAACAATGCTTTGTGGATCACGGCCGCAGCTTCTCTTCTAGTTCAGAATGAAGTGGGAGAGCTGTAGTTTGCCTAGTTCGCTTTCTTAATGATCGGCCGCACTGTGTTTCCTCGAAAACAGTGCGCGACATGTTGCTTCTCCACTTTCTATAGTATTCTTTCTTGGAGACATGTTTCCATTGTATAGGGTAGCAAACCAGATGCGCATTTAGTTGACTTCTCTACCGCTTCGTTCTCTCTCTCTTTCATAGAACATTTTTCTGCTCATGAGATTAGGGTAGCCCGTCGTGCCTTTGTTCAATCTTTACTAAAAAAAAAAAAAGAATGGGACGTTAGGTCACTTGGGGTCTACCGTCCCAAACCCGCTCCTAATACAACACTACGAGAGCACGCACGCACGCACGCACGCAAAAAAAAAAAGAAAGCTTTTCCAGTGGTGCTACGAGTGTGTCATGGCTGGTACAGAAAACGAAACCGATATGCTGTACGTGTTTAAAACGCAAAAGTGTTTTCTTGGCTGATGCACACGCCAGAAAAAGTTACTTGCCTCGCCGAGAATTCGATTCCGGGGGCAGCGAAGTTTGAGCTGTCGGGCATTCTTAGAGTCGTCGTCGATATGCCGACGTCGTCGTGCCGTCGTCGTTCTCATCGGCCACCTACATGTAGGCATGCTGGGTGTCCTTACAGCGGCCTGTAAATTTATCCCTATCCACAGTTAAAAAAGAAAGCGCACTTTTTCTCCTTTCATCGCACAACTGGTATTCTCGTTAGCTAAACCAGGTAACTAAGGTTAGCCCGCACCAGGCTATAAATGAAAGTGTGGGTTTTAACGCACGAAAGCAACAGGCGCATTTTAGGGACACCATAGTGGAGGGCTCCGGATTAGTTTTGGTCCCCTGGAATTCTTTAACATGCTCAGAAGTCTAGGAACATATTCATGTTTGATTATGATCTCACTCAGTCATTCCTGACCCCTAGAAGCGCGCAAGGGGCTTCATCTATTGTTCTATGTGTATTTCACTGCAGATCAATATCAAACACAGAGGCTGGTGTCGAAGAGGGTCTTTCCGACCATAAACTTGCTCTTTTCACTTGCCCTGTTGGCATGTCTGAACCACCCGTGACCCAGACGCGAAAAACTATTAATAATTTTTTCTAGAGCAAATGATGAATCATTTCTTGATTATTTATAGACGGTTCTAAATAATTTCAGTGGTACCAATGTAAATGCTTCTTGAAGAAAACCTAAATCACTTCGCCATCATTGTCCTGAGCAGTTTATTCCTAACAATACGAAGAACAGACACCGCAAAAACCCTGGGATCACCCGCGATATAATTTACTTAGTGCTCAAAGTTAAATTATACAGGAAGCGCAAGGTAAAGAATCGCATGCACCGTAACTTCAAACAAATACTTGCTGAACAAAATGCGGGCGGGTACAAGGAATTATTTTTCTAACACGCTCACGCAGTTTCTTCAGACTAACCCGTCAAAATATTACCGTCATCTTAGTTCTGAAGGCCGTAAAGTCATAGAACAAGCTAATGTTGGCCAATGTTATAAGGTTGTTTCCGTGTGGGTGTCGCAACTTAGACCAAGCCTTAGGGCAACGTCGGAATGCGAAGCCGTTGTAGTACAGGAAAAAAAAAACTGTATTCTCAGCAAAACATACAAGTAAAAGGGACAACACTGAGTCAAGCATACTGGCACATGGTAATAAGTTGGAACAAGAAAGTCATTATGAATTCATGCAAGGTTCTGATAGAGTATGACGCGAAGCGTGGCAGTAAAGGGGATAGAACGATTGGTAACACGTCTTCGTAAGGAAACAACTGTTCATTTCCTAGCAGTACAAAAGGGGTGTTCGCTCACCAGGCGGCCAGGCGGAAGCCGCTCCGTCCTTTGGAGTAACGTGATACGCCGCCTGGCCCGGTCGGCGAGTGGCGCACTCCCGCTCGACGAGCAGGCGCCAACTGGGTAGTGCGTCTTCTTGGGCAGCTTAACGACGTCGGTCGCAGTACGGTGTTGTTTGGTTCTTTTTGGACTCTCCATTTCCTTAATGGCATATATATATATATATCATCATCATCAGCCTGGCTACGCCCACTGCAGGGCAAAGACAAGGCCTCTCCTATACTTTTCCAACTACGCCAGTCCTGTGCTAATTGTGACCAAGTTGTCCCTGCAAACTTCTTAATCTAATCCGCCCACCTAACTTCCTGCCGCCCCCTGCTACGCTTCCGTTCTCTTGGAATCCAGTCCATAACCCTTAATGACCATCGGTCATCTTCCCTCCTCATTACATCACCTGCCCATGCCCCCCCCCCCCCCCCATTTCTTTTTCTTGATTTCAACTAAGATGTCATTACCTCGCGTTTGTTCCCTCACCCAATCTGCTCTTTTCTTATCCCTTAACGTTACACCCATCATTCTTCTTTCCATACCTCGTTGCCTCGTCCTCAGTTTAAGTAGAACCCTTTTCGTAAGCCTCCAGGTTTCTGCCTCCTGAGTGAGTATTGGTAAGACACAGCTGTGATACACTTTTCTCTTGAGGGATAATGGCAACCTGCCATTCATGATCTTAGAATGCCTGCCAAACGCACCCCAGCCCATTTTTATTCTTCTAATTATTTCAGTCTAGTGATCCGGATCCGCGGTCACTACCTGCCATAAGTAGATGTATTCCCTTACCACTTCCAGTGTCTCGCTACCTATCATAAACTGCTGTTCTCTTCTGAAGCTCTTAAACATTACTTTGGCTTTCTGCAGATTAATTTTTAGACCCACCCTTCTACTTTGCCTGGCCAGGTCAGTGAGCATGCATTGCAATTGGTACCCTGAGTTACTAAGCAATTGTCAGTGAATCACAAGTTACTCAGGTATTCTCCCTTAACTCTTATCCCCAATTCTTCCCAATCCAGGTCTCTGAATACCTCCTGTAAACGCGCTGTGAATAGCATTGGAGAGATCGTATCTCCCTGCCTGACGCCCTTCTTCATTGGGATTTTGTCGCTTTTTTTATGGAGGACTTCGGTAGCTGTGGAGCCGCTATAGATATTTTTCAGTATTTTTACATACGGCTCGTCTACACCCTGATTCCGTAATGCCTACATGACTGCTGAGGTTTCGACTGAATCAAACGCTTTCTCGTAATCAATGAAAGCTATATATAAGGGTTGGTTATATTCCGCACATTTCTCGATCACCTCAATGATAGTGCGAACATGGTCTATTGTTGAGTAGCCTTTACGGCATCCTGCCTGGTTACGATGGCCTGGAATTCTTCTTCTTCTTCTTCCGTCAACTCATGCGACATACCCACGAGGGGGGATCGGCCATGGTTCGCAATGGAAACATAATATTAAGCCCTTGCTTCCTGGTAACTTATTAGGCATCACCACGATCTTCCGACCCCGACGTGGGTGCGGCCCGCGACGGCTACGGGGACTCCCTGAAATGGGAGGTACCCTAACGCCGGTTCCTCAGGACCATTAACAAAGTTCTTTGTCTGTCTGTCTGTCTTCTCTCTTGCCTCGCTGCTCACGCGCTCCACCTGTTCCAATTCTTCTTTCTTCTCTTCTGACTCTAATTGGCTCTAATTGGCAGTCTCTAATTGGCTGTAGTGTTCTTATTTTGCGTCTCTGCTCGCTCCTGCCACCTCACGGTGTTCGTCGTCAACTTCTTCATTATGCCGTTCTGTCGTGCTATAAGCGGGCGTCCATGCTATTCCTTTTCCTTTCCACGTCAACTGGCATCTCACACAACATACGCGCACTGCACTCATGACAGCCATACATTAATTAAAGATAAGCAACAGATAGCTGCTGAGTTCGACTTGTTCTTTCAGGCTATTTTTTCGAAGTCTCCTTCACGGAAATTACCCAGCACAAATATCGAAATTCTTTAACCGGAATTTATTAGTTACGAAGGTATCGTTGACATGTTTCTTAACTTAAAGCCGAAGTCATCTTGTGGCCCTCATGGCATTCCAAATGTTTTTCGCTGTCTCTACGCCGAATCTATTGACACAAATTGCGTCTTGAACATTTCCACGCGTCTTTTTTCTTTTGCATTGTTTCTGACGACTGGAGGATCGCTCGAGTGGTGCCTGTAATAAAAAATGGGGCTCATATGCTGCTAACAAACTATCGGCCTAAATTGTTACCGTGCACTTCGTGCAGGCGCATGGAACATATAATTTCAGACTAAGTTGACAGATTATTTATATAAACAGGGTATAGTTTTTCCCTGTCATATACTGTGGCTTTCGGAAGGTTCTACGCACAACAACGCAGCTTGTATCCACCATTCGCTCTTTCACATTAGTTCTCGAGAAATCTGGTGCTCAATCAGCCTAATAATTATGCTGGCGATTATACTGCTTTAAATTATAGTTTTAATGCTATATATTGGACTGCTTCAACCTTTTTGGCATAAAACTAAAGAAAGAAAAAAATTGTTTATGTGCATGACCAATACGAAAATTTACTCTCAGTACGAATACCGGATACATGACACTGCAGTACCTGAAACAGACACACTTAAGCACTTTGGGGTTACAATTACTAGCCGAATAACCTGCTCCATACGCATTGATAGAGTATGCGCATCCGCGCGTCGCAAGCTTGGTCTCCTTAGGCCCAAACTTAAGAACTCTCCATCTAATTTTAAGTTGATAGCTTATAATAGATTCCAGTCACGACTAGAATATACATGTGTTGCCCGGGACCCTTACACAAAGAAGGATCTCCAAAAACTTGAAAAAATTCGCAGACTTGCTGTTCGCTTCATACAAAATTTTTCTGCCCGGCATTCAGGTCTTGGTAACCTCACGAAATGCAACAATATCGTCACTCTTGAAACACGCAGAAAACTGCGTGTGTGCACCCATCGAAAAAGTTGTTTTGCACGTGTATGCCGATGTGGTCATTGCTAGTTTTATTTCTTTGTGTAAAGATTTTCTTTCTCTAAACTGTACTGTTCTTTTGAATCTTCCTTTGGGTGTTCTTTTGCAGTATTACGTAGTGTAATATATTTAATATTTTCTGCACATAATTTCATGTGTTAAACATTTCTATGAATTGTACCCGTTCTCGCTTGGGCCACCATCAAGTGGCCCCAAAGAATCTTGTAAATAAATAAATAAATAAATAAATAAATAAATAAATAAATAAATAAATAAATAAATAAATAAATAAATAATCTTTTGCATATCGTCCCATCGAAGTGCGGCGGGCGCGGCCGGCGCGGCCGGCAATCCAGCCCGCGATGTCGTGCTCAATTGCACAGCGTCATAGCCATTCCCTCACCATGGCGTGTAACGAAGCTTTGGTAAAACAATGCGACTTCCGCTATACAGGATGTTCCAGTAAACACTTTCAAACATTTTTTAAGAATTGTCTGCGGCAGATAACACAATTCTAGTCAATGACGAAGAGGCGTATATTATACATGCGCAACAAATTGAAATTCATAATCGCCTAATTAAGAAAATTTCACTAATTCAGCTTTTAACTCATAACCTCATCATGACAGCGTATTGTAATTTACAAATTTTAGCTGGTGAGACTGTAGGGAATGTAAATTTGAAAAGAATTGTGTAGATGACACCATTTGCGAGATACGCACCGTCATACCTGCGGTAAGAATGCACTGTCGTTCCACTTACTTTCTTAACAAAACGCCGTTTTATGCTTTGAAGCGCAAAAGTAGCTGAAACGCCAATGCATTTCTCCTCAAAGTTCGGGAATTAGTATATCAAAACTGGTGTCATGCTGAGAATTCGTGCCAAATGGATCGGAGTTGCGAAATCCCTGGCTAGAATTTTTAAATTGCAATATGTGCTATAAGGTAATTGCGTAGAAACCAAATTAGTGGAATTTTATTAATTAATCGATTATGCATTTTAATTTTCAGTGCAAGTGATGTCCGCCTCTTCGAGTAGACCAGGTCATGGACTAGAATTGTGCTAGCTGCCGTGGGTATTCTATAAAAAAAATATTGAAAGTGTTCGCAACACCCGTTATATTGAAGACGAAAAAAATGGGCGGTGTTATATTGCTCTAATGCTGAACGGAAGTATGCAAATTAGGATTGATAGCCTCAGCGTAGGTGGAATTCTTTAACATAAGTATATAGCACAGTTGCTCTGCAATTTCTGACCCCTTGGCAGAGCAGGCAATATTTCTTTCAAATAAAGATGTATAAACGAAAAAGAGAAAGACGTAGGTGCGACAGACTCAATAAGTTACGGCACCCTCGGAGAGCAGCGCCACACCGAATATCCAGCAGCAAAATTTCCTGCCAGGGTCGCAGGGGTGCAATTTAAAAGGCCAATAAAGAACCTTTTCAGTCCGAAGTTTATTGTGCAGCAATAAAAACAGATGGAAATGGTGCGGGGGGAGGGGGGGAGGGGGAGGGCAAGTTAGCGTATGGGCGCTTCTTAATTTACCTTCTGCTTGACAACTACGCATCCATCAGATCGGAAAGACTACCCGTCTATTCGGTATAATTATAATCATCAAATGCTATTGATTGTATAATCAAAATATGTACGTAATTTACTGCTTTCCTGTATATGATGCCTGCAGTCTGCGGTACAAAGTTCGTACAGGATTGATTTTAAACATTCGAATTGTACGCAGTGCCTCGTGTTTCTTTGCGCATATCGTGGCGGATATTTGCCACTCATCACTGGCGAACCACCGAGGGAAAGCATTTGCCGAACGTCAGGTGACACAAGTTCAGATGTTTAATGCCCAATGGACGGCTGCTACCACTCAGAGAAGAGACAGGAACCTCGAACTTACAAAACTAATAAACTTTATGCATTAAGGATCAGTGCAAAGTATATTGGTACAACTCACGCGTGCCCTTTCTTTCTGACCCCTTTCTTGATCGGTGATTACAGCCCAAGTATAGAGAGCAAGCACTATTAACAGCGTAATATACGAAATAATCTCTCTTAAGTAATACCATTCAACCCGGAGCGCTCTCTATAGATAATGTACTTAATTTAAATTAAAACACGGAATAAATATCAACTCTCACTTGAGCTAACATATTCTATTGCAGATATAAATCTCAGTAGCTCTAGATGCCAAGCATCGAAGTTCCAGAGCATTCTCACGCCCTTGATGCTCACGTGGCCTTTGGGCCCAAACTCAAGTGCAAACTACGGTAGTCGCATGCAGACATTCTCCACAGTGGTACAAATGAATTGACATACATGTACCATCGACTTGTGTTTGCACTCACATCATTGCCGCGCCAGCCAACTTCTCGTTCAGTCAATTCGTGTTAGCGCAACTTGCACGTTTCCTTTAATGGAAATTGTTGCATTCTTCAATCCGCATCTGCAATGCTTGAGAAGTGAGAGAAGAGGAGAGAAGCAAAACACACTCCCCCTCCTCCTCTGCGGCAGGCGCAGCCGCGCCGCTAGCCTGGGAACATGAGCAGTTGAAGAAATGGTGGTTTTGTCTCGATGAAGGAAGGCCTGAACAACTGTTACACATGCAGAGATGCGGCATGGTATCCTGAAGTTCGATTTAATAGTAATCGAATACTTGCATATCACATCTAGGCCTGTTTTACTATATATACCGTGAGCAAGCCACACCGATCAAGAAAGGGGTCAGGCAAGCAGACCCACTCTCTCCGATACCATTCACTGCATGCCTAGAAGAAGACTTCAATCTATTAGACCGGGAAGAACTAGCCACTTTTCAGACGACACTACCCTGTTCAGCAACGCTGTAGATGACTTGCAACAAATGCTTGAGGATGTTAGCCGGCAAAATGTAAGGATATGGGGTTGAATATTGATATACAGGAGATGAAGGTAACGTTCAATAGCCTGGCAAGAGAACGAGAATTCATTATTGGCAGACAGCCTCTAGAATCGGTGCGAGAGTACGTTTATATAGACCGATTACTCACGAGCACCCTGATCATGAGATGGAGATTCACAGAAGGATAAAAATTACTTGGAAAACGTATTTAGCGCCAGCTGACAAAGACAGAAGAGAGACGACACCACACCCTTCTGTCCTTGTCAGCTGGCGCTAAATATGCTTTCCAAGTCAGTTTACCAACACGCCCAACAAATGGCAATGCTGATAAAAATTAGTTGGAGCGCACGCGACAGGCATTAATAAATCATGACTGACATTATTAAATCATAACTTACAGCTGTCGTTGAAGAGAAAAGTGTGCAATCAATGAATTCTACCGGTACTAAGACATAGGGCAAAAACGTATACGCTAACAAAGAAGCTTGAGGAGAATCTAGGGACCCTGCAACAAGCGGTGGAACGAAAAATGTTAGGCTTAAGTTAAGAGTGAGGAAGACAGTGGTGCGAAATAGAAAGCAAACGGCTATATAGCCGATGGTTTAGCTGACGCTAAAATGGGAAAATTCAGCTGGGCAGGCCATTCGATGTGTAGTGCGGATAGCCAGTGGTCTATTAGGGTTGAAGAGTGGGTGCCAAGGGAAAGGAAGCGCAGTAGAGAAAAGTAGAAATTATCGTAAGGCAGGGTAAAATGAGACAGAATTTCGCAAATTGATCCTAAATTTTCATTTTTGATCATTGTAACAAAATACAATGAGAGCAGCTGTTGGAATTTTGTCTTCTTGATCTGAAAAGAAAATATCGGCACTTGAATTATATTAAGTAATAAATAAAATAAAAAGAGTATGTAATGACTCGTTTTGCCCTACCCCATGGAGGACCAAAATTAGACAGGCCTAAAGGCAATATGAAACAACCCTTAAAATTCAGGAGGCAAATACGAAGTCGACGTGGACTGTTTAAATACCTTTCCAGAAACCTCGCAACGCTTGTTTCGTGCCAAGAAAAGACTTAGTTTCCGAGAAAATTGTACCTGGAGGGTCCGACTACCTTTTGCGAAATTCAAATCTCCCGCCAACCAACCCAGGGAGTGGTGACGTTGCATCACTGCGCTTTGCTGCCGTCGGTGAGTAAAACGGCGCCCGACAGACGGTGGCACCGAGCCAAGACAGAGCGGCGGATTCGCCGCTGCAGCTGCTTTTTGGTCAAGTGGCGTAGACCGCTCGGGCATCCCGCGACATCACATGGAAGTTGAATTCTCTGCTATTTGCAGTTTGTGCGTTTCGCGAGCCAGCAAAACCACTGCAGGACTACGCGATCAGGAAAGTACTGAAATGGGAAAGCGTGGGCGGCGCAGAGTCGATTGAAAACGAAACCTTCCGACCGCCCGCGTCGTTGTCAACGGTAATTTCAATTAGTTCTTCTTTTTTCAAACATGAAATGGAACAGGACAAGTAGCTTTTATTTGATCGTATAATACAATAAGAGGATTTTTTCGCAACGAGTAGTTGAGTACTAGTGACAGACTTTAACATAGGAGTGTTTTCGTCATCGGGCAAGCGCTTGAATGTTCCGCGGGAGTCTCTAATCATGTCCTGCGTTTCGATTTCTCGATTATTAAGGCTCTATTCACGATAACATTGACGCTTTAGAGATTCTAGAGCCCTAATCTATCACTTTAGCTTTACTTAGTATTTGCCTTTAGTGTCCCTCTAACAATAATTGCGAGACAAATGTGTTCGCATTACGTCGCACCTCTTTGAGGTCCCGGATCCATGATTTCAACAGCGTTAACCACATTGCAATTTGTTGTTCAGGAGCTCACTCGACATACGTCCTGCCTCTTCGAGTACCGAAGTGCAACTGACGGTGCTCCGGTGCACACCACCGTCATTTCCTATCTATCTATCTATCTATCTATCTATCTATCTATCTATCTATCTATCTATCTATCTATCTATCTATCTATCTATCTATCTATCTATCTATCTATCTATCTATCTATCTATCTATCTATCTATCTGTCTGTCTGTCTGTCTGTCTGTCTGTCTGTCTGTCTGTCTGTCTGTCTGTCTGTCTGTCTGTCTGTCTGTCTGTCTGTCTGTCTGTCACGTGACCACCTTCACACTTCATATACACTTTTTTCCACTTTGACATTAGTGTCCTAATGCCAAAGCATTAAATATTACTCAATTCAGTGTTGCAAACAAGGCACTTGTAGTAGGTCCCGTAGGCCACCGAGCAGGCTTCATGGGCCCACTAGCTGAATCTTTTGCATTAAATCCACACAAATCATGATGCTTTCTTGTTACAGAACTTCTTGCAAAACAAACAGCTTTGTACGGGTCACGTGACTGGCTGAAAAATTTTGTCTTGGCAAGCTGAATAAATAATTTCGCCTTTGCTAATTCCTTTAGCTTTCGTCTAAGATTTCTACGTTCTGGGGAAGACTAATCGGCCTTCTGTCAGCCTATTCCAACAAGTTGGCCTTGCGGGTAGATGAGGTGAGGATTCAGCACAACTCAGCGTTATCACCTTCAGGTTTTATTTTTCTGGACAGTGGAGAAATTTCATGAAAGGTATTTATCAGTTCTTGTACGCTCGTATTTGTTTGGCAAGTTTTCACGAAAGCCCCTGCATAGTTTTTTTCGGCACGCAAGGAACTTGCGGCGCCGCTCCACTTAAGTCGCCTCGCTGATGGACAGCTTCGGTTGCTCATTGCACGTAATTTCAGGCCAGTGGAGCACCAGATGTCTTCCTCTTGTAAGTCCTGACTATCCTAGACAAGTGTAAGGAAATTTGAAAGAGTGGTACAAACAACGCACTCAGTAAAAATTATTTTAAGACTGCTTGGTGTGTGTTGCTCCAGCCTGAGAACAATAGTAAATTAATTTTACTAGAGTGAGGATTACGACATACCGAGCTGAAATTTCGCCGTAGTATAGCCAGCGAAGGGAACAAATAAAATAATTTTTTTTTGGTAGAGGAAAGCACTAGGGCTTCGATCTTCACGCCCAAAAAAGCTAGTGAGCTGATTTTTGATGGTTTTTGACGGGGCGCCAGGTTACGGGCACTCAGTTCGCATTTTTTTCCCTGCAATGTACCTTCCCCTATCACGACAATGTTCTAGTAAGCAAAGTGGATAAGTAGTGTCATTTGTCAGCAAAATATTATGCGACTCAGATTGCACAGTTTGAAGACATAAAGCGAGAATCTCAAGATGGCGTGTTTTGTCCCGTGCCTCATGTTGCCTCCTCATAAACTAAGTGGTGTGATAAATTTGGAATTTTGCACGCATAGGATGGGGTCAGTTGGTGTAAGACGGGGGTAATTTGAGATCGCTGGGAGATACCTTCGCCCTGCAGTGGACATAAGCAGAATGATGATGATGATGATGATGATGATGATGATTAATGATGATGAGCAAACCGCACCGCAACCACAAGATTGCATGAATATTTCATTGTCTTCATTCGTTGTTACAGCGCTATGGGCTTCCATTACTGGGAGGAAACAGTTGCTGCGAGGTTGAAATTTGAACACAAACTATTTATAACACTTCGGGGTTTTCTTGAACCCTTTACCGTTTTATTTTATGGTGTTTTTTTCTTTAAAAAATACGACACAAAAACTGATTTTACTTCCCCTCTTATCGTGTTTTACTTTTCACCCTATTTCTTCACTCCCAAGACATTGAAAGGTGAATACCCGTTGCTAGTATGTTTAATAAAGAGCGATGGTTACAACATTTGCCTCGCGCGGTTTGCAACGTTTAAAAATTACCGCCGGACAGGAAGCAACCCGCTTCTTACAAAAAGGACACGTCGATTCTCGAAAAACTGGGACGTACCCAAGAGTGACAACTGAAAACTTATTTATTGAATACAGTGGAAAGCTAGGCTTGCGAACCTTAGATGGACAGGAGTAAATTCACACTGTGCTTTGTGTATCTGTAGTCCTGTCCCGCTTGTCTTCTACTCGCTGTACCTAATAGTTATCTGTTCGAGCACGGATGTTGACCAAAGGGGAAGGAAAAAGACTGGGCCCTGGATTTACAAATCTTTTGTTAAACAGCAGCCGCAAGAGACGCTTTTGCTGTATTTTTTTTTCGGTGTGGCGTTGCCTGGGAGTCGGTGCGTCCACTGGACAGTACGCGCTGACTGTGCAAAAAAAAAAAAAAAAAAAAGCGAGAGAAAAGCGGTGTTTAACGCCCCATTCCGCTCCCAACGGAATGCGGTCGCCGCAGCTCTGGAGATTCAGCCCGCGACGTCATGTTCAGTAGCAGAGGTGAGAGCGATAATTTTGGCTGAGATGTGTTCCGTGCGCTTACACGTGGAAGCAAGTGCTCTAAGAACACCTTTTGGCGAAGAGCGCTCTTCTCACGCAGCGCAGGCCGAAAGCACCGAAGCCGGCCACGCCCAATATACGTTCGGTGTGGATGTCGCTGTACTGTGAGTGCCACTCACAAAGGCGCACTTACACAAAGTAGCTTCTGCGAATACGCGCCCCGATTTTGTCCTGAATGCTCACCAAGGAGGCACGCTAGCACGAATATTATTACTGGTGGGTAAATTTGTCTCCACGTGCTTTGCCTTAGTGCCAGTAGAAGCTGCCGCACGAAAGTTTGTCAAGAGATAAACGACTGTCACTTGCGTGAAGAATACGATTTTTTGTGGTTCAACAACTTTTACGTGCGGTAAGTATACTCTCGCATGCACGAAGCTTTTTGTTCGTGGGAAAACTTGTCGAGTGGCCTGATTCTTCGTGCAAGCGGCCATACCAACCTTCCTCCTCTTTGTCTCCTTCGCAAGCACTTGGTCTCTAAGCATAGGCTGGAGAGCCGTACTCTTCCTTTCGTCATGATTAGCGTCACGTCATTATCACCTTAATCATCCAGTATTTCTTGCAAGATAGTACACATTTTAATTTCATCATGCCACAATTATAATTCACACTTTCTGCAAAGTGTACTATCTTTTTTGCAAGATAGTACACATTTTAATTGCATCATGCCGCAATTATAATTCGCACTTTGCGCAAAGACGGATGACCCGCTCTTTTCTAGAATCAACAAGTAATTCGCGTGTTCGTTGGCACGACCTGTACAGAACCGAGCTCACGATCAAATGACTCGGGGCTTGATTTCCAGCCTGACGTATAATTAATGCAGAATTTCTTCTTTGCTACAATTTATTTTTGAACACCAAATACGAACGGTGATTGCCGAGATTGTCGATTCCACGAGAGCTTGAATTAAACCTGCTTTATTCCACCTGTAAGAATTTCATGTTTTAAATACACAAGAACTGTTTCCGTGGTACCGCTGCTTCTGAGCGGCTAAAGAACGCACACAAAGACGCACGGTCGCTCTATGCGTCAGCGAGGCGTACTGTGTAAAAAAAAAATAAAAAAAAACTGCATCGCCGTTGGTGCTTATGGGCTGGAGAAAATATCATGGTTCATCGAGCTGATTTTCAGTCTATATATCGGTTCGGTACCCTCAGACATTGGAGACGAATCGCGTAAATAAAAAAGAAGAATAATAGCTTGTTTGGCTAAATTGCTTTACTCCCGTTTACGTCTTTCCTTTAAGGATTATTACCTACTTAAAAAGCTAATCACCTTAGTCTGTATGCCTTCCAGTGACAAACTCCACCTACTACCGAAGAGCGAAAGGGAATTTGGCGTACTTAAATCCGTGCGCTAGACATTTTACGAAAAACACTGCATTTAAGTGTACACTGGCATGAGACAGCAAGCGCAAACTATAAATTGTTATTTTTCGAGAAAACTGGAATATAAAGGTGGCGACATTGCATGCGCAAGGAAACCGTTGCAGGGCCTACCAACGCCATTGATTGACAATGATTGAGCTAATAACATATTGTGGTTAGAGCACCCTTAATGACATAAGCCTCGACGACTGTTTTTTTTTTTCTGTTCTTGCTGAACATGTGTACAATGTCCGCCCTGTCAAAAAATTCGCCGGGATTATATGAGGATCCTTTTGCACCTTTTTCCGTTATTTTTCTTTTCTCGTTGACCGAACGGCGCTTCTACGTTATCGCCGGTATCGGCCTACCGTGAGTGGTGGATGATAAGAAAGGAATCGAATCGCGCTAAAGGAATCACTACATTATACAGGCCCTGGCTTGCACTTGTACCAAGAGTGCAGCGCAAATTTAAGTCCGTGCAATCAACTAGCTTGCTGCCAAGTTATTCTTCATTTAACATAACCGAGTTTTTAAATTTTTTGAGGCTACTTCGATAATAAAATAGAAAATTTACAGGGGCGAAGCAGTGACAGTGATAGGTAATGCTGGAGAACCGCCGCCTACGGTCTTTCTTTCCCTTTGTTTCACTTCGTGGCTCGAGAAGTGCTTTTGGACGGTGAGTTCGATGGTTCATCAGGCCAGTTGATGATGTTGAGGGCGCACGATGTCACGGGTTCGAATCCCGACAAGCGGCGGCCGTATTTCGATGGGAGCTGGAGTGCAAGAACTCTCGTCTGCTTTGATTTAGGTGCGCGCTGAATCAGAATATTTATTCAATTACAAAATGTGTTACGTAAATCAAGATACAGCAGGAGCTCCCAGAGCACGAAGCTGTAAATGGACGACCTGTTAGTGCATAAAAACTAATAACAATATTGACAATATTAACGTATACCCCGAGGCCATGGCTGGTTTTAGAAGAGGCCGTTCCTCTATTGCAAACGTCATCGACCTCGTCACGTCTGTACAACAAGAAAAATACCAAAAGCTTATATCGGTTGCACTATTCCTCGACGTGAAAAGCGCCTATGATAATGTAACGCATGAAGCCATCCTTGATGCCCTGGAAAATAATGGAATTGGTGGACGCATGTTTCGGTGGATTCGGAGCTATCAATTCAAAAGATCCTTCTTTGTGCACAGTGCAGATGTCCGAACCGCTGACAATTACACTTGCCGTGGCGTCCCTCAGGGTGGGGTTCTTAGCCCCACTTTGTTCAACCTTGCAATCCTTGGACTTGCCGACGTTCTACCGCATACAGTAAACCTTTCCATATATGCTGACGACATATGCATATGGGCCTCGGCAGTTACACGTCTGCAGGTGCGTGCATGGCTCCAAACAGCAGTGACACTAACATCATCGTACCTGCGTGCTCAAGGCCTCAGCATTTCGACCGAGAAGTGCGCCTTAGTCGCTTTTACCTACAAGCCCATGACCTGGTACCCCATTTCTATTGACCACGAACCAATTTCCTACGCAAAAACTCACCAATTCCTAGGCGTTATTATAGACAGAGACCTTTCATGGAGCCCCCACTTCTCATACTTGAAGAAGAGGCTTACTTCTATCTCCCATCTACTAAGGTTTCTTGCCGGTAAAACGTGGGGCACATTCGTGGCATCTATGCTTCAACTATACAGGACGCTCTTCCTAGGATACTTGCGATAAAGCACACGTACCAGTGCTGTCCAATGCTAACAAAACTAACATCCATATCCTAGAGAGCATTCAAGGCCAAGCCCTTCGAACATGTCTGGGGCTACCTCGAAATGCTTCAACCGTGGCAACAATTGCCACCGCGAGAGACCACCCAATAATGACCTATATATCTATCGACGCACTCCGGGCGCATGTTCGCCATATATCCAGAGTCCCTGACCACCATCTCGCTCGCTTGCCTGAGAAAAGACCCAAGGTAGCGTTCTCCAGATCAATTGCGGCTAACCGGCACTCTTTGTCTTTGAGGCACTCACCCGCAACAAGAACGCCGTCGCCTATGTGATGCTTGAAGAGGCCTCCTGTGTACCTTGCTGTTCCAGGGGCCATATAACGTAAAACTATTCCAATATGTTTTTATTCCAATCTCCTGACGTCAAATTTGCGTAATCGCTGACGCAAGCATCGGGCAGTCACCCGAAGGGTTGTCTGAACAAACCAATCAAATGCTCCCCTCGTTCATAGGAGGTCACTTTTGTTTGCTTGAAAAACGAATAGCATTGTTTGCGCTCAGAGGCTTGTCTTATCTAATTGGCTCACAAGAGGCGAGGAGCAAGCTCAAGTTGGGAGGGATTCGATGGGTCCGAGCCACTGCCCTGAATATCGATAACCTGATAAAGAGGCTGGTGCCGGCACCTGCGATTTGGGCCGGTTTATCTTACTTAGCTTGCGGTGGCTCGTCCACAATCACAGCGGCATGCAACGGAAGCTTAAGACTGACGCTAAAACGGATCCTCAGCAAAGAAGAGTTGGCAGAACGAGGTCGTAAACGTGCCGAAAGTTCTCGAAAACATTACACGGCCACGCAATAAGTCTTCTTACACGCAAATAAACGCATGCTCTCCGGCAGGTGCCGATAGCCAGTGCCGGAGCGATCGGCGGTAGCCATCTTTTATTCCTTTCGGAACGGGGCAGCCTGTGGCTATTCAGAAGAAAAATCAGTTTTGTTCTGCGTATTAATGCATCTTTATTGGGTACGCGTCACTTTGACGCGGTAAGTTTTTGCGGTTTTGTGACGCCGCGTGACAGGCAGGTGAAGTGGGTGCAGCCTGAAAAATTTTGACCGATAGCCGAGGGCTAATGGCAAAAAGGCGTCGAATCAGACATAACTATTTTTGTTTTGTTCGGTCACATTATGCTTAATCAGTGTGTACACGTCATATCAGATGGGGAGCTACCACGGTTTTCGTGATGCCGCGTGACAGGCAGGTGAAGTGGGGGGGGGGGTCCAAAAAAGTTTTTGACCAATCGCGGTGGGCTGATTGCAGAATTGGAATAGAAAAGCTTGGAATAGTTTTACGTTATAGCGCCCCATAAATAGTGAAGAAAGCTAGCCTGACCACCACGGCTCTCAAGCAGATCACATTGGAACTTTTGTATTATTCATACGCTAACAGAATCCATATTTACACGGATGGTTCCGTCTCGGAAAATCCTACGGGCGCCGTTGTTCCACCATCTCAATCGGTCGTCATCAAGTTTAAGATTTCACACGTAACGACATCTACAGGTTCCGAACTGGCCGCTCTACGCGCTGCTGTCGAATACATTTAAAAAGAACCGCCCAACAAATGGGCAATATTTTGTGACTCGAAAGCAGCCCTCCAGAGCTTGCGAAGTTTACGACGTGGCAATTATGAACAGCTGGTGTCACAAATCAACGAAACCTGCCATTGCGCTTCTGAACGAGGACATGATATCATATTTCAGTGGCTGCTGGGACATTGTGGCATCGTTGGTAATCACCTCGCCGATGACGCTGCCCGACGTGCCCAGGATGGCTCACCGACACTCCTTATACCTTTATCGAGAGTCGACGCTGCAAGAGAGCTTCGTAGTCTCGCTCGTACCATCACGTTAAGTTACTGGCATACACCACAGAACTCCAAGTGTCGTTTATCCAAGTGTCGTTTACCCATCACTGAAACTTAAATTACCAGCAAACCTTCCACAACGTGACGCAACACTGCTGTGTCGGCTGTGGGTAGGAGTAGCATTCACCAACTTCTACAGCTATCGTATTGGAATGGCGGATTCACCAATGTGCGCTAAGTGCAAGTGTGAAGAGACCATCAGTCACCTTCTGTGCCACTGTTCTCGCTTCGATAACCAACGTGAGACTCTCCAGTGTGCCTTGAATAGACTGGATGACAGGCCATTTACGGAAGCGAAGATCTTGGGAGCCTGGCCTCACAGTTCATTAGCCCAGAAAGCAGTTCGAGCGCTTTTTCGCTCCCTGAAGGCAACAGACTTGAGTGCCCGACTATAGACATCCTACACCTAATTTCTCTCTCTCTATGTCTCTCTCTCTCTCTCTCTCTCTCTCTCTCTCTCTCTCTCTTTCACTCGCCATTCCCCTCCCCACGTGTAGGGTAGCGAACTGGGCTCAGTCTGGTTAACCTCCCTGCCTTTCCTTCGTCCCTTCTCTCTCTCTCTCTCTTGACAGCAGGGCAATACGAGTGAAACACACAAAATAGTAAAAGCAGAAAACACACACACAAAAAAAAAAATCGATTTATTTCCATAAATATAAATATACATAAATGAGTTTGGGCAACATTGCTCTAACATACAAAAGAATAATAGATCTTATGCTGATAGATAACAATACAACAAAATATGAATATTATAGATATTTGCAAAGGATATTTAAAGAAACGGACAGGACATACTGAATATCAGTAACAGCTAGTGTGTTACACAAGCATAACTCAGAACTTAGAACGTGTTTGTTTGACAAAAGTGAGGAGAAAGGTATCATCCATCTACGAAAAAACAAAAGAAACTTCCTTTTTAAAATGACGTAACGAAGTGGTTTGTTTGATGTGAGTCGGGAGGCGATTCCATATTGATATGCTAGAAAAGTGGATTGTTCGTCTGCCGTAGTTAGTTCTAATTAAAGGTAAAAGCAAATTATGATTGAAAGCAAATCCAGTTTTATTATTGTTAACTAGTTTGAATCCACTTAGTATGTTACATGGCAAGAGGTTATTAAGAGATCGATACAAAATGATTGCAACATGAAATTTATATACTTGAGAAATTGTTAATGTTCGGTAATTGCGAAGTAGTTGAGAGGCACTGCTACAAAATGTACTGAAGGTGAGAATCCTGATTGCTTGATATTGAATGCGTTGTAATGTGGTAATATGTTTATGATATGTCCCATGTCGCAATTAAGTAGAAAAAATGACTGTGAATAAAAGCAAATTAAAGGGTTAGCAATGTTGGGGTAGAAAAATAATGTCGCGTTTTTTAGCATTATTCTTATTCCATGAGATGTTTTATGCAGTAAATTAGCGATGTAAGTTGTGTACTTTAAATGAGAGTCTAGTGTGACACCGAGAAATGAACACTGATTAACCGCGTAAATGTAGTGAGATTTAATGGTTACTGCCGGCGTATATGAGATACTTTTTTGAACAGAATGGAAGATAATGAATGTGGTTTTGGACGGGCTAATTTCGAGGGAGTTACACCGGCACCATTCAAGTATGTCATTTAGATCGGTGTTTAGTGCAAGATTCCGGTCAGTAGCAAGTATAGTAATGCCATCTGCATATAGAAACGGTTCGGCGTGAGTTAAAGAATTAGGAAGATCATTAATATAGATAAGAAATAGAAGTGGCCCGAGAATCGACCTCTGGGGTACGCCTCTCTGAATAGGTAATTTAATAGTGCTGGATTAACATAAACACCTTGCTGCCTGTTACATAAATAGCTTTTAAAAAGGCTTAGTGCGGGACCAACAATACCGATAGAGTTAAGCTTATCAAAAAGAATGCAGTGAGCTATGGTGTCAAACGCTTTGATTAGATCGATATATACATCCCTGGAATAGGAGTAGAGAATAGGAGTAGGAACTCAGCCTCCTCCATAAGCACGCGCGAAAACCGATGACATGCGTTTCGCTGTCTTCGTTGTTTCGACGCCTAGCGCAGCAGCATAGTGCGATAAATGGCTTCGACAACACAGCTGCTTAATGTTTTCAATGGTAGCAATTATAGTGCATGCTTTGGGCATTTCTATTTTAATCATAGATACATGGCAGTCGTCTTATCGTGGGAATCTCTTAGTTTTGGCTAGCGCTGCTAGAGATGTCTGGCACTCATGAGGATGTGACGTCAGCGTCGCACTGTCAAACCATTGTTTAGTACCAAAGGCGTCTGATGCCAACCCAAAAAAAGGTTTACGACTACAAGAAGCTGGCGGCGCCGTGCAGTAGCTGCCGAACGATATTAGTTGTGAGCCTCCACGCACGAGGCGATACTACGGGTACAAGTGCGCGGTCATAAGAAAGGCAGGAGGCATTCGGCGATATTGGCGGCAACTAGAGCACGGTTCCTCCGACCGAGGTTCGTTGCACAATGGGCCATTCGACCCCAGCGACTACTGCTCATTGTACTGGACAAGTTGGATTCTCGACAGAGGAAAAGCAGGACAAAAGTGCTCAGCAAGAACACACTACGCAAAAGAAGGCGTGACAGCAATGGCAGTAATGCTTTCTTTTGCAGTTGAATTGGGGCGGGAGTGCAGGGGGTGGATGGACTTAGCAAGTTGTCGCTGCCCTCCGGCGCACTCTGTTAGCGCGGGCGCCCATTTTCTCGCGGGAAAGACAGTAGCGTCATTTCGCACAAAGCGAGAATTCCTTAGCCGCGGTGTTTCTCCTGCAGGCCATCGATGACGCGTCCACGTGACAACAGTTATTCTACTTGTACGCGCAGTATAGTTTCCCTCTGTTAAGATACTTTATTCATAAAGTATGGGACTGTTCTCATGCTGCAGAAGTAGGGGAACATTTCTGTTATTCTAGACTTTAGTGGTATGATGCGCAATGGGAGGTCAGTTCTTTGTTAGCACGATTTACCTTTCATGTTTACTTAAGGAATGAGGTGATTTATATTACAAAGAACGAAAGTTTTCAAAGGGATGTGAATGCCTTATACAGAATGTCCCATAGGTGAGCAATGTATAGGAGCGCTGTTTGTATTTCCAGGTCCTCTCGAAGATCGCAAGAAACCGAGGGTCCTTACGCTCACAGTACTTGTTCAGCGTATCTTGCTGGTTGGGCTTGTTGGCGTTATGCAGAAAGGTTCTTGTAAGTCCAGCAGGCTCTTGCGAATATCACGCAAATGAATTCAGAGGCCGCATGGGGGCAACGCAAAAAAAAAAAAGGGAACAGAAAGCATGTCTTGATACAACTCCACTCTGGAAGGGAGGACATGGACAAGAAAATTGGAAAGTCAAACGGTCGCTTCGCGCTTTGTTTATCCCGGGTAAACAGATGGGTGCATGAAGCCAGGAACATAAATTGTGCCTTTGTACTGAATCTCGTTTTTTTTTTTTACGGTGCGGGTAAAAGGGTGGGAAGCGTAAATTTGCATTCATTGTAACTTCGCCTGCTCTAACAGTTCCATTTGAATGCCCAGATATAAAAAAAAAGAAAGTTAAACAAAGGCCCGTTCTCCGCGCGTAACCCACGGAAAATGCTGCGAAGAACACAATATGAAAGCTGTTAAAATTTATTTTTGTACTACCGCCTAACGAAATAATTCTACTCTCTCTACTGTTTACGACACTATCTGAACTTTTCATTGCACTGTCGAAAACCAGCCAATGACCGTAGATTTAGGTCTAACATAACTAGACCCTAAGTCGAACTTGGTCGCATCGACTCCGGTTAAGCCTACAATGTTGAAGCGAATTCAAGAGCGGCAGAAACGCATAGTATTTGAAAGAACCAAGAGGTTGCTTGTGCGGCGAACTTGTACCTTGCGTGGTTGGAGGGCGTGGAGTCAGATGTAGCAGCCCAAAGCTGGACTTAATTGTGCCGGTCATGGGAAATGCTGTTTTGCCCTGGCGGTTATTGTGAAGGTTCCAATACATAGGACTCGTTCGAACATTCCCGACGAATGGAGAATATTTGACTGTAACGCATTGCGTGCAGACACAGAAGCATTTTAACAGCGCATTTTATCGGCAAAGTAAAAGAAAGACAAAAAATAAAGCGACACAATCTAGGATACAACGCCGACATGCCAACCCGCATTGCGACGTTACTTCATTTTACTGTTCAGCTAAACAAGAGCGGTTGTTTCTTATGCGATCGGCATTGATTATCATCCTCAGTCGTTTTGAGCCTATCTATCTATCTATCTATCTATCTATCTATCTATCTATCTATCTATCTATCTATCTATCTATCTATCTATCTATCTATCTATCTATCTATCTATCTATCTATCTATCTATCTATCTATCTATCTTACGCCGTCCAAAGAAAGAGAGAGAAGGAGGAAAGGCAGGGAGGTTAGCCAAAAGGAAATCTGTGGTTTGCTATCCTGCACGTGGGCTGGGAAAAAGAGGGTTAGAAAGAAGGGAGGAGAAAAAAACAAGTAATAAAGGTGATAATAAGGGCAAGACACTTATTGAGGAGGGAAGATAACCGATGGTCATTAAGAGTTACGGAATGGATTCCAAGGGAAGGGAAGCGTAGCAGAGGGCGGCAGAAAGTTAGGTGGGCGGATGAGATTAAGAAGTTTGCAGGGACAACATGGCCACAATTAGTACATGACCGGGGTAGTTGGAGAAGTATGGGAGAGGCCTTTGCCCTGCAGTGGGCGTAACCAGGCTGATGATGATGATGATGAAAGGCGTTCGCTGAGTCCTATAGATCGCGAAAAGCAGAACATTGCGTTACACTGAAGGGCCCAGCTTGTCTAGCAGCTTGGGCCACTATCAGGGGCGTAGCCAGGAGGGAGCGGGGATTATAGGACTTCAGCCCCCCCCCCCCCCATATTTTTTGGGGCTATCATGCAGTGCCGACCTAAACAACCCCCGGCGCCGGAAATCATTCGGGATTTTGTCTAGAATGCCTTTTTCACACTCGAAAAGACATTTCAGCGCGAACATTGCAAACTCGGGCTGCATTTCGCGGCAACGGCTATGCACCGGGTGTCACATAACGCAAGGAGCCCCATCCGAGCACAAAGTTTC
The DNA here is from genome assembly GCF_050947875.1 of Dermacentor variabilis. Classification (NCBI taxonomy): domain Eukaryota; kingdom Metazoa; phylum Arthropoda; class Arachnida; order Ixodida; family Ixodidae; genus Dermacentor; species Dermacentor variabilis. Next base: position 270,730,948 of record NC_134568.1, on the reverse strand, counting down.
ATGAGACGTTAATTTGAGGGATCGCCAGCAGTTTGCTCTAGTGCGCGAGTAAGAGCGGGCACGCGAGAGAAAATCTTGGGGCTTTTGCTCCTTGAATATATGACTCTGCCTAGGAACTACGGAGGAGGTTTCCTAGCGCGTGTGGTAGGCGTTTGTCCCTAGGCGTGCCGGCGTAGCGTAGTGGGGTCGAGTTTGTTTACGCTCGGACGCCTGCCGGCGCTGTAAAATAGGTGAAGCAGCGGGCACTGACGCCCGATTTAGCGACCGCTGTGTCGGACAGACTGTCTCGCACCTGCGGCGCTCGTGCTAAGTCAGTCGTGGCGGATCATAGCTTTCTCGCGCCTTACGGCGATGTACCTTGTAAATAACGTCACAGATGTTTATGGGAGCGATAGCGACCGTAGCGGGGCGGGGGGGGGGGGGGGAGGTAGAGGCCGGGCAGCATATATTGAAAGAAGTTGCGGGGCTTGGTATAGTGCTAAACTTAGCATCACAAGTTGGCGGCTGGGTGTAATTATATTTATTCAATCGCGTTTTTTTACTAATTCCAACAACGTGTCATTATTTCGCATTATTGGCGGCGCCTCCAGGGCACAAAAACGGCAACAGGAACACCAAATTTAGAACCCCAACTGGTCCGTGGGTCGGAGCTCGCCGAGGCCTGCGCGTGCCAGGGGTGTATAAGATCGTTGTCTGCCATCGCGGACAGCCAATTTTTTTATGCGAACACCCCCTGGCACGCTTCGGCCTCCACGGCCCCAACCTACAGGCCGCCCTGCTCCCAGCTTTGATCCCCCCGCTACCCCTTGGGTGGCCTGGAGAACCTGCGCCGCCTGCTTTATTACAACCTCGGGTGCTCTCTTGGGGCCTCCGTTTGCCGTTTACATGTGACCTCCTGGAGCAGTGCTTGTAAAAAATCCAATCTATCGTCGCGACGAAAAAAGCGACGCGCGACTTATACAACACCAGTCAGAACATTGCCCCTTCAGACTCAGCAAACACCAAATGGGGCGTCCGCGCCCACTGCCTCACCGCGCGGGCAGCCAGCGGCTGAGCGTAAACTAACTCGACCGCACTCCGCAATACCGGTATGTATGGGGACAAACAAATACAACGCGCGCTAAGAAACCTCCTGCGTAGTGCCTAGGCAGATTCATATATTCAAGAAGTAAAAGGCCCCAGATTTTCAATCTCGCGCCCGCTCTTACTCGCTCCTGCACACAAACGGCTGGTGATCCCTGAAATGGTCGTCTAATCAAAGCCTCAAGGGCGTTTGGATGGCGATGGCGATGGCATCTCGCAGAGGCCGCGTAATCTACGGAGCGCATGAATTTCAATTCCGATACCTTATTGGTATAAAGTTCTGATAAACTTTTGATGTGAAAGGTGTTTTGACATTTCGAAAGTCGTGTTTTAGATTTTCAATTTCGGAACTTTAAGGGTTTAATGTTGTTATAAATATTTGACGCCAAAGGTGCGTTAACTTTTCTAAAGTCGTATATCGCACCATACAACGAAACAAGCCAAATCAACACACTCTCAGACAAGTGGACAAAGCACGCAGCGAGGTCTGATGAGACGAAGCATTGTGGTGGTTGATTTGTGCCGTCATGTGACAGAAAAGAATATCAACATTTTTTTTTCACCTGCACCAACGCATCCATGTCAAGACACTAAAGCCAGCAAAAGTAACTACGTTCTTATTTATTTTTCTACGTTTAGATTTATTTTCGAGGACACATTGAGCGTCTTCAATTTTCTTGTTCTCGCTACCCGCGGGCTGCCAGAGCCAGCCAGAGCGCATGCGTTTTTCTCGTGTTGCCCCGACCACCGCGCGGCGCATTTCGGTGCGCGTTCGTTTTTGTCTGGCCGAGTGGATTTTTGCCTGGCAGAGTTTTGGACACCTTATGACTATTAGACGAGTAAAAGAAACAATGGTCGCTCGCCGCCATCAATGTGGGGATTTGACGGATCGCAATGCGTTCGCTTGAGCGCAAACTCTCCGGAAAGTCTTGTCTCGCCCGTGTAGGATACCGAGCAGTATGCGTATGGTTCTCTGTGGACCAAGCGTCTCACGTTTTCTTCGATATTCCTTCGGTAGCCATATTAGGTGCCCAAAGTAGGCATTAGATTGTAGCCAACATAGTTTCTTTTCCGTTTCTTTTTTCATTTCGGTGCTCCGGCCCAACAAAAGAAAAAAAGACATTGTTGCGGCGCAGCGAATTGCCGCATGGTGAAAGTTCGAATTCGTTGTCTTTTTTTGCGAAAAGTAAAGGGTAATGCGGCGCTTCAGTTGCCGGATACCCTTATTATATTATTGCGATAACAATTACATGTACACTCCAGGCACATTCCTGCCGTCGCCGTCGCCCTCATGTTCCGTATAAAATCCAGGGGCGATAATATCGTGACCACGTTCTGCATGCTGCATGTGCGAGTGAAAGCGTGGGGGGGGGGGAAGAAGGGGCATGGGTGAGCCGACGATGGTGGCTCAGTCTTCTGTGCGCAAGGGAGAAAAGTGGGGAAGAAGCACGCCGCCTTCCGCCACGCGCGATAGATCGGGGGGAGTGGAGAGAGATGGGTCGGGTCTTAGGATTTTGTCATGCGTGAATCCGTGATTGACCAACATATTTATTTGCCTTGTTTGACGCGTTATATACAGTGACATTTTCTTAGATATATAGGTTAATTGGAGACTTATACGTATATTTAAATATCTTGTTGCGAGGTTTTGTGTATACGTGCAGTGAACTTTGTTTCCCATGACACTTTCTCGTCCTTTATCAAGCTGTACCTTCGCATTTGTATATTCCACTGTATTTATTTATTTATTTATTTATTTCACATACTGTCAATCCCTCATGGGATTATAACAGGAAGGGCAAGTACAAATGGTAGTATTTGCGAACAAGTGTATATATAGATTATATAATCATAAGTGTGTTATTGCAAAGGTTTTAGTTTCACTAAACAAAAGAATGAAGCAGTTCATCACAAATGCAATATTTGGGTACAATATACTATAACAAGGAAGAATCTGAGGAAACAAGAAACCAAACACGAAAAAAGAAAAAGAAACACCTGAAATCACCTGTGATATACAATACCTAATGAACATGACAAACAGTATGCAGTCATGCGTATGATGCATCATACAAAAGGAACACTCATAGATTAAAGTGTTAGGCTATGAAGATCGGTAACAAACCTGACTATGTAAGTCAGAGCTGTAAGGCAAGAAGGTGTTCTTCCACTGAATTAGCAAATGTATCTAATGAGGAGCTGTTACTAATGGATTCACTCAGTTGATTCCATTCTCTTATCGCTAAAGGAAAGAATGAATTCTTAAAGCAATCGGTATGAAAGGAATGCTCATTGAGTGTTTGTGTGTTCTTATGCCGCGTTGGCCGTGTTTCATTTCTGGAGATGTATCTAGAGGTATCAATCTTAAGCTTGTTGTGTAACAGCTGGTACATAAGTTTAGAACGGGCTAGTACAGCTCGGTTTTGTACTGTTAGGATTCCGGCTTTGTTAAGTAGTTCGGTGGGCGAGTCTGTTAATTTATGTTTATTGTATATGTACCGTAGAGCTTTCCTTTGTACACCTTCTAGTTTTTTAATTAGTTGTTTAGTATGTGGAAACCAGATAACATTTGCGTACTCAAGGACTGACCTGACGAAAGTTTTGTAAGCAAGAAGTTTTGTATCGGGTGGTGCTAGTCGGAGGTGTCTTCCAAGAAAGAAAAGGCGTTTCATTGCAGTTGCTGTAACATTATTTATATGGGAGTTCCATCTGAAGTCATGTGTTAACGTTAATCCGAGGTACTTGTGTTCATGAACTCGTATTAGTGGCACGTCGTTAACGGTATACATAAAGCTCGAGTTATTTTTTTTTCTGGTGATTGAAAGAACAGCAGATTTCTTAGTATTGATGGTCATCTGCCAGTGGGCGCACCAGTTAGACACAGCTTTCAAGTCGTTGTTTAATGTTATATGGTCATCATATGAGTTAATATTTCGATAAAGGATGCAGTCGTCTGCAAATAGCCTAATGTTTCCTGTGATTTTTGCGGGTAGGTCATTAATAAAAATTAGAAATAAAAGGGGAGCCAGAACGCTTCCTTGGGGGACTCCCGATGTTACCCGGGCTGTCTGGGAAATCTGTCCATTCACTTCCACAAACTGGGTACGGTTAGTAAGATAGTCGCAAATCCAGTCAATTATGGGGCCTGTACCTAATGTAGCCTGAAGTTTCCTTATGAGCTTTTTGTGTGATACCCGATCAAATGCCTTCGAGAAATCGAGTAGGATGAGGTCTGTTTGTCTGTGTTGGTCGATATTAAATGATATGTCGTGGGTTAGTTCCAGTAGTTGAGTGACTGTAGAAAGGCCTCTGCGAAAGCCATGTTGATATGGTGATATGATACTCTCCTGGTCTAAGAAAACGGTTATGTGTTTTAGTATGATGTGTTCTAGAAGTTTGCACACGGTACTCGTAAGTGAAATCGGCCGAAAGTTGGACGGGTCGTCTTTGGAGCCTGACTTATGTATTGGGACAACTTTTGCGGATTTCCAGTCCTGTGGAAGAGCAGATGATGATAATGATTTGTTAAATATTATACAAAGGTACTTCGTCATCCATTCTGCGTATCGTTTCAAGAAAGCGTTGGGTATTTTATCCGGGCCTGGCCCTTTTTTTGTGTCCAGGTTTAGGAGAAGGTTCAGTACTCCGGCCTCCGTGACGGTGAGGGGGCTTAGTGTGCTGTTAACGGTGATGTCAATTTGGGGTAGTTTCCCATCGTCAGATGTGAAGATAGAAGAAAAGTAGTTATTTAGTGAATTAGCGGTTTGTTTGCTAGTTTCGGGTGACACTTGGGGATCACTTGATGCCTTAGGATTAAGGTAGTTCCAGAATTTGCTCGGTGAATTTCTTAGAAATCCTTGAAGTGTGTTTGTGTAAAAGTTTGACTTCGCTGTCTTTATTTTAGATTATCTTCGCATTTTTAATGTACGAGGGCGAGTCAAATGAAAGTGAGCCAACCCACCCCGCGTAATAATGGTTCAGTTCATTATCTGCCAGGCATGTACGTAGCACACACAGGCATCTCTCATTTAGAAAAGTGACACGCAGGTGTGAGGATAAATGTTATGTAATGCTCTCATACACTGGGTTGAACATGGTTGCGTGACATAATGGACGCTCCAAAAGTTGAACAGCATGGTGTCCTGAGGTTTTTTGAGCTAAGGTGTTTCCCCAAAAGAAATTAGTCGCCGTACGGCTGCCATATACCTTGAACATTGCATTTCATTGGCCACTGTGAAGCGTTCGAGCAAACGGTTCAAAGAAGGACGTGAAAGTTGCAGAGACGATCCAAGACCGGGCCAAATCCACCGTGCAATCACCCCCAACGCAATTTCAAAGGTTGATGAGCTGATTATACTAGAACGGAGGATAAGCATCGATGAACTGACAGAGCGTGTGAACATCACTCACGGTTCGGTTCGCACCATAATTCATTATCATCTCGGTTATCGGCCCCTATGTGAGCAATGGATGCTCAAGATTTCGAACCACCGCCAGAAGACTGAGAGGTTCGGCACTGCCTTGACTCATGTGATCCGGTATCACAACGAGGGTGACGACTTCTTGTCTGCAATTGTAAATGGGGACGAACCATGGTGCCTCTATTACGAGCCGGGAACACGACGGCAATGCTTACAGCGGAAGCATTCGAACTCACCAACCCCAAAGAAAGCAAAGGCCGTCATTTCCGCCGGAAAGGTGTTGTTGACTTTTTTTTTTCGAACGTCAGTGGCCAAAACTGATCAAATTTGCTAAACTTAGGGAGACTATCAATCGTTTCCAATATTGTGAAACGCCGGATCGGCTGCACGTCGCAATCAAGAATAAACGACGTGGAAAATTGACGAATTGGGCCATCTTGCTCCATGACAACGCCCGTCCCCACGTCATTGATGTGGTTAACACAAAACTGCCAAAGTTCAAGTGGGAAACGCTGCAACATCCGCCATACAGTCCAGACCTGTCGCCTTGCGACTTCCACAATTTCAGGCAATTGGAAAAACAGCTCAAGGCTACCAGATTCGTGTCGGATGGTAACGTGCAGGAGTCTGGCACATACTTTTTGAAGCAGAAACCCAAGGAGCTTTATGAGATTGGAATCAGCCGACTCGTTATTCAGTGGGGCAAATGTCTCAATGCTCATGGAGACCACTTTAAATAAAGTGCCGCAGTTGTCATATATTCGCATTGGCTCACTTTCATTTGGCTCGCCCTCGTATATTTTGCAGAACTCCTACTTTTTATATGTGCTGTCTGTTGCGACTATAATTTGAGCGCAATTACTCATAATACATTACCGCGGTGACAGATACTCCTGCTCAATACATTGAAACGAAGGCCAACGTCACAGATTTTTTCCTTGCCATTGCATATGTACAAAAATGTAAACAAGGTTCTTGCATGACAAAGTTTCATTCAAATATTTGTCACACTCCTCCCTTACCCGGAACGAAATTGCGCACAACCTGGCACGAGAACTGACGAGCCGAGCAGGTGACACGCAAAATATACTGGGACCGGAGAGAGACCGGATGACCAGCTTTAACGAGATCACCAAACACTATAAATTGGGAAGGGCTCATTTTCCCCTGACACACTCCTTGCTGAGTAGACTGCAAGCGACGGCATGGCGCCTCTTACAAACAGATACATATCCAAACCCGGTGGCCTATCAACGCTACTACCTGGACCTCTACACGGATAGATGTAGATTCTGCCAAGAAAGGGCGGACCTACAACATATGGTTTGGGCTTGACCTCAGACACCATCGACACAGAATTGTCATCGGACACAGAATAAAATGAACAAGACCAGAGAGCAGTGGGAGACCGCGTTGCTCAGCTATGCACCGGAAGACCAACTCAAGGCAATCCAGCCGGCCGAACATGCCGCCAGGGCCCAAGGGCTCGAGGCCGTCATCTAGGTAGAGAAGCCAGAAGCCTAGGTATCAAATCTGCTATGCACAAATAAAGTTTATTTCGCCTCCTCCTCCTGAACTTTTTCATTTCGTATGGTATGGTATGGAGAACTTTATTGGGTCCTGAAGGTCAACCATACGTTGACGCGGGCCGCTCCCACGTTGGGACTGTCAGGCCGAGCCCTTCAGCCACATCGCGGGCCTTCTGGACTGCCCGTAATTGGTCAGAGAGTGATTCACTGTGTAGCATTTGCCGCCACCATTCTTCTTCCTTGTCACGGTCTGTGAAGACCGCGGGGCACTGCCAAAGCATGTGGTCAAGAGTAATGATGCCATTGCACTTATTACAGTTGGTTTGAATTTCCCTCTCCGGATAGATCCTGTTAATAAAATATGGACTTGGGTATGTTCTTGTCTGTAGCAAACGTAATGTGACCGCTTGGGCTCTGCAAAGCTTACCGTGTGGCAATGGGTATTCCCTTCTGCTTAAATAATAATGCTTCGTGATTTCGTTATATGTTAATAATCGATCCCTGTGTTCCCCGGGTGAAGTGTAAGTTGCTCGGTCTTGAAGAGCACGGCTAGAAAGTCCTCGTGCTGCTTCATTTGCCACCTCATTGAGGTTTCTCCGAGCTCCGTCCACCACCCCCAGATGTGCAGGAAACCAGCGGATTTCGATCCTCTCACTCTTGACCTTCTCTAAAAATTTTGTTGCTATCCGTGTCACATATCCGTTGGTAAAGTTGCGTATGGCTGTTCTAGAGTCGCTGTAAATATGTGTCCACCGATTAGCCCGGATGGCTAAGGCGATTGCTACTTGTTCTGCTACTGTGGGGTCCTTGGTATAGACGGTGATGGCATCCTGTATGTTACCTTGAGTGTCTACGACAACGGAGGTATACGCATCCTTATTTTTAACCCAGGCAGCGTCAACGAACACCGCCTGCTGCTTATGTTGATCTATGTCTTGAAGGAGTGCCTTCGCCCTTGCCTTCCGTCTCTCGAGGTTATGTGTCGGGTGCATGTTCCTAGGGAACGGGGTCGTCTTTATTGTTTCCCGTAGTCCCGCTTGCAATTGTGTTAATGATTCTCCTTCGTTGGTGTGGTTAATTTCTACGCCAATTTCTTCAAGTAGCGCCCTCCCAGGGCGTGTCCCCATTAGTCTCTCCTGGTGGGCCACCTGTTGAGCCTCAGCTATCTCCTCTAGTGTGTTATGCAGCCCTAGGCGCAATAAGCTATCATTGGCCGTGCTGATGGGAAGTCCTAGTGCAGTCTTTATAAGTCGTCTGATTAAAGCGTTTAGCTTGTTCTTATCAGCCTGTGTCCATTGGAGCATGCCAGCCACGTACGAGAAGTGGCAAAAGGCGAATGCATGTACCAATCTTATGGCACTGTCTTCTCCTAGCCCCTTATGCTTGTTGGTAACTCTACGCAGAAGCCTAATGACTTCTTCTGACTTGTTAGAGATGTATTCTATCATCCTGCAATTAGATCCGTTCGCTTGCAGGAGAAGTCCTAACACTCTAATAGTCTCCACCTGCCTGATTGGTTCTCCATTCTTGGCGCATATGTCAATGCGGGGTTCTTCCTCTGGGATATATCCGTTCGGCCTGCGCCCACGCTTACTGCTCCGTAATACCAATAGTTCTGATTTTTTAGCAGAGCAGTTCAGTCCCATACCCTCAAGTGTTGTTTCTACCACATAAATGCTTTCCTGTAGTTTGATCTCTGTTTGTCCCATATTACCTTCGGCACTCCAGATTGTTACATCATCTGCATATATAGCAAAGTGGATACCCTCAATCTGCGCGAGACCTCGAGCCACTTTTGACATTGCCAAATTAAATAACATGGGAGATAGGACAGACCCTTGTGGTGTCCCACGATTCCCAAGTTCCAGGGTTGTCGATTGGAGTTCGCCTAACCTGAGACAAGCAGAACGGCCACCGAGAAAGGCTTTGACGATATTGTGCAATCGCTTACCCAATCCAATCTCCGAGAGGATATCCAATATGGCCCTGTGCTTGATGCGATCAAAGGCCTTTTCTACATCTAGGCCTAGAAGAGCTCTCGTATGTAGCGGGCTAGCAAGAATAAGGTGATGCTTGATTAAAAGCATTGCATCTTGAGTCGAAAGTCCAGGACGGAAACCGATCAGGTTATGCGGAAGAATATTTCTGTTTTCTACATACTTAGTCAGTCTATTGAGTATGACATGCTCCATGGTTTTGCCCAGACATGATGTTAATGATATGGGTCTTAGGTTATCTAGATTGAGTTGCTTGCCTGGTTTGGGAATAAGAATTGTGTTAGCAATTCTCCATTCCTTCGGATAATCACCGTTTTTCCAGAGTTCGTTGAAATACTCTGTTAAATATTTTATGGAATGATCGTCCAAATTTTTCAACAGCCTATTGGAAATGCCATCTGGACCGGCAGCAGATCTACTGTTGAGGTCGTACAGGGCTGCACGAACTTCGCTTTCTGTGAAGTCTTGATCCATAGGCTCACAGTCTTCCCCTGTATATTCAGGCAGGTCTGTACTCTCATCGCTATCCTTAAGTGGTAAATACTTAGCTGCGAGCCGATCCAGAATGGCCTCCTCCGTTGTGTCCTGACTCTCACGATGGACGAGTCGTGCTACTGCTGTTCTCCTATTAGATTTCGTGTCGTTCTCATGAAGCAAATGTCTAAGTAAGTTCCAATTCCCACCACGTCTGATTCGACCATCTATGGAATTACAAAGCTCATCCCATTGTTGTTTCTGTAAATTTCTGGAGTGTTCTTCAATCTCCCTATTCAACAATGCTATGCGCTTCCTGAGTCTCCTGTTCAGCCGTTGCGTTTTCCATCTATTTAACATAGATTGTTTCGCTTCAATCAAGTGCGCCAGCCTACTGTCCATGATTTCGATATCCTCCTCTGTGGTAATATCCTTCGTTGCCGCCTTTACATCTTCCCTGAGCTGAGTGGTCCAAGTTTGGAGTGTTTTCTTTTGTCCTGCCTCTGTCTCAGCTCTGCTTTTCCTTGCTTTCCGAAAAAGATCCCAGTCAATGTAGTTAAAGTGCTTTATCTCATTACTTGGTGTTTCCAATAGTATTTGTAATATGTAATGATCACTACCCAGGTCAATATTGGAGTTATTCCAGCCAGCGTTCGCTAAGTTTGATACAAAAGTAAGGTCTGGGGTGGAGTCCCTGCATGTAGATGTACCACACCTAGTGGGATAAGCTGGGTCTGTGATGAGGGAGAGATTAAGATCTGTAGCTAGGTGCCAGAGTCCATCCCCTTTCTTAGTATTCCAGCGATATCCCCAGGTTTGATGTGGGGCGTTGAAATCCCCTCCAATAATGAGTGGAGCGTGCTTAGTAACAGCCATAGTCTTATTAAGAAGTGCCCTGAAACTCTGTTTCATGTCGCTAGGGCTGCTATAAACATTAAGACAAAAGAGGCTTTGCGGTTTGCTTCTATTCCTTTTCAAAATTATTTCCACTAGTAAGTATTCTAATTTGTTTAGTCCAAGGCGCAAATCATGTTCTATGTAAGGTATTTTCTTATCTACGAGCGTGGCTAGCCCCCTACCCGGCTCTTTGCCCCTGCATGTCGCTTTGTATCCGGATAGGCTGATCTCATCCGCCAAGGTTTCCTGCAGCATAATTATTTTCGGTTTGTCTGGAGAGGCTTTTATTAACTGCATAAGAGGTGCTTTTTTGTGATAAAATCCTCGGCAATTCCATTGCCACACGGTAAAGCTCCCCCTGCTAGCCATTGCTTATAGAACCCGCCTTACTGCTACCCGCTAGAGTACGCTTCGTAGAACCCCCCGACACGCTAGGGAGCGATCTGACGCTTTCTGCTTCTGAGGGTAGGTATTCGTCGTCATCGCCCTGTGCTTCTACTTTGGTGAGCCTCTTTTCAGCCGTCAGTCTCCATTTCCATAACTTATCAACTTTGAAGGTAGTTTTATCTATGGCATCTCTAAGTTGTTTAATCGCCTCCTTGATCTCTTCCAAAGCAGAGCACACTGTCGTTTCTACTGGGCTTATTGCCCGCTTCTTTGGAGCTGGTGTGTTTTCTTCATCCTGGCTGTTGTCATTATTCACCGGTTTGGCTATTGCTACTTTTGTGGAGTTAGTCTGCGAGTTCTTGCGAAGTTCTACAACCTGCTTAGTAAGTTCTTCATTTGCCTTTCTCAGATACGTTACTTCTTTAATTAGCTGTTCTACCCTGGCATCATTATCTCCGACCAGCCGCTCCGCACCGCTCTCCGCAGCCCTCACAGTACCTTTCACTTTGTCGGCCCAGGTTGTTCCAGATGTCGTCTTGTCGCCAGGCGTCTGCCCTCCTCCTTCGAAGCGCACCTGCACTTCGCGTGATCTGGAGCGGCTTCTGCCCTTCGACGGCGAGCGGCGTCTTGACCGTGTGGGGCTCCTTGAGCACGTGCGCCCCCTGGTGCCCGTTTGGGCATCCCATTGCAGCTGTGCTGATGTCGCCTCCGATGCAGATCTGTTGCGTTCTCGTCGTCGAACTCGTACCACGTATGGAATTTGGTACCGCTGTCGGCAAGTCTTGTCCCCAGTTGGGTGGTCCCCTCCACAGAATTTGCACTTAGGCACACACATGTGATTGTCCTCCGGGTTTTGAGTTCCACATCCTCTGCACTGTACCACGTCCGGTGTTGGACATACATCTGATCGATGTCCAATCTTTCCGCAGGCATAGCAGACATCAAACTGCTTCCTATACAGGTAGCACTTGACGAGGGTCGACCCGTATCTTACATAATTGGGTACCTTGAGCCCATCAAACAGAACAATAACCGAACCCGTGGATTTAATACGTTTGGCTGCCAATGCCAGTGGGTTAAAGTCATGCACAATGTTCTTCGTTATCGTGGCCTGATTGTCTCTGAGGTCAACTCTCCGAATCACTCCTTTACACGTGGTATGCGGAGCTGTCTCGTAGGCGTTCACTTCGTATTCGGTTTCCACTATAATGATTGACCTGATTCGCACATACCTGGCAGCATGGCTGGGATCTGGTGTACTAACCACCACGATGTTTTGCGTGAAGTTAGGGCAAACGACATCCTCTCGGGCTTGTTGCGGAGTCAGGCCCGATGCTTCAATAACCATTTCATTTCGTGGCCTTTACATTTTTCATATCAGCGGCACGTACTGCCTTGCTGGTTTCGAACTGATATAGTTCTAAAGTTCGTATGATATTTTCTTTACTTATTAAATAAACCAAACACATGGAAGCATTGATATCAGTTATTTCGGGCACAATTTTTGAGACATACGAGTATATTTCTTTATGAAAAAAAGTCATATTTTACTTGTCTTGAAAGTGCGTAGTGTTCAAAAATTCATTTGCAGCATATTTGGCAATTGCAACGCAGTTATTATTCATGTATTTGATCCCTCGACAAATTCTCTGAGGAGGCCGAGCTGTGACGTGATCCCCCCCCCCCCTCCCGAACGAAATTTCTGGTTACGCCACTGGCCACTATGTATGTGCTTGTGGTCATCATGCCGCCGCGGTCGTTTTATCGTCGTCATTCCAGCTTCGTCATATATCTCCAGACCATCGTCGTCACGTGATCGTTGTCATGCAGGCAGCGTGATACAGTGGTAAGCATGCCATTGTCGTCATATACTCGTTGTCATCCCATTGTCCTCATACCGTCATCAGGCCACCGTCGTCATTGCGTCGCCGTCATGCATTCATTGTCATATCATCGTGGTCATGCCGTCGCGGTTGTTCCATTATCGTCATTATAACTTCGACATTCGACTCTCATCATGCCATCGTCGTCAGCCACCATCGTCACGCAGTCGTCGCCATACCATTTTTGTAATGCCATCGTCGTCACAATGTCTTTGTCTATTCATCAACGTAATTCCTTCTTCGTCATTCAGCAGTCATTATGTCACTGTCGTCATGCCGTCGTCTTCATTGCATGGCCGAGTCTATCCATTGTCATACTGTCGTAGTCATGCCGTCGTGGTCATGTCATCGTTCTCATTTCAGTTTCGTTACCCGGTTGTCGTCATAACCTCGTCGTGATGCCGTGCTGTCATGCACGCATCGTCATCCCATTGCACTGATGTCGCCGTCCTCACGGTCTCGTCGTTATACCAACGTTATCATTTCAGAATCGTTTTCTCATTGCGGCCATGCCGCTGTTTTCATAGCGCCTTTGTTGTTCCATCGACGTCATTCCTTCCACGGGATTCGATCATCGTCACTGCATCGCCGTGATGCCGCTATGCCCATTGGCGACCTGAGTCATTTTGCGTCTTAGCAAACAGGTAAGATACCGGGATGTGTCGCATATAGCCAAAATAATGGATGTCTCAGAATGAACAATAAAGGTGGTAAAAAAATGTTACTTCAGGAATACGGCGTGTCGCTACATTGCTCGAATGGCAATCGCATTACCGTAGACAGTCATCGTGAGGTGAGCCCTGCTATAATTTTTTTTCATTGGAAAACGGCAGTCCTGTAGTGGCAAAAAGGTAATTAGTTAATTTTTTGAAATCCGAGGACACGTAAGCACTTCTTATAAGTTGTGAATGCGAAAGCATTATTGTACAATTGAACGCTGGTGAGCGGTCCTTCGAGTTTTGCGCTTCGAGTAATGTACCATAGCGCTACGTGCTGCTGAGCCAGCAAGCAGCAGCAACCTGCGGTGCCAACGCCGCATGCCGCCGACACCCTGCGCGACGAGAGACCGAGAAAACAGCAGCGGCCACCGAGGCCGGCAGAGAGAGATTCTTGATTGGGGGGTGAAAGGTGGGTCTAAGTGCAGCGTGGTAACTCTCTGTGAATAGAGGACACCTAACCTCACTGCACAAGGGGGAAGGGAGAGAAAGGTACCAAGGCCGGCAGACGCGCGCAGCAGCTAAGCCCAGTTGAGGTGAGAGAGAGAAAGATACGGACGGCACGCCGGTTTCGGAGAGCGAGTCGGCGGCTCCCGCTCGACGGGGCAGATACGGCGACGCGATGCCGCGGGGCGAGACGGGTTGTCGTCGACAGAGGCAGAAGCGTGACGCGCGCGTGCGGGTGATGATGGCGATCCGAGACCGTTTCGCCCGCTGTGCTACGTCGAGACGCGCTCGTGACGTGGCGTCGCAGCCAGTGGGAATTCAGTTGCCGTTTCGCTGCTACAGACGTCGGCTTTTTCGTTCAATGGGCCATTTGATGCTTTCGCATCGAAATTTAAATAAACTTTGCATGTCCCAGGCGGAGCAGCACTACAACACATCACTGATTTCTCATCCTTAGAGTGATGTTCCGTGGATGGTTATATGTTTTGAGGATGAAGAGAAGTACCTATCTCTTAACTACACCTCTGTCACGGTGTTTGAATGAGCTCGAGTCGACTGCTTGTGTCAAGGCAAGAAGGGGACGGGCGGATGCTTGCCCACTACCGTAGAGAAAACACGAGGAGCGAGGTTGCTCGCTGCTTCCCCACTTCCCTTCGCCGTCGGTCAGGGCGCGCAGTCTGCCTTACGAAATGACTCCCAAGGCTGGCTGGCCTAGAGCAGCGGGTGAAGTCGCGACCTGACATCTGGGACCAATTACGTCTGGATCTATTTTTTTTCCTTCCGCGATTTCTCCAGATTGCAAGCGTCGGGTAATTAGGTTTCCGCGAAGCCGGCTGTCCGCAGCGGCGGACCAAATTAGCTGCTCCGTGATTGACGCATGACTGCGGGAAGAGGGGGCTCAGCGGCCCGAGGCCACCCCTGTCCCATCGGGATGTCTGCGCTATACGAAAGGGATAAGGCGGCACGGGTGAACGCACGTCGAGTGTTACCGCAGCGCTGACAGTGAGGTACTGGAGAATGCGTGACTCGCCGCATGGAGGCTCGCGTCTGAGCTCCTTCGTACGCTTCGTGCTGATGCTTCGTGCTTCATGCTGAAATACCATGCTGAAATAGGAGCGCGAACACAACTGCATTTTGCTACCCAGAACCCAGAAGCATTGTTGCGTTTCAGGGTCAGACAGCAAAGCCGAGGGTGACTGCCCTTTAAAGGGCATGGTGTTTTGTCGCGTATTTCGCGATCGTACACAAAAATGTTACGGATATTTGAAAAATTATAACTGCCCGTGAAATTAGTGTTAAACACTCGCTGTGTTAAAAGGAATATACGGGGTGACCATCTTCAAGGTTTACGGCATTTCTTAATATTTTCCGTGGAATATAGCATAATGATTGTCGACGTTCAGCTGGATTGTTCGAAGAGGCGGACATTACTAGCCCGAGAAATCGAAAGACATATATTAACAGTTCGACCAACTTAGCTTTAACATCCCTAACCGACTACATTCGTCTACACTCGGTTGATACGGGTAACTTCGTTGCTTCGGAATTTTTGGACTTCGCTAAAGCTTATGATACCATTAATCATAACATACTGTTTACTAAGCTAGAAGCCCTGGGAATTACCGGTCCAGTACTAAAACTCCTAAAAATTTGCCTGCATGAGAGAGAACGAACAGTTCTTTTGGAGGTGCTTATTCTGATACTAAAGTTATTAACCAAGGTGTACCCCAAGGCTCTCTACTAGGTCCCCCACTATTCTCCAGTTATAGTAATGATTTACCCACCCGTATTAAATCGGCAAAATGCATACTATACGAAGACGATACTATTATCTCGTTGTGGGACAATTCTTTGACAACCTTAATCCTTAAACCAAACAATGACTTTGACAATTATTGTTGCATGGTGTTCTTCCAATCATTTAATAATCCATCTTTCAAAACTGAATTCGTGATTTTCCGTTCTAGCCAAAGAACACTACCTGGCTTGCCTGAGATAACTCTAGGTTGTCATCACATCCCCGTCTCCAACTGTGTATCATTTTTGGGCATCAAATTAGATTTTCTCAACACATTTCCTTCATTAAGCAAAAGTGTATCTTCGGCATTAGATCATTAATCAAATGAAGAGCATATTTCCCCAAAGACGCATTATTAGCATTGTACTTTGCTTTCATTCACAGTCACATTTATTACGGCATTGTTTCTTGGAGAAAGACATATCATTGTCATATCTCGTCTATTCAGCACTTGCAAAACCAAGCAATATGCATTATCACTAACAGTGGGTTTTTCACGAATGCTACTCTAATACTTCGTGAAAATAACATCCTTGTTGTAACGAACTTGTTCAACTATCATCTAATAAATATATAAATTATATATATATATATATATATATATATATATATATATATATATATATATATAAATTACTTTTATATAATTTATAAATTATATAAATTTATATAAATTTATAAATTTAAATATAAATATAATTTATAAATTATATAATTACTTACTAAACAGCTTTCATACCAATTCATCGATTTCAGGTACCTAATCAATAATAATAATACCAGGTTTGCACGTAACTCCAATTTTCTACTGCCTATGGTTAATTCTAATTATGGAAACATGACATCATTCGCTGCTATAAAAGTGGAATGGTTCATCCAGCACCATTAAATCTTCATCCTTTTATGCATTTAGTCATTCCTTTAAGCTTTTTGATAAGTATGCCTAAGTTTACGTCATTCATTACACTACATTTGCCATTTGTATCTATTGACAGTTTCTTTTAATGCACTACAGGCTTGTATACGGACAAGTTGTTTTCGTTATATTAATTTTTGTGTTGTATTTTCGCGATTGTGTTTGTTTCTTTTAGTTAGCCTGCTCATCTTTAATACATCTCTCCAGAGTTATTATTAAACGAGGGTCTGGTTGCAGTCTTTGACTTTGGGACCCTTGTCTGTATATTGTCTTTTACCTGTTCATTGTGCTTAAGAAATAATAAACTGAAACTGAAACTGAACTTATTCAACAAATTAACGAAAAATTCACTAGTTAACTACTTAAGTAATTACTTTTCGGCACATATTGCAATTTACGAATTGTAGCCGGTGAGTTTGCAAGACGTATCCACTTGAACTATATTTCCAAAAGTATAGGACGAAATACATGGGAGTTCCAGTTAGTTTTGTGCTTCAATGAATAAAACAGCATTTTGTGAAAAAAGCAAGTACAACAACACTGCCTTTTTACGGCGAGTTCGATGGCACTTATCTCCAAGCTGGTGCCATTTTGCAAATTCATTCCTAGTGGATATGCCTCGCAAACTCACCGGCTACAATTCCTAAATTACAATATGAGGCGTAAAATAATTTATTAGGAAGATACGCAGTCAATTTTTTTTCATTAACAAGAATTGCTACGAAGAGTTAGGTGGTGAGGGACTCTGCGTACGCGGTCCGCCTGTCTCTCTTCCCTCCACCCCACACACGCACGCACACACGCACACACGCTCTCTTCTTCTGATCATTAGAAGCCAACAAAAAGAAATGACAAATTAATGGCATTGAAAGTGGATGGAAAAACAACTTGCCGTAGGTGGCGAACGATCCCACGTCTTCGCTTACGCGTGGTCAATTGGTTAGAGTATCGCACGCGTAATGCGAAGACGTGACATCGGGCACCAGCTGCGGCAGGCTGTTTATATATGTATATATATTGTAAAGGCTATTTGTGCAAATCGTCGTCATCATTTGTACATGCGAACTCATCCTTTGTCTCGTGTGGACCTCTTCGGCGGTCTCTCGGGCGGCTGCTCTTAAATAAGAGCATCACAGCGGTTGATGTTTCACTATATATATATATATATATATATATATATATATATATATATATATATATATATATATATATATATATATATATATATGCGCGCGTGGTTGTGTGTGTGTGAAGACAGACAGGCGGACCGTGTACGCAGAGTCGGTAACCAACTAACCCTTCGGAACAATTCCGAGGCATCCTGAAAGAGCACAGCAATCGAAGGCTCAAAATATTACGCAACCCGCTGTGCAATGGAGAGAGATTTCTTATGCCATCTGTCTGCGCTTGGCAAAAAAAAAAAAGAACCTTACAACTGCCACAGTAATCTGGGCCGCTAGGAGGGTGTGCACGTCGAAGTGTGCCTGGCCTCTTCCCACTGGTACGACTCGCTGTTGCAGCGCCCAATGGCACCGCTGGCCCCAGCGCCCGGGATGGCTCGCACTGCGACCTGTGCGGGTGCACGCGACCCGCGGTGCGCTGTGACAAGTGCAATCGGCAGGTGTTCTGCCTGTCGTGCGACGACATGTATCACCGGCACCCACGCCGCAAGAGCCACCTGCGACGCGCCGTGGACAGCGTGGCCAGCGGACGCCCGGCCGCCGTCAAGCCGCCGCCCTCGGCGCAGCAGCGCGTCGAGGGCGACCCGTCGCACATGCCGGTGCCGCCACCCAGGAAGAAGAAGTCGCTTTTCAGTGCCTTCGGCCGTGGCCCCGCTGGCAGCCATCCAACCGATGATCACGAGGTGAGCTTGCCTGTTCTTCCTTGCGGGCTGCCTCTCGCTCGCCGTTAGCATGGCCAAGTCCGTCTAGTGAAGCACATCTGGTAACCACGCGTAGACTCACGCTGTTAGTCGTTCCCTTCTCCCCCTCCCTCTCTGTCGCTTGTAATGCGATAGCAATATAGGCGATATTTACTGGCTTTGGTGGTATGTGATAGAAAACGTGGGTCTATACCGAAGGCAGCGCAGTCTAACACAACGTTGCGAAGCGCTAGCTGTTACGAGAAAAGAATACGAGAAACTGCAGCACGCGCCAGATGTTGAAAGAGCGACTTAGATACCAAAAAAGGGTACGTACGATCGTGGCCTAATGGTTAGAGCATTGGACTGCTGTGCTGGAAGGCTTTCGCTTCCTCGATCAGTCACGGACTTTTTTAACATTGTAGGCAGACGTCACCCACTTTCGGGGTATTAACCAGAAAACCTGCAGAGGTATAAGGAGCGAGCGCGCCACATTGTGCGTGAAATCGCAAGTTTCTAAGAGATACGAGGCACAGACACGTCGCTTTGATCATGTAAATGAGGGTGTGCAAGGTCGCCCGCGACGCACGCGCGCTCAGCTATAGATATATCGCAATGTAAGTATGCGACAGTTCTGGATAGCATTGCGAAACGAGCAGAGAAGGCCTACAATAACGCCGGACTTCAACTGGTTCTTGCTGCCCTTCTCTGCTCGTCCGTGTTTATTTGTGCGCTAGAACGATTTTCGCATTGCTATTCACAACCAACTCGGCCAGCTGTCCACGCTTAGCGACAGTTCTGGAATAGTTTTATTGCGATAGCAATTATATGGATACTACTGGCGAATTTTCGGCGTCTCCGTGATGTTCCGGATACGTATATAAATATTTAATTGAACGAATAAAAATGTCTGCAGGCGGGATTCGATTACGCTACCGCCAGCTCGGGAGCCCGGTATGCTCTAACTATTACGGCGCATACGCATGCCTCAGGAGACAGGGTAGAACATCCTTAAGAATTTCCCGCATGCAAGCCAGCGTGCGGAGACGCGTTCGCTTTTTCCGAACGCCGTCTGTCTCACCTCGTGCACCGTCGATGTGCGACACCTGCAACACTACTGGCGGAGCTCTCCACCATGCCAGCGTTGTCAGAGGCTTAGCAGCTAACAGGGTGCTGTTACACCTATCCAACAGGGGTTGCCTTAAGTGCTGCGTCACGCCGAGATGTCGCGCGCGCGTGTAATTTGAAAGCACAAAGCTGAACCTTTCTATCGCTACCGATGCTTCGTGCTTCGGGCGACGCTAGCACTTTTCTTCTTCTTACGAACCTCCTTTCGTCCTCTTCCTCCCTTAAGAGAAAGCTTTAGCTCGGGTGCTCCTATCTAAATACATGTAAAAGGAGAATTCGTCTTTCTCGGCAACCACTGCGCAAAATTTGACGAGGTTTGTTGCATTTAAAAGAAAACTTAAAATATAGTGACATTTGGTTGAGAATTTTCGAGTTATGTCGTTAATTTTTTATTAAAAATTGTCAAAAATCAAAAAGTTTTGAATAACGAAACTATCAAGTTTACAACTCTGTAACTCAACAACGAGAAGTAATAATACAATTCTGTGAATTGCATCTAATAGTGCATCTAAAGCGGACAAAATTTATATGTTACACATGAATATAAAAAATTTAGTGATATGGAAAGACAGCTTTTGCAGAACCCTTGTAAACAACGTAACAAATTCACGGAAGATGTAAAATGACGTATCGAATTTGTCCGCTTTGAATGATCTAATGGATGCCTTTTACAGAACCGCGGCATCTGTTCTTAATGCAGAGCTATGAATTTTGTAAACTTTGTGTTTCTATTTTTTTCAAACTGTCGAATATTTGAAAATCTTTTTAACAAAACGCAAGCCCTAAATCGAAATTCCCCTTCCAACAGTCACTAGAATTTAACTTTCTCTCTCAAATGCAACAAATTTCATTAAAATCAGTCCAGAGGCTATCTCAGAAAAACGCTTTTGCGTTTTACGTGTATTTGAATAGGGCCGCGTCGGAGTTGGGCCCGAGCTAAAGCTTCCTCTTAAATGGGGAGCGCATTGACGCTCATCCGGTCATGTACCGCACATGTTCATGCTACACTGGGCAACAACTTGAGAAGGCGCTTACGGTTCGTGCGTTGACACGGCACAAATCGCAGAGATGTGCTCGCCTGATACCTGGAGCGCGTAGACACCGCGCTTCCTTCGGGACGATGGATTTCAATTGATTGTCCGATTCGTGCTATTTCGGTGAGCTGTTTCCTATTATTCTGCTCTGCACAGAGACACCCAGCACTCCCCAAGAAAGAGTTCTCGTGGACTGACAAGTTCGGCAGCATCAAGCGCTTCATGGCGAGTCGGCCGTTGCCGCCAGTTCCACCGGAGGACGAAGGCATGCCGCCGTCGCCGCGATACCACCGCGATCACGTTCCGCTCAATTACGGTAAGACACTCGGCCAATGAGGCGTGGCTAAAGAGCGTGATGAAATAGCGTGATGATGCGACAGGTTGTTTTTGCTATTCAATGAGCGAACAGCGACAAGGTTCGTTTTCTTGTATATCAAGGCAAGCTGTTGTAACTCAGATTGTGAAATAGCGAAAGGGGCAGAGCGTGGCCGCTGGCAGAGCCGCATTGCCCCAGAGCTAGACCCGCGACCGCTGGTAGAGCTCTGGGGCAATATGGCGACTGAATACTGATGGAGAGGCACACTCGTGTTTATGAGATACGTGTTATCCTCGTTGTAAGCAAAGTCATACATTAGAGGTGGGCGGATATAAACTTTTCCGAGCACGAACTGAGTGCGAATAGAAAGTACCGAATATCGAATCCAATATTGAGTACTCAAGCACAGACGCATATATTTACCGCAGCAATATTTATTTCGGCAGAATTATGTCCCGCTCCTCTTAAGACATATAGTACAAAAAAGACAGCTAATTATCAGGGGAAAAGGATCAATTCTTCCCGTGAGATCACTAATTTTCATTTTAAAAAATTGCATAAAGGGCCTCTCGACAACTTGAAAGCCTTGTTTCAAACAAATTTTTCAAGAAAGATTGGCTGCTGTATGAGCTTTCCAAGAACGCTAAATAAATGGTTGCCGAAAAAATATCAGGAGTTGTACAAAAAAAAAAAATAAAGGCTTGGAAAGATGTTTGGGCTGTAGACAGACGTAAAAGGACGGGTTGCAAGGAAAACATCGCATGTTTTGACGTAAAAGGTAAAACTGTAACATAAATAGACTGCCAAAAACACTAAATGACACTCTACAAATAACAGTCGGAGGCTGTCACGTCGGCTTAATTGTTATCACGTCGGCTGTAATTGTTTTCGTAACCGAAAACAATTACAGCTTCCATTACTAATTTTGTTTCTACATTGGTCCGAAACTTTTTGTTGTTTCTCACTTCTGATAATATGCGATTCCTTGTTTAGCAGACGAAGAACAGGAAGCATACTATAAAATTTGGTTGTTGCCAAATATTTGATTAGATTGCAATATTCAAAAATACCGAATAGTTACTTTTGGAATACGAATACTAAAAGTTAGTATGTAGCATTCGATCCATATTCGAAACTTCATGTATTCGCCCATACTTAAAGATATCGCATGAACTAGCTGTTTTAGAAACGAGAAATATATATATATATATATATATATATATATATATATATATATATATATATATATATATATGTCAGAAGGAGACAGGCCCCCCCAGCCAATCAGCACTTCAGCAGCAGTCGAATTGGGCATGTCCACTAGGTGGATACTTACAGAATATCCCCCCTCGTCACGCAACCTGCACCTTGCAACTGCTATAGCGCGGACGACTCGTATGGGGCTACATGTGCGGAAAACACACGAGAATAAAGTACACAAGCATGGTCGCTTGACTTTAACTCTATACATAGCGTTTAATTTAGTCAGTGATCACGAAGGAAGTTCAAAATAGGTGAAAGCCACTATAGCTAAAGTGCCTCTCTAGACAATATTGCATTAGTCCGTCTTGCTACGTTTTCAGCGCGGAGAGCTTCTGCTGGCACACTTCTGATCACATATTGCTACTGCGAACATCACGCTTTTATGCGCCAAAGCTCTAGCGGGTCAATTTAAGCGCACAAGTGCTGTTGATGCGGCGGTCACGTACGCCAGTGCATTTGCACACTTTGTTCAAAAGTAAGATTGATAGAGCGCACTACTAGGAAAGTGGGGCTTGTACTGAATGAAAGTGGCCCGAGAGGATACTAACCTAACAAGGAATGCAGGGTGTGATAAAGTAGATGGCTCAAGCAGAGAAATTCTCCGTAACTTAAGCAGCAAGCCACGGAAATGAACTCTTGCGCTAAGGGGGCGGGAGCTTGTTTCGTGGTTATGCAAGGAGGCTTGCAAAGAAAAGAGAACAAACACAAATAATGAAGAAAGATACACCACCGAACACGACGTTGCAAAGTGGTAGCTGCTACTTTGACTATCTATTCCCTTGGGAAGCAATAAAATCTCTCTCACGTCTGCGTCGCAGCTAAGTACTTGGTCGACGTTTTGATTACGCCGTTTATTATTAGTGGGGGACGGTAGGAGCAGCTTTGCGAACATTCTGAGAGTAACAAAGGAGATGAAACTTTTGGCCGTGAATATCTGCCGAGTCGTAGCAGGCGGATAGCCCATCAACCGACAGTAAAAGTAGCAGTTGCGCGGGCCATATGGCGAAAAAAAAAAGAGATCGACAAGAAATGTGACAAAAATCCGGAGTCGTGAAAATACAGTAAATAGTGGGGACAAAGGCAGTGGTACGAGGTCTGCAACCCAAATATTATGCGACGTGCCTTGAGCACTCATCGAATAAATCCCTTTGTTGTTGCGCTATTTGAAGCAAAATTCTTCGACTTAGTTTTTATCGAGGAGAAGTAGCAGAATATGTTTGCATTTTCGTATGGTCAGAGAAGGCCAGCAGTAATTTTGAATTATTGCGAAACAATGTCAGTTATAATTATTCATGGAAACATATAAACAACACACAGAAGGAATAAAAAGCAGGCTAGCAATTGTCTCCTTAAATGAAACCCACACCGCCCTGCTTGAAGAGGAGGGGGAAGAAAAGCAGGAAACTAGACAGGGGTAAGAGCCAACACAGCGCAACGCATCGCAGCACGCATAAACTGAGAAGGAGCACTGCTGACTATAGAGCCGAGCCTCTTGTTAGGGAGAATTATAGGATAGCTTTATGGAGCGGGGGAGAGGGGTCGGGGACGGCAAGTACGTAGTTGAAGCCCAACCTTTTGTGAATAACATATCAGTGGCCGTAGTTCGTGAATGGTCAAGCTTCTGGAACGCGCTCAGCAGTACAGAGAGACAACTGTTGAAAAGAGGGCATTTTAAAACCAAGTGCCTAAGCGTGCCTAACCAAGTGCCTAAGTGCCTTCATTCGCTTCCTAAAAGGGCCCAAGACTCAGTCAGTCAATACATTATTCAGAGGGAAAAAAAAGACGAAATGGTCACCATTACACGTATATTGTACTCGTAAACTATTGGTTTCGATATAATAGTTATCTAAAGGTCCTTTCGCGCTTCAAAAGTAAGCAAAGGAATACCAATAAACATTGTAAGTGACAGATGCAGATGAGCAGCTACCGAAATGTGCAATTAAAAAGCGTCCCTACACGAAAAGCCAGGAAGAAAGAAGGGCTAACACCATGTGTTATGCTTGACCGTTCACTTAAGCTGCCTGCGTTGCAGTTACCTTTTTCTGTTTTGCTTTTAATTCTTAATGGCGCAAGCCCTCTACACTGTCTTAAACTAAAACCTCATTGTGGATGTCTGTTTGCTTGTCGTTAAAAAGAAACACGTTGAGCCATATTACTCTTGCGAGGTTGGGTTCACGCTTATGACTCGAAATATTGTACACATGAATGTCTCGAGACATTCCATACAAAGCTTCATGTGTAATACATTCAGTTGATAGACGAAGAATGAACGTCAATAAGGAGGGTGGCTCTGGGGCCTAAGCAAGGGAGAGGGTCACATGTGAGGAAAAAAAATGAATAAATAGAAAGGACACGCTCGTCGCCTGGTGGCCACGCCGGCTTCGTGCATTAACTCCCATAGAGAGCCCCCTTACGGTTCCCACAGTTCTCACACTCTCATAGTTCGCACGGTATCAGCCTGAGAGGTCAGCGTAGTCATACCTTCAGTGAGGTAATGCCGCGGCCCTTGTGGCTCTCTCTTACTGTCGCGAGACCATGGCAGTCCCGCGCTAGGTACCATCGGATGGGCACCGGTGTCCCCCGTACTGCACGTTACAGGTGATGACGCCTCACCTAGCTGAAAGGTATTACTACGTTTCGTCAGAATATTCATGCCCTATATTTTCTTCACCTGCGTAGTCGACTGTTTGTAAGACGACTTCAACCTCGTAATCAACCGAGCACAGCTGCATGGAAAGATATATGTTTCGGAGCAAGGGTCCATGTCCACAAAAAAATGTTCTGACGCCGAACTATTCTTAAGCGCAAATTCTCGCCACTCCTAATACCGAACATATTATTAGAGAAGACAGCTGGCCAATTATAAACACCACTTACGGACAAAAAGCTTTGTGAGTGCGGTCCCAGGTCTTCTAGAAACTGCACCAAATCAGTTCTGTTCAAGCGAAGAAATAATGGGAGCTTGGTTGTAGCAGCCCGCCGCATGTACAGCAAGGAAACTTGTACTTGCTTGGCGGAGAACTAGAGCACTGCGTCGCACGTGCTGGAACACAGTGCTACACCGGAAAGGCAGATACATTGAGAGTCGCCACTCTATATTACACGCTTGCTTTGTGGATCCCTACATCCTGACGTTGCACACGTTGGAACGCCATGGTCGACAGTGAAAATGCATATTGCTTTGTGTGTGCAGCCAGATTCCTCGTGGGATGAATATTAAACGTCAAACACTTGTCAGAGGAAATATTTTATTTATTTTTTATTTAACAATGCCCTTACAGGCCTCGTATGAGGCATTGGGTAAGGGGGGCGTTACAGTAAGATTAAAAGAGTATATAGAACATATAAAAAACATAATAGTCAATCAGCAGTCTCTACACATCGTAATATGGTGTCGACACATTGTGAATGATTGATATGATATGAATGATCCATTACTTGCGTAAGCGCATTTACGCGAGAAAATATGTGTAGTTCATCTCGGCTATCGCCGCTGCATCTCGGTCGCTCTCAAAAGCGAAGAGCCTCTTATTTATTTATTTTTCACTAGTTGAAGGGGGAAAGCGGAGCCTGCTGGTAGATTCTGAGGAACTGCATTACACATATCAGTAATAGAACTGTGAACAGTGATCGCACAAAGAATACCGCTGGAGGTACTCGGTTTTGGCAAGGGTGCTTATCTTCCTCAGGGCTGTAACTGAATGAATGATAATATATCTAGCACTCTGTTCGTGTCCGAAGGCTTCAAAGCATAAGAAAGAGCGCGCGTGTATACGCGCTTACAGAGGCGCCTGTAACTGAATGAATGATAATATGTCTAGCACTCTGTTCGTGTCCGAAGGCTTCAAAGCATAAGAAAGAACGCGCGTGTATACGCGCTTATAGAGGCGCACAATTCGGAAGAGAGCAGGAGTCTAGAAACCTTGCAGTGTACTGACTTTTGGGTCGCAGTAAAACTAGCGGGACGCAGGCACTGTGAAATCGGTTGATATTTCGATGTTTTCCCTATGAAGTGATTTCACGCATCAAACGTCTAATCACTTGAACGCCAAAGACCATGACTACACGACTATGGATATGAAGACACACAATTAAGAAGCATTTGAAAGGTGTAAAACACCAAACATTTTCTGAGTTTTTAACTGCTCTTTTTGATGGCGTAAACCTTATGGCGTTTTTAAAGTTTCTAAGCTTTCGAATACACCTTCACTTGCGGGTCAGACGCTGTGTCTTGTCTCTTCTTGTGCTCTTGCTGTTGTCGTAGTAGTTCGCGCTGCGAATTAGCCGTGCTTGTTAAACACTGTCGCTGTTTTGCCACTAGAATGCAGGTATAAGCCAACTTCGCGCGTTTCTAAAGAACCTGTTGCTGGATGGGACTGCAGGCGCCGTCTTTTGTTCCCATGTTTAGAAAGAATAGGCGTCTTAGCTTTAGCAGACACCGAGAAAGAAGTGAGGTAGGGGCTCCCTCTGTACCAAAGTGAAAAAGAATGGCGTATCTGTGCTTTCGTCTTGTTTCCATTCATTCTGCCCTAGTATACTTCTGCGGAATACTTCGGCGCAGTCGCAAGCGAGGCCTGTTGCACAGCTGTCATCTTTAGTTTTAATTACGGTCAGCATCTTTCTTCCTTCAATCAGAAAAGCTAGACAGCTCATTCTGTCTAAAAGCGAATACGTGCAATTTTACACCGGCTACTGACAAGAAGAGTGTTTCCAAACACCGGAGTTTCGTCACCCGCAACTAGTTTTTCTATCTTACGAGTTTTCACTCTTGAAAATATGAGCGCTCTTCAAAGAAGAACAAAACCCAAAACCAAAAAGAAGACAAAGAAAACGAAAACAAAAACACAGTTTCACTCTACTAAAGCGAATTGATGACTTTGAGTAATGTACGACATCTGCGTCAACAGGCTTTGATGAACACACCTTTCTTTGCAGGAAGTGGCAATGAGCGCGTAACTTTCGCGCGTATTCATTTTTCGTATTGGAAGCTTTTCACCACTGTTGGTCAGTACAGCCGTCGCCAAATGCTGGGGAGAAGAGCATGCCGGCAACATCGCGGAATCGCGGGCCCGTATTAAGGTCCCTACGAAGAGGGCAGCCGGCCTAGCGGGGGCTCGGAGGAGCGTGCCTAAGCTCAAGGGGAAGGGGATCAGCACGTCAAAATAACTCGGCCTCTCTCATCAGCCGTGTGCCCATAGGAGCTCCACTTAGTAGTGCACGTCGGGGGTGGGACACGCGTGGGCGCCTTCATCAGAGCGAATGCAATCGGTACGCGTCGACACAGCAGCTCAGGAGATCGCGGTTATAGACTCCGCGCGCCCACGCCCCCACCATTCATCCTTCGGCGAGGGAGCAGGAGAGCTGGGGCGGGCGTTCAGGCACCGCGGTACAACCGTTAGGCGCTTTGCAGCGTGCCTCTCATTGAATCCGTGCCAAGAAGTTCGACGGAAATACTGCGCAGCCGGCTGTGGCCACACGTTGCTTCGGGGTCGAGGGCAGAGAGCGGCGCGCGGCGCGCGGCGTTTCGCGCTTGACGCTTGGAAGGCGGCGGCAGCTGCGACCTGTTCACCCGGAATAAGCGAGCTGCCCGTGACCGTTCCAATTAGGAATGTGTCGTAAACTACCACCCCGCGAAGTACCTTGTTTTATAAGTGAACACATCTCGTGTTACCCGTCTGCTAGCGTTTATTCTCCCTGCGCACTTCAGTAATGTGCTGCGGGTCAGCATATGGTTTGGCGCGGCGTTTTATAGCGCTGTCTCGAAGCGCTTGAGTGTGCTTAGCGAACGGTTGTGCCGAGGTTACAGGTAGCGCGGAGCATGCATTATTGTCGCCTTATTTGAACACTTGTTCGTACTGTAACAGTTGTAGCAGCTCACGCTGAAAAAAAAAACAGGGTCAACAATAACAGCGATTGCAACAGGGTCAATAGTAACGTCAGCAGCTGTGCTAACAACATTATATTAACTACAACGTCTGCAAGAGCAACGAAAGCGACAACGTTCGGTACAAAGTAGTAGTCGTTAAAGGATTCTCCAATATGGAAATAGACGGCATTGTCGTGATACGTATAGACATATTATGGCACGTCATATATATGCCATCCGGCCCTGGTGAAGACGAACACCTACAGAGCGCCATAGCAGCTTCTAACTCTTCCATAGAGAATAGAGCCTCCATACTTGTATCTCGTGGACCGGGGACGTCGCTTAAAGCCATGTCAGGGACTAAAACTGTGCCGCCGGCGACCGGGTCGGAGCTTGTTGCCCTCCGAGGTGCCGTTGATTACATTAACAACCAACCCGCTAATCGGTGAGCAATATTCTGCGATTCGAAGGCGGCCTTACAATGTCTTCTGTCATCTCTTCGTGGTATTGGAGTTGGCGGTCGTAGCTGCAGGGAGGACCTTGCCTTTTCGTCGGGACTTAGGCGTGCCGCTCACGAGCACGACGACGAGCACGAGCACAGCGCACCCTTTTTTTTGGGAGGGGGGACTCTTCTTGCTGCCGTAGTCCGCAGTTCTCTGAAGTAAGTTCATGGTTGGTTAGCGCTGTCCTCGCTGCTTCTCTGAAGGGTGCACCCACCCAGGGCCGATCGAAACACATGCAGCGGGCTGAAACAGCTTTGCAGAGCAGTACCCCTGCAGGCCGATCCTAACAGCTCCTCCATGGCCCGGAAAATCTCGCCTGGCCAGTGCTGGCAACCGCTGGGCAGGAAGAGAATGGCTGGCGAGCAAGACGATGGCTTTGCTCTCTGCAACCCCTGCGCACTTGGAATGCCTTCAACCATCTCACAGCAACTGGAACAGAAGAGTCGATCCCGGCAACAGTATACCACTCAGCGTACAAACGCCCGGAATCAGCTGTTAACCCACCAGGCTTCCTATCAAAATTTCAATGCAAGCCATTCAACTGGGAACCCCAAATTTTTCCCCAAAATTTCGTGCCGCCAAAGCGAGCTTTCACATTCCCCTTGAGTTTATTCAGATCTGACTGTCGTGTTGCACAAGAGCAAAGGTTTACGCAGAACTAAACCGAAGGCTCTCAAATACCAATACCCAAACATAACTTAAGCAGCCTAACTTCATGAACAGCCTGTTCTTACCCTATCGCAGTGGCGTACTTATCTCACGTACTGTTGCCGCTGAACAGTCTGGTCAACTCCACAGGTACGTAATCACAGTCGCGCTAGATTTGTGGTCTCTATTCCGAACACGTAATTGCGTCGCACGCAAACGTTCCATCACGCTCACTCACGTGTCTTTCTCTAGTCCATATAGGACAAGTAACTTAAAAGGACAACTAAACTTGAGTAACTCACGCACACTGCAGAACCCTTAAAAAATGCGTCTGCTAATAACTCCTTCCACGCACGCTCACTAGAGAAGTCAGAATACGGCTGCCCTCAACACACACGAGCAACCCAGTAATAAACCTTCTGCTTCCTTCCGTCCCCACAAGACACGCGCTAAAGGAACTAAGAATGCTTCTCAGTGCAAATCATGTACTAAATGAAAACCTAAGCGCTTAACCTTAGAAAATTCAAAAATACTTATAAAAAAAGAAGGTTAAGTAATACACACGCGCGTTACCATAGGCCTCTCACCGATAACCTTGACTCTCAGGTTACTCACATACACACAAAAAAAGAAAGCCTATCTACTCATTAACTAACACCTCGTGAGACTAAATGTTTACATAAAACACCTCTTTCAAACCTCAGAGCTTCTCAAACAAAAGATAAACAAAGCTCATGCCTTACATACTGAAAGAAGCTAGTCTGAATTCGCGAAAATTTTCCAATGCTCAAAATAAAAAACAAAACAACTCCTTTCACTTCTCCGGAACCTCTCTTGGCCTCCCGTTCCAAACAATTTCGACTGACTCATACTTTTGAGCCGTACTCGACGAGGTCGCGGTTCGAAAGCTACTCTGGCTACCGAGGAACAACAAAAGGGCTGACACACTTTCAGCTCCTCCAAGACGTTACAGTCTCCTGCCAATTTGCGTCCTGGCGCCCCGCTTTCATCACGAACTCGAATGACCGCGTCGCGACTTTCTAGCACCTCGTCTCGTCTTGTCACCTTGCGCTCCTTCGCCCTACATGCTGCACTACGATAAGAACGACGGAGCGACGAGGAACGTAACTGCCCTGTGCCATTTGTCCGCGTCCGTGCAGAACATGCTTCTCGGTCTCTTTTTGACCGGTGGCTCGAATGTGTCTGATGCGTACACGTCGTCAACGACGACCGCATCTTTCTCTTCTTCGCGCCCTGCCTTCTTGCGCCTGTCGCCGACTTTGGCTGCGCTTCATTACTCACGCATTTAGATCTTTAACGCACTTCTTTCTGCGGCGCTTTTTCTTGGAATTCCCTCTCATGTGGCCCTCTGGCGCCTCGTGCTGGCCGGTACATATATCGTCGGCCTGGATCGGTCTCTTACCCGCACAGTCTGATTGATTTTCATTTAAATCTACTCTCTCTTTGCCTCGACTGGCGGACAGCTCAACCGACTCTGGCACAATGCAACAGGTTTTACTCGAGCTATGCAACTCGCACTCTTGCGAATTGCCCTCTACTGCGTCGCCCAGCTCACGCTGTGCATCGGCTGTCAGGATTGGGGGCTCAATCCCATCGCTCGTAACCCGTTGTCAAGATTGGAGTCCGGCATGAATTAGAGGTAGCTGGCCCATGCCGTCGTCCAACTTATCCACGCTGAGGACGTTGATGGAGGGAAGGACTGCTTCTCATCGAGAACGAGGAATATGGGTTTAGTTACAGTATCTACATCAAAAAGTACATCAGTCTAACATGACTGCTTGAGAAAGAGTGTCAGAAAGAGTGTCACACACACACACACACACACACACACACACACACACACACACACACACACACACACACACACACACACACACACACACACACACACACACGCACACGCACACGCACACGCACACACACACACGCGCACACACGCACACACGCACACACACACACGCACGCACGCACGCACGCACGCACGCGCACACGCACACACGCACACGCACACACACAGATCTGACCTGACATGGGTGCTCGCGTCTGTCGGGTCAGCAGTACTCTCTTCTTCGTTAACAACCTCGTTAACCTTACATGCGACGCACACATGCGGTGACTGTGCCAATTCATTCGCAGCTGGCCTAGCTGTCTCTACAGTGCTCTGTTGGCACAGCAACTCGTCGCTCTCACTCTGGCCTTTAACGGCCTTTGCTGCCACTAAGGCATCATTAACTGCTAGCACTTCGAGTTCACTTATGAACGTGCTGCTAATCTCGCAGGTGCTACTACTTTCCTCGGCTTTCGACTGAAATCTGCTGTCGACTTCCTCCCACTTTCGCTGCGTCCAGCCTACAGATTTCTCAAGCCGCTGTTGACTTTGCTCGATTAACTGCTCAAAACCTTCAATCTCGTTGTTCAGTGCATCAATGTACTGCCTCGTTATTTCTCTTAGGCCTTCTTCCTGCGAAATACTTTTTAGTTCCTGCCTAGTTTCTTCCTGTTTTTGTTTAAATTCATCCTGTGCTTGCCCTAATCGCTTCCTGTTACCGTTTTTTTCTTAGATTTCGTTTGCCCATTTGTTCGATGAATTTGAAATCATTGTTACTTTCTAGAATGGTTTTACGAATCTCTGATTCCGTCAAGTCCTCCTCTACGTATACCTCGACCTCTTCACACAACCACAACAGGTCAGCTCTCGTCAAATACAATAGGACCATGGTCGCTACTTTAAGCTTTGGCTCTGCCGTCACACAATACTTGCTGCGATACCCACGCAAATCAGAATACAGGTAAAAGATCCCAGCGAATCAAATGTACACACATAGAGAAATTGAAGCCTGGTAAATCTTACAGCCAAAACCAAACGCTTACCTACTGAAGCAGCACCATATCACCAGTCCTTCTCCGCCGTATCCAGTCAGTTGAAAGAGGTGGTCAATCTCAAGTCGCCTCCAACTTGATCAGGATACTGGTTGGTCACCATGTGCCAAAGTCCGTGAGCTGCCGTTGCTGTCTACGAGTCGTAGGCCGATCTACGAGCCGTAGGCCGATCCCACCGCTGCCACCAGATGTAAGATTTGTCGGACGATCCCACGGCTGGCATACAGTTGTAGGAATTGTCGGACGATCCCACCGCTGCCACCAGTTATTGGAGTTGGCGGTCGTAGCTGTAGGGAGGACCTTGACTCTTCGTCGGGACTTAGGCGTGCAGCTCACGAGCACGACGACGAGCAAGAGCACAGAGCACCCTTTTTTTGGGGGGGGGACTCTTCTTGCTGCCGTAGTCCGCAGTTCTCTGACGTAAGTTCATGGTTGGTTAGCGCTGTCCTCGCTGGTTCTCTGAAGGGCGCCCCCACCGCGGGTCGATCGAAACACGTGCAGCGGGCTGAAATAGCTTTGCAGAGCAGTACCCCTGCAGGTCGATCCTAACAGTGTCGGGTCCTGTGAACAACTAGTGTCGGGGATACGAGAAATGCACCATCGTATGATAGCGAAAGGACATGACGTCGTGTTTCAGTAGCTGCCGGGCCCCCATTGCGATATCTCTCGCAACTACCTCGCATACGAAGCTGCTAGGAAAGCACACGAAGGAGCAACCCTTGTTTCTGTACCTTTATTGCGGACCGACGCGCCCAACACCTTAACAAGCTAGCACACCGCATGACAATAGAGAAGTGGCACACACCTGAATTCACCCAAGATCGATTGCATTTCCTCGACCCCTCTATGCAACTGCGGCTGTTACCAGGGCTTCCGCGAAATGAGGAAACAATGCTGTGCCACTTACGCTTGGGCGTCGCATTCACCAATGCACATAGGTTTTTGATGGGAATGGCTGACAGCGCCGACTGCAATGCCTCCGGCGTCGAGGAAACTACAGAACATCTACTGTGCTACTGCCCATCTTTTGAAAACGAAAGACATTACCTATGCACAGCTCTCAATCAGCTAGATGGAACACCGTTCACCTTGAACAAGATCTTGGTACCATGGCCTCGCATATCGCAGTGACAAAAGGCCACAAAAGTGCTGCTGCGATATTTGAAAGCTACTGGATTGAGTCAGCGTCTGTGATCCGGACTGAGTGACTGAACGATATCCCCAGTAGACTTTCTCTTCTTCTTTTAATCTTTCCGTCCCCTTTTTTCTTTCCCCAGTGTAGGGTAGCCAACCGGGCTCAGTCCTCGTTAACCTCCTTACCTTTCCTTTATTATTTGCTCTCTCTCTCTCTCTAAAAAAATCCGAGGGGGTAAAGTTTTATACGGAGGTTTTCATTAATACAAATGTAAATTAATAATGTTCATTGTCCGAGTCCTACAGCCACCACTAAGTGGTGGTGATGTAGTTATTATAGACGCTGCAGTTGGTGCGCGGCGCGCGCTCCCCAAGCTGGAGTCCCAGCCGCTCTTTACGTAGTGATTCCATAAACTGCTGTCAGGTGGCTGTCAAAACATTTTCGCGCTGACAAGACAGGGAAGCAAGGCGGTCGGTTGCTGCTGCAGGCACGAGATGGGGAAAAATGAGCCGGGACACGAATTTAGATGGCATGGTCTTGTTTACCGGGCGAAAGTATTTATTATCAAGTTATCATATATAGACGACGTAGTGCATGACAAAGTCAAATGGATAGCCGACAGCCCCGTCCTTGTCCCTGAGATCACCGTCATCAGTGGTTCGCGGTTTGTTGCAGTGAACGTGGACCCACGCCCGCCCGCAGTGCCTCAGCGGCCGCCCCCTCGCATCGGCTTCCCGCCGCCGCCGCCTCAACAAAAACAACAGCAACAGCCCCAACAACATAGCCGAGACCGCCGGGAGATGGCGCACATGGGCGTTGCTGGCGCCAGGAACGATCGAATGGTGAGTGGCGCGTGATTGACCGCGATTCCCGCAGACACTGACCTTGCCTGTACAACAAGCGGGAAAGGCGCCTAGGAAAAAGTGCGAACGCGCCTAGCGCTTCTGCTTGATCTGATTTGTGCAGCCTTCTTACGGTTCTTTTATTTTTTCTTTTCTTTTTTTTTTCGCGAGTGCAGTTACCGCTGTAGTTGCCTCCGGGAGCCAGTCGCAGAGCGAAATCTGATGTGCCGTCGAGCACCTCTCTATATGCTGCAAAGTGATACTAAGATTCGAAAAATCTGTGTGTGCGAATGCTTTAGTATTGTAAGCGAATTATCGCTTATCAAAAGCGTCGTAGAACTCCTGAAGGAGCACTTGCAGATCGGCGATATTTGCGATCAGCTCGTCGGCTGATATGACAGCGACGTTGATGTCGATGCCTCGGTATATATGCTACCGGAAGCGTGACAAGTCTGGTCGCTCAAGACAGGTTTCCCACATTACGAATTTCGAAAACATCGACGTCTGAGGCTCCTTGCATAGCATTCTTGTTCAGTTTTCGGAACTCTGCCTCCACGGCGCGGTCTATAAGTCGCAGAGGCATACAACCGAGTAGGTACAGGTTTATGAAGGACTTTAGGATAATGATCCCGAGGCGTCTGTATCTGTCATTTTGTTTGTCCGGGATCAGAACTTAAGACCACCACACTTAAATACGGTTGCCCGCCCAGGGAGGTCGAAATGAGGCCACCGCGGCCGTCGCGGCCGGAATTTCATCCCACGACCTCGTGCTTAGCAGCGCAACACCATCATTACAAGCGCAATGCCAGCGCAAGGTCTACAGTGGAGGGTCCCGACCCCTGCAGTCACTGGCAACCGACAGTGATATAGTTCGTAGACGCTGCGGCTCGCTTCGTGTCCTGTGCGCGCTATCCAAGCTTGTTATTCTTTCCCTATTGTTTCTACATTTTAATCAAACGAACAGTCGGCTCTCCGTATGCTTTCCATGGCTTCATTGTAGGCTGGCTTCATGCCGTTAAAGCTAATAAACAAATCGAGCTTCTCTGTTTTTCAAATTGTTCTTGGGCGCAGGGTCCCTCAATACCTTTCAGTATTGAAGGACCCTGATACTAGTCTGGTACCCGTGCGTGTCGCAGGTCTTGAGAGAAGAAACTTCATGACCAAGATATACTTCTTTATCAGTAATGACATGACTTTACAGTATAGGCAAGTATATATGAATGCTCGCGTTTGTTATATCTTTTTCCGTAATTATTTCATCAACCTTTATTTCTTTTTTCACATGCAAAGTACGTACTCATTTTTTAGTGTCCTTTTATGTACATGCATATATCCGCCGCGATAGCTGAGCGGCTGTTGTGTTGCGCTCTTTGGCCCGAGCTGCGCGGGATCGAATCCCGGCCGCGCTTGCCTCATTTCGATACGAGCGAAATGAAAAAAAAAAAAAAAAAAAAACGCTCGTGTGCCGTGTTTTGGGCGCACGTTAAGGAAACCCAGATGTTGTTCAGAATAGATCCGGAGCCCCGCACTACAGCGTGCCTCATAAACACGTCGGAGTTTTGACACGTGAAACCCCAGAATTTAATTAATTGTTTTTGTTTATGTTGCAATTTTATCTTCTTTCTTATATTTAGCGAATATTATTTCTTTTTTCACGCTGCTAAATTAAATGGAGTAGCCGCAAACATCCGCTTCGGACCTTTGTACTTGGAGCCCAGTCACACTACCTCTACTTGCCGCCGAAACTCTCTGACAGTTATTAAATGATGTGCAGAAATCTCAGCCCGTACTGTAACCACATGAACAGGCACACTTCCTCCTTGCAGCGATGCACTGTCTGCAACTATTCGAACCAGACGGAAACCTTCCTTGGTGTCGTTCAACGAATCCTTAGCTTCATCATTCAATTCTTACATACATATCGCGCCTTGGTGGTCACATGGAGTCACTTAGCGAACAATATGATCCTTATCACTTGATGCTAAAGAACGCAATTCGTATTTTGGTAGCTCGTGATATTGTTTACAGTAACAGATTTTGTATGCTGGACAGCGTAATTTTCCGTCACTCCTCTGTACATGCATTTATTTCTTGGAAACGTTGCCTAAATTAATGCTTAAATAAATTCATGCCTTGTGCTACGCATTTCACAAACACACATGCACGCACACATACACATACAGATAGACAAACAGAAAACGCTTACGTTAAACAGCATTTATAATGACGCAACACACTTGTGTAGGCTTCCAGTCCCCGCTATTATTATCTTGTCAGTGTCAGCAATCATTATTTTCTTGGTTAAGTCTACAGATAACTCGAGTAGAACAACTTCGAGATACCCAATGAAGAAAAAATGACAACCATTCTACTCTGTGAAGATGTAATGGCAGCGAAAGCTGACGAAAGTCAAAGCTCTCAAACTAAAAGCAAAGTGCTTTCACTGCCATCCCATCTTCACAGAGTCGAATGGTCGCCCGGGCTCGCGATTGTCGTTTTCGTTCAGCATCGCGGGAACGTTCTTCATCGGTGGTCGTTTCGCGCCGGCACCGTTTACATTCTTGTTGCTGTTACCTCCGGCGCTCCTCGTACGCATGTTGTTCTTCGGGTGTACGAACTGTATACGTGTCCGATACTTCTCCGCGCCGATACTTCTCCTGCTTATATACTGCGCTAACCTTGACGCCACGCTACATTTTAAGGCGAGCGTTCTAATCTGCTCCGCATTTTGACATCTGCGCCACCGCACTGCAACCGTGCGTAGCGCAAGCAAAGCAAACAACGAAACCCATTGTGTATGCGTTTGTAAGAAATCGCTGAGGTCATTTCTGTTGCCGGACGCAAAAAAAAAAGAAAACTACGGAAAGTTAGTCATATACAGCTTTCACTCTAAAATATACTATATACTAGATTGTGCCAAACTACTGCATATACCGGTCTTTATCTCGTGCTTCTTGTAGGTAAGCGGATTGACTCGCAACGAACTCACGTACTGAGTCTAAACGTTAGATCTACAGCAAATACGTAATTACACTCTTAAAAATAATCGTACCCTTTGGGGCTTGTCTTGTCCAACAACAATCGTCACCTGCCTTGCTTGCGTTTCCTTCCTTGAAAACTCTGCGGTCATGTACTTTCCTGTCGACAACCGCAGTTAAAATAGAATGTGAAACCTGGGCGATTCGCTTGAAGCGCGGTAAGGGGGCGACAGAGGTGGAGGCATTAATAACTAACGCCTGGCTGATTGCCTTGCGTGCTACTCCGG
The DNA here is from genome assembly GCF_050947875.1 of Dermacentor variabilis. Lineage (NCBI taxonomy): Eukaryota > Metazoa > Arthropoda > Arachnida > Ixodida > Ixodidae > Dermacentor > Dermacentor variabilis. The sequence goes on along the minus strand of NC_134568.1, from coordinate 270,693,638 downwards.
GTGTCGGGCGAGAAACTTAATATGCACAGTGACCACAGAAACTCACAGGTGGCACCATCCGCATGGAAACACCTACACGCAAAAACGTTATTCAAAACGTTTCGTTCAGGCCTGTGGATTTTGTAAAAACCAACAGCGCTTTCGTAGCGCGTAACGCGCGGGCGTTGCCTGTAGTTTATCCTGCAGTCCAATGTCCCGTACATGTAAGCTCGAAGTTACGCGGCAAGTGCAGCGCGCGGCCTTCAGAAATTGTACGTATACCGGCAAGTAACGGCTGCAGTCACATAGAACTTGTAAGTCCTCAGGAACGTTATACTTTCGCGGATCTGTCCGCTGAATTTTGCTCTTAAAGTATAGTTCGTGTAGGCCACGTCAAGGTCTACGCGATCGGTGCCAAGGTATGCTTGCTTTTGCTTATTGAGGAGTCGCGGTATACAAAACTCGGAAGTCTTGCCGATTTCTTTAGAGCGTTCCGTACTGATGGCTTTGGTCACAGTAGAGCAACCACTGCGAGAGCCAAGCGACTGCGGATACCGCGAGTCGCCGCGTCTTTTCGCGAGAGCGGTATCTCGATCGATACTGTCGAAATGTCGTGTGCCTGAACAATGCCTTGTTCGTGGTGGGGGGTAATGACTCTAACGCAAGGTAAGGGGCAAGCAGTTGCGTTCGAACGATATAGGACGGGGTGATGAAGATTTAACGTTGGTGGTTCTCCAAGCAGAAAGTCACGAATAAAATAAGGCTGTTGATGAAATTATTTACTGCGGAATTCTGGATAGCGTGGGGAGAAAGAAAAGGAAATCAGGAGAATGATTAGGTAGGTAGCTATAGCTTGGTGGACAGGGTTAAATTGGATTTAACTGGAAAGATTGGAAGCAGTAAGCCTCCGATTACTTCGTTTAACTTTTATGCAAAGGTGAAGTGTTTTAAAAATAAAAAAATATAATGCTAATAAAAAGATCACTTTAGCACGCGCAAACGCTAACACATACAAGAGTGAAAAAAAAAAAGGCGGGCCATCAACAACACATGCTAATCACTGCCTAAAATGGTCCCTAGTATTTTGAGCACTTGTGCATATCTTATGAAGAAATATGTCACTGCAGTCAAAGCTGTCCTGTTTCGAGCATCTTAGCAAGACCACTGTAATGTCCTGTTGGAAACGGGTTCATGAGGAGAGAACGAAGTACAACATTCCTCAGCTTTTCTGTCTACTTCAGTTCTAGAGCAAAAATATAGTTATGATAATTAATTAATTAATTAATTAATTAACGCTGCAGCGACGCAAGCGTTAAACTACTATCTAGCTGCTGTGCGCGCCGCTACCCTCATACGGGAATACACTTCACAGCGTTTAAATGTTTTGTGAAGCAGTCCTACATGTGTGCACTAACATTAATGTGACGCACACAACTCAATTCGAGTGTCTGTTCTCAGACGACGCTCGACGACTGGGACGACGTCGGCTCGGCCTCGGCCAGCAGTCACGGCAGCGACGACAGCTGGGGTCCCGAGGCCTACCGGCATCCGGGAGCCGAACAGCGAGACGGGCCGGCCTTCCGGACAGTTGGCCCTCCCGGCGCACACCAAGCGTTTGGGACGCTCCGCAAGCACAGCTCGCCGCACGCCTTCGCTTCGCACAAGAGGTGAGCGACCCAGACTCCGTAGCTGCCGTTTGCGCGGATGAATGCGACGCCATATAATGCGGACCTCCTGAAAGAATAGCAGTCATCGCTACGTGCGCGGAAGGTGACTGATCGCGTCTTGTGAGCTTCAGGTAGCCGTATTATAGCCACTTGGATTCATAAGTAGCTAGTTTATGAGCTGTCCAAAGCACTGTCCGTGAAGTGTCTCTGACACAGGCCAGAACGTCAGATTACGAGAAATGGGATGTACATTATCCATTTATTTATTTATTTATTTATTTATTTATTTATTTATTTATTTATTTATTTATTTATTTATTTATTTTAGGTTTCAACTGATTGCGTTGTGTTTGGCTGCGAACTGCTCAATAGCTGGAATGTTTCAAGTCGCCAATCATCACCCTTCATTCACGAAACAATCTATAGTTGTGCAGGAGCTGGCGACTTATGATGCTTGTTACCAAGATTCCAAATAAACAAATAAATAAATAAATAAATCACGGCCAGACTAGTTATCCGAAACCTGCACAGGAAAGACGGCACAAGAGGGCGCAGACTACGCGTGCGGAAAATGTGCTTCGCTTGCTCTGTAGCTTTACCTTTAATTATCTACTCTGCCAAGTTAGAGTTGTTGCTGCTGTGGACGATGCAGAATAGTGGGCTCGTGTAATAATTACCCTGGCTGGAAAAATGTCTGCAAATCGGAGATAATAAACTTACTTGGGCGGGAGGTAATGAGATTTTTTTCTTTCCTTTGCGACGAAGTACGAATAAATAGCAATTTCAGACCACTGATTTCGCAGACCACTGCGTCATTATCTGGTAAAACGAGAAACTGCGCTACATGTGCTTGAATTTTGACATCGCCGTACACTGTGGGCCAGGGACAAATCCATGTAACTGCTGCCTATATATGCGTGTATATGGGAATCTGCGGCAAGACTCGAGCGCACGTCCTCTTCTGTGGGCTGGAAAACTTCGCGCAAAATATTAGCGATAAACGACATTGTCGTCAGTGGTTCGCACGCATCGGACGCAAAACAAAAAAACGAAAAAAAAAAACACGACAGGACAAGCGCAAGCATATCAATAACGTGATTTAAAATGCCCATAACCACCGCGCGGAGATCGTCGCATTGAGAACAAACCAGGAACTTGTACTCAAAGCGTTCAGCAACCGCTCGTTCGTGTTGGAGCAAACTTGTGACTGCGAATATGTGGAACCAAGACGAAGACATGCGTGTTATTCATTTTTCCGTCTTTTCTTTTTGGCATTCAGCTTGTTAAATAACGAAATGCACGACTTCAAGCAATAAAACAATTGTCGCAACAGCCCTTCTCGTTGTATAAGACTGCCACTGAGCGCGTAAGCAAAAAAAAATAAGAAAATAAAAAAAATAACGAACTCGTTTTCGCGATGCTGTTAATACACTGCTTTAACAAAGTGCTGCTCAGCTTTGCACTCGGCGTCACTCGCTGGTTTCTTACGAAGGAGGGCGCTTACATAAGCCCACGAGGCGGTATATGGCTTGCCGGAATTGGTCTGTTTGATGTGCGTCTCCTACTAATCCTGAGAATATAAAACAACATCACAACCCAATTCACGAGGCAGAAACCAAGGGAACGGTGCTCAGAATACGCGCCTCGGTCTACCATGTCTCCTTAGAAGCGAGACATTAGGAGAAACGTTTTTCCCAGTTGGCAAGCGGAGGAGAGATCAGCTCTTGATCACTCTTGTGCAGGGGCCATGCTTCGCATTCGTGAAGTAGTTATGAACACTATGGATTATTTCTGTCGCTATTGACTGCCTAAAGTTCAGCGCAACCAAACTCGGAGCATTTGCTTTTTGTCCTCACACTAGCCAACGCGTACATCGGGCTCTTAGCGTTTGGGTCGTATAGAGCATTTCATTCTTTAAGTCTTGTGCAAAAGAGGGTGTGATCCCCCCCCCCCCCCTCCTACACACAAACTTTGTGTAACGCTCCGTGACCGGTGAACAGAAGTTGTGATGACAGGCGCCAATATGACAAAAAACCGAGGAGCCCTCCGATTTGATAACAGGAACGAGCTGAATCAGCTTAGCAACATGACGTTCTTTCGACCAGCGACCGGTTTACCCGAGCTTCTCGTCGACGGTAAATGGCGCTATCGGCGATGCGCTCATCCAGAGGAACTTGCGCAGCGAGGCTACAAGAATATGCGAAAGAAACTTCAAAGATTTTATTAATGGCGTTGTGGGAACTTGCAAGTGCGAGAAAGTTGTCATAAACAGCTTGTACCCTCCAAGTCCTCAATGATTACAAACAGAGAGAAAAAAAAATTAATAAACCGCCATACTCCAGGTGCTCTTTCATTCTCTTTATTGAATCAATCCGAGCTCGTCCTAAGTGTGGAAGTTATAGAACAATGTTACGCGCCCATGCTTTTAAACCTCTGCAATTAACTCCTGTAATCGCAAGCGCAAACCGACAAGCACGCAGTATTGGTCATGCGGTGACGCTTTTAAATTAAACATTGCACCCATGTAGCCCAGAAAAAAATGCTGAAAATTGAGGCGAAAGCACGCGCGTTCTTTTCGGAGGAGCCACCATCCCCGCCAGAAGAGCCGACGTTACTGGCGCGAAAAGAAGGCAGAGCCCGAAAAGGTTGTGGAGCCGGGATGTCACGTGAATCTTGGACTACAATATGGAAGGAGCAGCAGATGAATGTCGCTCGCTGTCTCTGGTCGAGGCAATGGGAGGTAGTCCCCGCGGCATGATGGGTAGCTGGCCTCTTGGTATCAACCCCTCGCAACAGTTCATTTCTTTTTATCTCCGCTAGTGCTTTGCCTATTGAAATGAAAATAAAAGAATTAAATTTAGTCCCTCTGTAATGATGATGGTTGCTCCTCTTTCACATAATAGTAAAACAATGACAAATACCTTGAAAGATATCGAGGAACGTCACACTTTCGGAAAATCCAGAGCGTAGTTAGGTGCCCGCGGTGAAACTATTTTAGGACAAACGATTTCACTTTGATGAAAATTTCTTCTCACAAACTATTTAAGAGCGTAAATAAAGTCCGCACTTAGAGCGCAAATATAGTCCTAGGAACACAGAAAAATACAGGGACAAAAGACGAGGACAAGTTGCACACATTGCTGAAATATTTATTAAAAAATTCCTTGCTGTAGAACGCTACCTGGATGGCGTTTTGCAACTTCTCCTGTATAACCAAAATTGTGGCGAGGCCTGATGAATCGAAGCCTGATGAAGTCCTGCTAACTGGACACGTGCTGCCCATTTACAAATCTTAACGATTGCTCGCATTCGCTCCCTGGCTGCAGCATGCAGGAGCCATTTCCCTGCTTACAGCTACTGCACATCGTTCTGCACCAACCAGTGGGAACCCTACAAGTTTAATGCTCTCACTTTGGTCGGATTTCTTTCTTTTACTATATTCTGAAAACTGCGGTTAGGTACATACCTCAAAGGCAGCCTGCTGAAATGACATGAAAGCAAACCCCCTGCACTATGTATGATCTCTTCTAAATTTTCCTTGACGCAGTACTTTCCTCGTAATATTTATATACGCAGAATTCGACAATCGTGAACACGAATTCCCTTACTTTAAGCCTTGCAAGCGTTTTTACTAAAATTAAGCTGCAAGACACAGTACCACTGCATGTACGTTGTGCAAGTTATGTTTGCAGAGTATACTTCTTCGCCCGCATTCCAGTTCGTTGCATGTGTAAATATTCTCGAAAGACGGTATTGCGGCGGCTCATTTGAGCTCGCGGTCGATAGAAGATAGAAGTCAATCTCCGGAACCAGAGAGTCAGATGACAGGCAGTGTTCTATTGATTTTTGAAGAAATATGGGCATCTAGTTTGTTAATATGCTTATAGATGCGGAAGGAGCTAGAAGCATAGGAAGTTATCTAAACTTATCAAGATGTTAGAAAAGAATATTTGCCGATGAAGACTATTCAAGCATATCGTATGCATACAGTGCAGAAACCAACGAACATGTTTTGATTGCATGTCGAAGTATCCATTTAAATGTAAATAAGGACGTAGTTACCATGCCGGAGGGCTTGATCTCTCTAAAATATAAATAAATAAAGAAGAAGATAGAAAAAAAGAAAATAAAGAAAGGAAGACAGTGGAAAGGTGAATGAATCTTCGGTGGCTGCAATAATTGTGGCTTAAAGGCAAAGAACTTAAAGACGAAAAAAAGGGAACTTGTTTCTAGGGCACAAAATTTCATTAAGGTTCGATGGTTTAGAAGGTTCGTGATTCCACGCGGCGCTTTCACGCCCCTCTGAATTGAGTTCAAAGCGATCGCCATGGTCAGTAATCGCTTCTGCTTGCCATCTTGCTCAGTGGCGACTCGTCCACGCTAAACCGCCAGAGCAGCAGCATGACGGACCTCCACGGCGGGCACCACGGTACGGTCGCAGCGATTCCGGTAGCCCCCGGGCCGGCCTACCCAACGCCGGGACCCGCGTTCCGTGCGCCGTTCGGCTACCCTCCGATGGCCTATCCTATGGCGTCGGCCACTCCGCTTGGCTTCTACCGGCCGCCCGGCGCCTTCCTGGGTGGCTCCACGGGCTCTTGGAGTAACGTCAACTCTGCCGCCGAGGACGGCAGGGAGACGGACGACGACAAGTCTCAGCGCCATTCCACGCTCGACTGCCGCCGCATCAAGCGCAGCCAGAGCTGCATGCACGACCCCATGATGCACCCCGGTGAACTCCTTCGCCTTCTTATTTATAGCTGAGATTGCATTGGGGGATGCGAGGCACCGGAGCCTAAGCAGTGTACATGGAGTTTGCAGATTCACTCGTTGAACCGAACTTCTCGATGCCTAATCAAACAAGCTCCTGCCACTGAGCTACCGTCTCCTTTTGCTTTCTTTCTTCTTCATATGTTCATAAATGTGTTTACTTGTTTTGTATGTCAGTAGTGTCCGTTTGCGTTGCGACCACATAATTTCCAATGCACTGTAGGTGTGAAAAGCGTACCGGGCTTGAGTTTCAGGAACAAGCTTTTAATTCCTGCGCATTTGGTACCTGCAGCTGGAGTTATACAATACCGCACCATTTTGGTTGCATATATTAGAGCGAACTAACCTGAATATCAGACTCCGTGCTGAGGCTGCTCAAATATCAAATTTTTCAGAGGAACCCGCGCCTTGTAATCTGTTGACACCGACAGGGCCTTCGTGTCACAGCCTTCGGTATTTTAGTGGTTGCTGTAAATGGGGGGGGGGGGGGAGCGGGTATGATTTAGGCAGAAATGTTTAAATGTTAGGACGTGCTGAACGCATGCCTTTTAAAACCAGTACCTGCTTCAGCATTTCTTCCGGCACCTAGAGATGCGTAGCTGAAAAGCAAGCAAGCAACGCAACCTTCGGCCTACGTGTTCAAGCGAACAATGTGCGAAATGAAGCAACAGGAAGCACCAACTATCCCACCTGATCCCCAAGTTAGCCATACTCTAGGTGGTCTGAAGCACGGTGGAAGAAGAGGGGTGATGGCGGCGCGAGGCACGGCCACTTAGTGTGACTGTTACGCAAGCCGCTGCCGCAAGAGGCAGCACCTGTTCTGAGGGCCTACCTTTTCGCTCGCTTTGCTCTCGAGAGAGGTGCCTTGTTACGATGCATATATGCCGTTCGCCTGCTTAAAACGACTCTATTTGGTTGGAGGAACGTCCCTTTATATTTCTGCCGACATTCTGAGCTTTAATTCGACTCGAGACAGCATGAGTGGTTTCTTAATTGAGGGCTATAGCACCTGTCATCTCAGCATTAACGCTCATTTTGACATTTACGAGAAACACGGGCAATATAATTGCATACTTACTAAAAGTTCCAAAGTGAGCACCGTGTAACATGCATTCAGAAGAGTGACCCGCCGTGGTTCCTCAGTGGCTATGGTGGTGGGCTGCTGAGCACGAGGTCGTGGGATCGAATCCCGGCCATGGCGGGCCGCATTTCGATGGGGGCGAAATGCGAGAACACCCGTGTACTTAGATTTAGGGGCACGGGAAAGGACCCCAGGTGGTCAAAATTTCCGGAGCCCTCCACTACGGCGTGCCTCATAATCAGAAAGTTGTTTTGGCACGTAAAACCCCATAATTTATCATTTTATTCAGAAGAGTGCTAGAGCACGAGATAAGCCTCCACAGGTGCCAACATGTACAAGTCACGCGTTACTCAATCTGCAAAGTGTCACGGCCCGAGTTGAGCGGTGCTATAATCGATTTCTGAATTGTGTTAGGAGTGCAATAGCCAAAGAAAACTGCATTCGCTTTCCTTATATTTATTGTAAGAGAAGTATTGCCCAGCATTATAAGCAGGCGGTTTATCTCGGTTAAGGAAACAGCTAATTATATACTTGAATGGTTAAAACAAAAAATTCAAAACAGAAAACTGAGAAGCAACACAGAAACACAACCAGCACCGCATGTCTTTGTTCCCTTCAGCAGACGCACGCGGTTGCAAGCACGTTGCAAGCTTAGGCCGTATCAACGGTATCGATTATTCGGCCGTCGGTTGCTCCACAGATGTTTGCTCTCGCGTAACCGTTTGTCGCTGGATATTTGAAGCCACGTAGAAATCACGGAAGATGTGCCTTTATTCGATCGTTCGACGTCCGGCTGTTTGCACCAAGAGCTTTCGCAGTTGACCCCTCAGCTGGCCAGAACAGCGCATGTAGCTGACACAAACTTCGAGAGCTTTCTCAAGTTGCGCGACTTGCTGTTGTCAGACCTTCTTTGTTTGCTGAAATGTCGCACCCTCATTGCTACATAGTAATTTAAAAGATGCGCTGAAATATCTACTTTGTGCTCAGCACATGGAAATCCAATGCGATGCTTATCAAGCATTTAATCGATGGTGAGGTTGTAAGCATCAGGCTTTTCCGCATCTTTCCGGAAAACTGCTTCGGCTCTCTCCAGCATTTGAAATACGTGAGCAGCCGGGCGCAGCAGCCGGTCTCGTATAGAGGTTTACAAGCCTCCGGTCGTTTACAAGAGCAGCCTCCGAAAGCGCGTTGTCAGCTCGAGCAGACGACGCGTCTCTCTCGTGTCGGAAATGAAGGTATTTTGACAGTAAGCGGCATGAAACCTTCGATACCTGCTCAGAATTTGGCGTCTAAATAACCAAAAAGGGCCTATCATTAGGTATGGGTGTTTCAATGCTGACTGAGGTCGTAAATTATCCACGCCGCTGCTCCATAAGAGCACCAGCAGAATTGGCGGAGAGCAAGGCCCCCTTAACACGTGCTGCCCCTAGCGGCGGCACTCACTCCCGGTCACACGAAGTGGCCGCTCTCTCTTCCCAGCGCGGGCGTGCCGTCGTAGCAACGCTCTTCTTCCACCGTGGTCTGAAGCTCGTGATACTGTAAGACAGTTTCTAGAGTTTCTAGTTCACCTGTACTGTCATGCCGAACCGCGCTGCAGACCAGAATGCTGAGTTTTAGGATAGCGTTCCCGCGTTGATGTTATACCGACGCTGTCAGGCGCCAAGCTCGCTTACGCTTCGTAGCACAATAGCCGCATGCGCAGATGTACTACTTTGTTACAACTTTGTTACTTAAGTTTAGGGAAAAAATGCAGTGTGCATTTTGCCGTTTTATTACTAGAGAACAGAAAGTTTTGATATAGTGCTATAGCGCTGCCGTCCCAGCCCGCATTCCAAACTTCGCGAGTACTCTGGCTAGTTCGTGCCGTCTCTGCCTGCGGCGTGCGGGGTGCGGACTAGCACGTGCAAAGACTGGCACGTTAAGGGCGCGTTAGCATTAACAATAGGCGGCAGTTCTGGTAATTCTTTATGATAATTGCCCATTTGTTATATGATAAAAGCAAATTACATTGTAGGTTTCGCCACAATCACGCCTTGTTATAAATAAGAGCAATTTCTCAATAATTACGGGATGATGGAACCGACGAAGAGTTAGAAAGGATTCGGCAAGTCCTCAGTTTCTCGAAAAGATCAGATTTAGGTTTTTGCTTATAAACTGGGTAGCTGAATGAAGAAAGCTTATATATCTTTTTTTTTTTACATGCACAGGAATTCTCAAACTTATGTTGAGCAAGACAAGCGCGCAATGGTGGTGTGTTAGCTTGCAGTCAGTTACGGCTAGCTATCTATTGCTATGCCCCAACGCCACTGTCTAGAACACAAGATTCAATAAGAGTTGGAGAGTCACGTAAATTGCGAGAGGGCGAGAGGCCGTTTTTTACCTGTATTCAGGGTCCTTCCTATAGCAAGTGATGTTGAAGACGCGCACTAGAAAGCCGTTCTCTGCCAGTTAGTCAAATAATCTCTCTCCGCACTGAAACACCGGCAGGCAGCACCAAATGTAGTGATCCGATTCGTCCATTTCGTTGCATTCTGTGCAGAGAGAATTATTATGCTCAGTCTTGGACGCCCAAGATGGAGTGAATGTCAACTCTGTAGTGATCTCATACAAAAGTGCGGCTTCCACTTGGCTCAACCCTAGGGACCTATAATGTAAAACTATTTCAATCTGTTTTTATTCCATTCTTCCTATGCAAAATTGACGTTACCGCCGGCACAAGCATCGTGGGGTTACACGCTGCGTTCTTTGAACAGCCCAATCAAGAGAAAGAGAGAGAGAGAGAGAGAGATGAATATAGGAAGGCAGGGATATTAACCAGTCAAGGCTCTGGTTGGCTACCCTACACTGGGGGAAGGGAGAAGGGAGAGAGAAGATGTAGATACGTGTAAGGACACTACTTGCGTTAAAGCCGCTCTCGCAAACCAGACGTTCTGAGAAAGCGCAAAAGTGCCTTCACTGCCTACTGAGCCGATGATCGGTGGGGACGGTGCTCCAGTACTGTCTGTTCACTCAGAGGACGCTCATCGAATTTCCCGAATGCGTTGGACAAAGTTTGTCTTTGTGCTTGAAATTCAGGACAATGGCACAATAAGTGGCCAATGTTCTCCTCGCATCCGCAAACATCACATGTAGGACTATCAGTCATTCGTGAAGGCAACTCCAAGCCACAACCAACACAGAAGAGACGCTTCGCGTCGGTGCAGACTGGCCCGAGGTCTGAGTTGAAGTGACGGGTTTAGTTTAGTGACAGCCCAATAAAAACTCTCTTTGTTTATAGAAGGTCACTCTGTTTTATTTGAAAGCGAATAGAATTGCCTACCTTAACAGGTTTTTCTTATCTAGTTGTCTGAGAAGAGGCTAGTAGCACGCAGAAGCAGAGTGGGTTTTGGTGGGGTTGAGATAGCGCAGTGAAAGTATATATATGAGCGGATGAGGAGGGTGGTGCCGGCGTCTGCGATTGGCCCGCTTCCCCTTGCTCAGCTTGCGGTGCGCTGGTCAAAGTCGCGGCGGCGTGGAACGGAAGATTAAAATAATACATTCTTGCAGACTAGTTGGTTCATACCTGAATTATGACCGTGTTGCGAAAGATGCACGAAAAAGAAATATATAGGCCAGGACAGAGCGCACTCTGTCCTCTCCTGTCTTCTTCTTCTTTTCTTGCGCATCTTGCGCAGCAGGGTTATACTTCCAGAAAAAAAAATCATGGGGTTTTACGTGCCAAAACCACTTTCTGATTATGAGGCACACCGTAGTGGAGGACTCCGGAAAGTTCTACCACTTGGAGTTCTTTGACGTGCACCTAAATCTAAGTACACGGGTGTTTTCGCATTTCGCGCCCATCGAAATGCGGCCGCCGTGGCCGGGATTCGATCCCGCGACCTCGTGCTCAACAGCCCAAATAATTCATGGAAGGTAAAAAATTCCGCTATAATGGACCCTCAGTGAAGAAGGCGATTGATATGCTATACATGCCGAAAGGACTCGGCAATATTTCCAGTGTGCCGTCTTATGCATTGTGTACCAAATTTTATAATCGGATGTTGTTAGTATTGGATGCGTTGTCTTTCTTTACTAATTACGATGATTGTATGTTTAATACCACAGATGATGTGATGCCGTTGTTCGCAAAGTTGACCTTTATGTTTGTAATTAACCCCCGTATGATAATGCCCAACTCGGGCGCTGTAGGTATTTGTAATAAATAAATAAACGTTATACCGCCTCCCCAAAATTTTTATTACACGCAAATAAATCCATTCTCCCTGGCAGCTCCGAGTAGCCTGCGCCAGAGCGTTTGGTGGGCAGCCATATTCTTAATAATTGATTAATTGAAGTAATTTTTTGAAGGAGTGAATTTCGTAATTTTGTGACATCGAGTGAGAGACAGGCGAAGTGGGCGCCGCCTGAGAGCTTTTGACCAATAGCGGAGGGCTAACGGCGAAAAAGGTGTGCAATTGCAAACAATTCTTTTCCTTCTTTTCGGTCTAATCAATCATAATAATCTTGCACATGTCATATCAGATGGAGAGTTTTCGCTGTTTTCGTGACATCGCGTGACAGGCAAGCGAAGTGGTGGTGGCCCAAAAATGTTTTGACCAGTCGTAAAGGGTTGAGCGCAGAAATGAAATAGAAACAGTTTGGAATAGCTTTATGTTATAGCGCTCCTAGCTTTATCCAATTCAAAACGATTGTACCAGCCCGAAATTTATTAGGCTAATTATGCTTTCTTGTCTATTTAACTGAATGCATAGACAGGAATTTAGTTCTCAGCAAAAAACCCTTATGGCATAGTAGTCCTGCATATCTCAAAACAAATATTGAATATATATATATATATATATATATATATATATATATATATATATATATATATATATATATATATATATGTATATATATATATATATATATATATATATGTGTGTGTGTGTGTGTGTGTGTGTGTGTGTGTGTGTGTAAGAAAATGACGGACCACGCACACGTGCATTTGCTTTGCCAAGGAGCTTATATATCTCATTGTTAAAACGGGACACCGTTAAAAGCGGATTACAAATTTTCGTCCCCGCACAAGCCGATAATGTGGCGACTGCACACGCAAAACATCTGAGCTAACCGCATCTAAGCGGATTTCTGGGCTCCAGCTAAACGTTGTAATCGGGATTTTAATAATGTGTCGTAGAATCGACATCCGTATTCCTGAATTCAGTAACAAAACATGCGCAGGCCTACTTTGCTAGGCTCTGGAACTGCGACTAATTCCACGCATACGGGGTGATCCGGAATTTTACAGCGAAGCTGTATATGGCTAGCCGATTCGTCCGTCCGTCCGTCCGTCAGTCCGTCCGTCTGTCAGTCGCCTGTGCACCGAAGCCTCCTTCGGCGAAACCCCATGCGCATGCGCGAAAGAAAATGAGAGAAAGAGAGGCGCACGATTAGGCAGCACCACCTAGATAGTGCAAGGCCTGTTTACTCCGATCCATGACGCCACGCTACCTGGCCCGAAATTTCAATTGACAAAGCTAGCGTGATGAAAGCGGTGACGTCAAAATCACTGTTGCCTACTCGGGAGCATCCTCATTAGATTCTTTGGCGGTCGGGCCAAGAAATATGACGTCATGGATCGGAGTAAAAAGGCCTTGCGCTATCTATAGTCGGATACAACTTTACAAAAAAGGGGAGGCCCCGCCCAGATGGCCGAAGCGCAACAGCCGATTGCCTCCGCGACTAAAATAGTCCCGCTCGAGAACTCGTGCTCCTGAAACGCGTAATCCTCGGCATAAATAAAGACTTTTGTATTTTGATGACTGGTTTAGTAGAGCTCTCATGTGCTACAGCACATGCTGGATAGCGACACATGCTGGATAGCGAGCTGCCCGTTGTCGGCTCTTTAGCTTCATTGCAAGTGACAAAAGTAGAAAGAGCAGCTCTGCATGGCTTTTGCGCTTGTTTACATGTACACAGCGTATCTACTACTCGTTTTCCAAGCTTAAAATGGACCAGTTGCTATTGAAAAAGCACTTATATAAAAATGCATTTATCGCAACCATTACAAACCTGGGGCGAGAATGTTGATATTAGACAGAAGACCATTCACTCTAAAAAAAATACTTCGCCCATGGCCAACTGCGGGCCTTCAAAAAAGAGCGCTTCTTGCTCTGAAAAATTTTTAGAGGAGACCAATGTTTTGGGAAAATATTAGGTATCAGATGATCCGAATGCGCTAAATGAGTAACATAAACGTTGTTCGTGATTCATAATTGGTTTATGTGGCGATCGCAACTTTTATGCAATATGTATAATTCTGTTCTGTACTTGCAGTGCATTACATGTGTTGTGTGATATGGCTGTTTTAAATATCTGACTTTATGTATGCGTACGTGGACTGTGCTAATGCACAGAACTTTGCGACTCATGTACTGTTGGACTGTATATTTTTTATTCATCCAGTGTTCTACTGAGTGCCATATTTCGTGTCGCTATTCTCCCTTTCTACGCAAATTTATTTCCCATGCCAAGTGACAAGGAGTAGCCGGTGCCACCATAAAGGCGCTAACCTCTCCTAATATTCACTTCAATAAAAAAAAAATACGGTCGAGGCAGGAAGGTAGAAAAATGCTTCATTCATCGTTATAAATAAGTACTCTTGGTTTTAAATAGAATAAAATTCATATTTTTTGGTTTGTGTTTTCACAATTTCACAGCACGCATTCTACAGCTTGCGCGTGCAGTGAGCACTGGTAGACAGCAATCAATCGACGGCGCTACACAACGCTCGAACACCGTCGCTAGTCGCTCGGCTATCTCACTGCCGACAATGATCGTTCACGCTAAGTTAACGGCGACAAATCTTTGCGTTGAAGGCTTGCTCTGCAAATATTTTCTGTTGAGACACTCGTAAGTTTGTTTCATGCGCGCACACTTTTCTGATTTCTCCTGAGAATGGTTCTTTTGCCATCACTTCACCCCGTCCGACGAAAAGCGCAGCGACTCAGTACACGAACACACCCGCCGCTAACAGTAGGCACCAGTCTTTGGAAAACTTTTCTCGTCGTAACTTCACTCAGGAGCGAAATAAAACAACATGCAACAAACACGCAGGATGTGTGTTTGTAGCGGTCGCCGCGGGATCCTGTTTTCAGGTAAAGCGTAGCGCAGCGCCAGCGATGCTCGCTGCAATGTTCCTTGGCCGAATCACGGCTCAGAATAAACGCACGCGGCACAAATGCCGCATCGTAAGCTCGTAGTAATATTTCCGGCATGATAGTCCATCACAAACAGTTCTGTAATTCACTCTGACGAGGGGCTGAAGCACACAGCTGACGCGACCTCGCCCAGTTCGAAGCGCGGGTGGCCACATTCTCTGTCGGCGGACTCACCGGCCGTCCGGTTGATGACATTAGTCCAGAGTGCGCGCCCATTGGTGGGTGCTCGTGTGCCTCCGCCTCAGAGGAGTAAACGCCCCCTTTTTTCTAAAGTTGTATCCGACTATAATAATAATAATATTTGGGGTTTTACGTGCCAAAACCACTTTCTGATTATGAGGCACGCCGTAGTGGAGGACTCCGGAAATTTTGACCACCTGGGGTTCTTTAACGTGCGCCTAAATCTAAGCACACGGGTGTTTTCGCATTTCGCCGTATCCGACTATAGGTGGTGTTGGATTAGCTGCGCCAGTAATGACGCCGTTGCTCTCCGTCGCAGCGGAACGCGCGCGTAACCGTTTCCTTCTGGCTCCGAAATGGGTAGCCCATACATCACACGCGCTCCTTAGGAGCAGGCAGCTTTCGGTCAGCAGCGCCGCGAGCACAACCGAGAGCGATCTCGCCTAGCCGTGCCGATGCTGCTGCTTGTGCACAAGAACAGGCTCGTGCAGCCGAGCGCAAGCAGCAATTGCGTACCGAGAAATCCGGCAGCCTACCAAGCCGTCGTTTAATAAACCGTCGGGATTAACCCAGCGATAAACACCGGGACCGCACGTTCCCGCTTCGCTGGTTAACCATGTGTACAGAGTGCTTGGGTGGTGATTTTTTTAGAAATTGCCTGTTGCAGGTAACATAATTCTAGTCCCTCAGCAAAATTATTGAGAGAGGCGGACATTACGCGCGAGATCGAAACAGATATTTTAAAAGTTATTTCTTATTACCTTCTTAAAATAATTACTTTACAGCACATTGGGAAGGCGGGAGATGGAAATTCAAGACGATGAACAAAACGAAAACAAGGTAATAGCGGGAGCCAACGTTTCGACAAGTGGACTTGTCGCCTTGAAAAAGAGAAGTCCACTTGTCGAAATATTGGCTCCCGCTTTTACCTTGTTCTCGTTTTGCTCATCGTTTTACAGTCCAATGTAATTTGCGACTTGTAGCCGGTCAGTTCACTAGGCGTATCTACTTAGTGGAACCAATTTACAGAATGACACTAGTTTGGAGATATGCACCAACAAACTCGCCGTAAAAATGCACCGTGTTTTCAGTTCTTTTTTTATCAAAAAGCTCGTTTATGCACTGAAGCTCAAAAGTAACTGGAACGCCCATGTATTTCGTCCCACACTTTCGGAAATAATATCTCGATATGGTGGCATCCTGGAGATTTATTTCAAGTGTATACGTCTTGCAAGCTCACCAGCTATAGTTCGTAAATTGCAATACGAATTACTAAGTTAATTAAATGAATCATTTAAGAAATGAATTACTGTATTTCTGTTATCAGGTGAATATGTGTTTCGATTTATCGTGATAGTAATGTCCGCCCTTGAATTATCCAGTTCAAGGAGAAGAATTATGCTATCTGCCACAAGCGATTTTTAAAAATAGCGGGAAAATTATAAATGATCACCCCGTATATGAATGCTGTGGCCCATTTGAAGTGTTTTTCTTCGACGTCAAACGCTCTTGTTCTCATATTGTTGTGTTTGTTGTACTCCTTCTTGCTCGCATATCGGCAGCAGCTTCACGTCAGTATTTTTGTTTCTGTTATTTTTCGGGGTACGTACTGGCCCCTCATAATTCCGAATCCAGCTCGTTAGAATTAACTGCGCTGTGTATTTCTCCCATCGCAGGAAAATTCGAGGAGCTCAACTCGCGCTTTTAAATTGCATAGAAACTCCAGGCGAGTTTTCGCCGTCATCGTCGCTGTCGGCGTTGCCGTGAGGTTCCCTATACAATCCAAGTGCGATAAGATCTTATCGCGCTCCGCGCGACTTATGCTGCGGCTGAGAGAGAAAAGGAGTGCGTGTGAAGGTGAAGACGAGAAGATGGTAGCTTGAGGCGCGCCTAATGTTGAAGGCCACGTGGTAAGGCACGCGCAAAGCGCGGGAGGTGAGCGGTCGTGGTTAGCCCGGCCGTGGCTGATTACGGCTGTCCGCGTATGTGGCTGAGCACGTACACCGCCGGTGCCCCGTCTTGGAGGCAAGCTTCGGCGGGTGCAAAGTTTGGGCGGGACGAGATGATTGCTGGCTGCATGTATGCTTTCTTCGCGCGCGCCTATTGCTGGAGGTCGCGTAATCTCAAGTTTTGGAGACGCGTTAAAGCGAGAGTCAGCACAAAGCGTTCGCGACCCTTTGTTTGCTCTCATCACGCCAGCGTTGTGACAGCGAGTGTTCGTGGTCATTTAGTGAGATCTGTTTATGTTTGCCTTTGCGCACGTGACACTGTACTAGTTAAGTTAATTAGTAAGTGAAAGTTTTCTGCAATTCGTACGGTCGATTGAACTACGAACCTTACTTTGCGTAGTTGTATAATACTTTGCTATCACAATCAATGCTTCGCCTTTCGGGCGAAACTGCGACATCTTTGGTTTTGCGTTCGGCTTGAGTCGGCAATGTTGCTCATTTTGCGCACTGGGATTTTGCGCGCTGCAGCTCCCTTCTACCCTTTCGGGTACCCGGCCTACCCGCCAATGTTCCCACCATGGATGCGGCCTCCCTCGCCGTCCCTATCGCAGCACTCGCTGCCAATGGGCGACGAGTCAGGCGAGCGGCTGCACCGGCCCCACCACCGCAAGCACAAGAAGAGCCTGAGTAAAGCCGCGTCCCGGCGCCAGTCCTCACAGGACCTGTCCTCCGAGGAGGAGAATGACAGGGACAGCCCGTCTCTGGACGAGCGCTCTTCCAGAGGTGCGCCCTTGTGGCCCGTGGCCTTCCTTTTTCCTTTCTTCTGTTATACATGGGTTTCTTTGGAGATATCTAGGTAGAAAGCCCCTAGGTACTCCATTTCTTTATCTTATAGAGCAGAAATAATAATAATGAGATTAGGGCTGTTCGCATAGGGAACTTTGTGAATAGAATTGAATCCGAATATTTCAGAAAAATTACGAACGAATATCGAATGGAATATGTATATATATATATATATATATATATATATATATATATATATATATATATATATATATAATGAAAAAGTTTTCCTTTCTTAATCGACCTTAAATATGTAGTTTGCGCGGAGTCCGTTTCATAAAAATTCAATTGCCATCACGACCCTCCGAAAGTGTATCGCCAGCGAAGCTGTTAGAAGACCACTCAAATGCCGTCGATGGCGATATGAATTGTTTTTTTTTTGTTCTGCGTAGTCTTAGCACGACACCGTTGTTGAGCATTACGATTTTGCACTCTTCTACGCGCATCGTATTCACGCTGCTCTTCGGGAGTCTTTGCGTGGTCTTCCCATAGCGGTCTTGCACTGAACTGAATGACTTGCTAGGCAGCTTTACCTTTTATATATGAAGTTTGGTGACATCACTCACCGATTCGTATGCTGCTGTTGCCCCTTTTCCACCGGAGCAGTTTATGCAACCGTAATCTTTACCGGGAAACACACGCGGAGAGAAGGAACAGGCGCCTTAACATCCATCATATGGTCTTGACGCTTGTTTTTTGCTTTTCGTTATTGAGATGAATACTGAAGTGTGTGTTGTATGCCTGATTCCAAAGGATTCTCTCCACCTTGCGGGTTTCCGCAGAACTACTACGTCAAACACTTGCCTTTGCTTCGTGTTGTCGACAAATTCGACTTCGCCTTGCCATCTGCTAGCCGCCTGATCAGCTCAGATGCTAGAGCGGCTGCCCCGGAATGGCGATCGTCCCGGGTTCGAGTCCCGGACGAATTTTTCTTTAACTATGAAGCTTTTCTTTCGAGGAATCCGTATGGGTTTCCCTTGTAGCAATTGCTACGTACGGGTGGACGTCTGATTTTCCCTTTATTCATTACTTCTCTCCACCTTCTGGGTTTCCGCAGAACTACTACGTCAGATTCCAAAGGACATACGCTCTTTTTATTTCAGTTCAATTTATTTGTCCCTGTCGGACACGAAAATTCCTGACCAACTATAGGCTAACAGCTTCACTGTAAAGAAAAAATAAACAAAGAAATGAGGCTTATATAATTATATGCAACAGCACATGTATGTAATATCTTTCGTAATTACAGGTCCGCACAACTGAAGAGCTTGTAAATGAGAAACAAGTGTTTATGTGGAGCACCATGCATGAGAATGACAGTAATGATATAAGGAAACATGTTACCAGGTGCACGCAGCGTTCGCTGAAAGAGGGAGGTGGGATGATACAGCAACGCGCATTGTTTTGAAGGGATGTGAACATGCTGGGACAGGCCAAATAATAAATCGGAATACGCTCTTTATACAGGCTCCCTAAAAGCGAGCCCTCCTTATTGAGTGACTGAATATTATTGGGCAGAAGTTATCTGCCCTGTACGTTCGCTCAGGAACTGGTGCCCCTGCGCAACAACCGCAGCTGTGTTGCAAAGGCATCATTCGGAACAGTCCTCACATTCATCGTTGTGAATAAATAAGCAAAATAATTAGTTATATGAATAATTAACTAATTGATCAATCAAATAATTAATGAATCACTATAAAAGTATTAAAGATAAAAACGCCGCAACGGAGAGTTCACCTGACGTCTGTTCATGCCGCTAACCGAACAATATATGCAGTTTGTAGTCCTCATCCCTTTGTGCAAGAGTCCACCGTGTGCTAAATGGACGGTAGGCCAAACACACAACTCAGTTCAAGTTCAATCCTCAATAAGGAGTGTTAGCGCGTAACTTCACACATAACTGTAAATCGCTAATCATCGCAAACGCTGATGTCACTCGGTATACACCAGTCTCTTAAGAATGTGGTTGGTTTTCACTCTAGATGACTTTGATTCGGCAGGGAATGGCATCTAAGAATAAGTTTGCGTATAGGATACGCCGCTCCACTTCTCCTCACTGCTGTTAGGGCTATGAAATTGAGAACGTCTGCCACGTTCTACTTGAGTGCCCAAAATGCACCGTAGAAAGAACGTTAACGAAAACAATTCACCGACGATTACGATACTCTCTAATGTGAAACTTGAGCGCAGCTCTATACGTGTATTCATTTTGCGATACATTGGCTGGCGCGGACAATCTGTCCCGTGCGACACGTTGCAAACGGAGCGAAGTGTGGCACGACTGCCTCTCTAATTGGGAGATCGCGAGAGATTCATAGCAGCCACCGCAGACAGATCTCCGCTCACGCAGCGCTTTGTTTCCATAGAGACGACGCACGCGCTACTCTGGCAATATCTCGTAGCCATCGTTTCCGCAGAGCCCGTCTTGCGCGACCCTACGCTTTTCTTCTCACGCATTCGCCATACCCGCCTCCTCCGCTTTCCTCATCGCGCTCTCTTCGCCGTCGCCATCTTCCATCTTTCGCTGCGCTCCACGTTCGCTCTTTCATCCTTCGCTGTGCTCCTTCACTAGGATACGAGGACACAGACGCTCGCCGCAGGAACGGGCGCCTAAGAGCTGCGCTCTAAAGAAAGGTGACTCGCCATCCCGGAACTGCGAAAGTGGATGTCCAGCAGAGCTGTCGAAAACCACCACTATACAACTGCTGAGGGGGATATGCAGTGCTCTATTGCTTCAGAGTAATGGTATTTTAGACAAATGGTAAAAATTGGAGTAATGGTAATCTTGACAGCACGCCGCCGCCCATAGCGGTGCTGTAAAACGTTGAAATCGGTTGCTACGCTGGTTCTTTTACATACGAAAGGCTAGGGACGTCACTCTCCACGTCGCAAGCTGGCGTCGTCGCTGCAGCTTACGCAGCTGTAATACTTACCGGAACACGTTTGCGAGGAGCGCTACGTGCTTGGCATTGTTAGCAGGAGCGCCTTATCATCAATTATGTGGTTCGGGTGTTTGTTTTGTGCTTGTTCTTTATTGAAACGTATGCTGTTGTGTATGCTGTATGCGTGATTCCAAAGAATATTCAGTTCGACTCATTTTGTTGAATGCTTGAAGCCTCGGCCTTAGGAGGGTAAGAGCCACTGCTCCTGACCCAGCACTGCCGCCAGGATCGGCCCACATTTTTGCAAACAGACGCGGGCACAAAAAAGCCGACCTAGGGGCTAACAGCTTCGCTGTAAAACATAAGTAGCATTGGAAAAGCGTCATTTTACGATAGAGTAATTACTTGAACCGTGGTCGGCCTGGCCTCCCTTTCGATCCGCCGCCAATTGAAAGTGGCACCCAGCGCATGTTCGTTTCCCTTTATCCTTATATATTATTATTTCTGTCTGCACAGTTCTTCCTCTGCATAATCCCTACGAAGAAAGGAGTGTCATGTTGACACGTTATATAGAAGCTGGCGCTAGTGCTTCAAGGCGACAAACGCCACAAAGGCTTCTTTTTGTACTCTACGATCTTTGAGTCGACAGCTTTCCTGGCAAAGAAAAGAAACACAGTATCGGCAGTAAGTTCATGAAACGGCCGTCCTCGGTTATTGATAAATTCAGGTTTGCATTAGGTCGCGTTTCAACCCACGTGAAAAGAATTAAATCTTTAGTATAGAGGCAAGTCTGCTGCACCTTGCCAGTCGCAGGAGTGCTACAATTTAAATCCAGATGTACGTCATTGCCGTGTTGCACAATAGCCAGCTTGCCCAACATCCAAACGATAGATTGTTTCGTGTAGAACGTCCACTCATATTCTTTTGCTAACCACACGTGCCGCGGGCAGCGCCTGTCCGTCATCAGGCGCCGGTCTCTCCGGCTTTCTCCTCTTTGGTGACGAACTTCTTTCTTTCTCATCTTGTTCCTCGGGCAGATCGTGGGAGTCATTCGAGTGAGAAGGCAAAGAGCCGAGGCCGCACACCTTCCAGTCGAGACCGGGAAGAGGTCAAGGCACCGGACAAGGCCGAGACTCACGAGACCGCCACCGAGAGGGAACATTCCGAAGCCATCAGGAAGCAACAGGCACGCCTCCTCGCGGTTGCGAACCAGGCTGACAAGCAGCGGGCCCAAACATCCGATGAACAGTCCGCGGTAGAACAAGCGGCGCCCAATGCCTCCACAGAGTCGCAGCCCAAATGGGATCCGACGAAGCCTTGGCGCTGCCAGCACTGTACCTTCATCAACGAGGCCGGTTCGCGCATTTGTCTCATCTGCTGCAAGACAACGTTTCGCGAAGAGTCTCCGGCTCCTGTTTCTGACGACGAGGAGCGTCAGAAGAAGAGAGCTGGATTTCAGGACACGCTGGCGGACAAGGAGATCGAGGTGTCTACCACCAAGAGCGACGCCGATCCTCCTAGCAGCGAGTTAGCCCCTGCTGAGCCCAAGCCCGAGGCCAAGCTGTGTCCCGACACCGACAACGACAACCAGGTGAACTTCACGGACGAGTTTATTAAGGAGCAGCAAGAGGTGGAGAAGGTGAGCGGGACGTGTCGTGGACCGCAGCTGTCGCAAAGGAGTATGCTCAATAATCCTCTTTATTAAATAAGTACTAGCAGTCGCAGCAAAGCAGCATTAGCAACAGCAGCGGCAATAGTAGTAGTAGTATTGGTAGTATTAGTATTAGTAATAGTAATAATACTACTACTACTAGTAGTAGTAGTAGTACTACTACCACTACTAGTAGTAGTAATAATAGTAGTCGTAGCAGTAGTAGTGGTAGTCGTCACGCTCGGTCGTCGTGGGATGGATTTTCTTAGTTGAGCCAGGAGTTGCAGAAATAGATTGGCAGTTAAAGGGCCGGTGGTCAATTTCGGAAGGCTGTATAGGCCTTCAAAAATCAATGGGAACATTTGAGATTCTTTACAAAATGCGGATATATTGTTCATCCGCTACAGGTGCACTAAAGACAGCTGTTCAACAGTATCTTTAGCGCAAGAAACCGCTGAACATTTCTGCCTAAAACTTTGCACATATATGCGTGAAATCTTGCACGCTTGGAATAACATGTTGAATGTGCCTCTATAGGCTCAAACGTATGAATTTGTGAGCGTTAATTGTAAGCGCTGGTTCGGTCAACGCCGACGCGCGCGCGACAGCTGTGGTTCGCCGCGTCGCGTCTAGACAGTGAGTGAGAAGGGTACAGGAGCAATGCACCCCGATTGAGTTACACAGACATCAGAAACGCCTCTTTGCTGGGAAAATGCTGGGAGGATTTTACCATAAGCGTGCCAGGTGCGGCAGCCTCCTCTTTTAGAACTTAACTGCGCTAGGGTTTTTTTAGTCGTAATTCTACAAAGCTCGCACATGCCTGCCGCGTTATTTGGCCTCTGTTGACTGGCACGTATATAGGGCACTCTTTTAATGTTGTCATTGTTACTCAACGTACATCTGGTTATGTCACAATAGAAGAACCCTCTAGAAAAAACAAGCTGTGCTTCGCACTCAGGTTTTCTTCAGTCGTCATTAAGAGCCACCAGAGAACGACACAGCTTTGTCGACTAGTTCCGGAATACGTCCTGCCAGCGAAATAGCTTGGCAGACATCTTGTTGCGGACCTTGAGTTCAACAGGAGTCCGACTTGTTTGTTTTGATCTTGTTTTTCTTTTAGGCCAATTATGCCCCGGCATCTTTTTTTTTTTGCACCAATTACTTGTGCCGGAAGGCCTGAGGCGCTCCACTAAACATGCGCGCCTCTAGTATATCGATGGAAATAAGTTTCCTGATGTACTGCAAGAATGAACAAGTCATGATGATCGGAACGCGCTATATTTTTTCCATATTTCATTTAAAGCACGAGAGGATTAACACACAGCAACATACAGTTAGCTTACATAGCCTCGGCGCCGAATGGGTGCGCGCGGTGCCGTTTGCCACTACATAGGACACTAAATGGCCCTAATGCACTACAAAAAATAAATGAGAAGGCTCAGGTCACGTCTTGCCGCTCAGTCGCATGCGTACTTGCCAAGTTAAGAAATACACTTTTAGAGAGCATTCAGAAGACTGCGGCTAACTCACAGTGGTGGCTTAGTGGCTATGGCGTTCCGCATCTGGCCACTCGGTCGCGTGTTCGATTCCTAGCTGTGGTGGTCGGATGACAATTGAGTCGGCATGCAAGAACACTCGCGCACATTGCTAAGGAAGCAGGCTAATGAAGCCTATATGGGGTCAAAATTCTGCCAGAGATCTATAATACGGCGTAATTCAAAGCCCGTGTGTTGCTTCTGGACGTTAAGCCCGTGATTTCTAAAGATTGGGCTTACCTTTTCAAAAAAATGTTTTTAGATGCTCATTGCTTTCAAAACACTTGCAGATTACAATCACTCACGCTCTTCACCTGTGTTGTACAAATGAGCCGGAAGGTTTGAAATGTGTGGTCAACTGGTCGAAGTAACGGATGAATAAATATCGGTCCTCGATGACGTGGTAAGTCTTTATTTTGATAGCTGCTAAGTGCTGGTTGTTCGCAATTTGACTGAATTTAGGTTACCAGAAAAGAAGTGTTGGGAGGGGGGGTGGCAGAAGCCGTGGATTTATGGTGGGTGCGAGTTGAGTAGCATAATTTCACTACTGACGTTCCAGTTTGACGCGTTCCGTGTTAATACAAAGAAAATCTTGAACAGGAACGGCCGCACTTGTCCACAGAGAACGAGCATCTGGCATCTTGTTCTTACTATCGACACCGTACTGACGTTTTGTTTATTTTCTCAAACGACACGCAGGAAATTCGCCGGCGCCTCGAAATCCAGATGCGTATAGACGAAGAAAACCGTCGTATAGAGAGCGCCGGTGTGGTGCACGAAAGACCAACAGTGCAGCATTTCCAAGGAGATGCCGCAGAGACGGAAAGCTCCAGCATGACACCACAGCAAGCCATGGCACTCGGCGCCGAAGCAGGGTCGTCGCCTTCCGCCAACGTAAATGCGATCGCCACAGGGGTGCAAGCAGCTTCTAGTTACCAATCAAACGTCCAACAGTGTCACTCGTCGAGCCAGACCATGTCAATGGGCAGCGAGCACAGTCCGGCCACGAGTGACTCTTTGCCGCCGGACACGACATCGGGAGTGACTATGCAGAGTGTGCGACCCAAAGTTTTGTATAAGGCGTCGGTAGCTACAGACACTGAGGACTTCACGGATCCTTCAACGTCGTCGCCGCTGTCGGATGCCCAGCAGGACAGGCAGGAGCGCCGCCGGGTTTTTGCCGAGGCAAAGGCGCAGTCC
Source organism: Dermacentor variabilis (assembly GCF_050947875.1). Lineage (NCBI taxonomy): Eukaryota > Metazoa > Arthropoda > Arachnida > Ixodida > Ixodidae > Dermacentor > Dermacentor variabilis. The sequence goes on along the minus strand of NC_134568.1, from coordinate 270,668,699 downwards.
CTGGACCATTCCCGGCCAGCATTCCTGCAACCAAAGGGCGCACAAGCGGTCCCCAGGGGCACGCGCATCGGTAACCTGATCAGGTGCGCAGTGTAGGCGCTTCAGGCTGCCGTCCTGATTTTGCGTATATTGAACTAATTTTGCACTGAACCATTAACAACTGCTTACCTACTCAGTTTTTTCGCTTCCGGAAAGCTAAGTGCTTCTGCACTAACTGCGCTACGCAAGGCAAAATTTAATGCTGAAATAACTGCAAACTTTCCGCCTCAATTGTCCAAAATATCATCTTAAGATCTGTCTTCATAAGAGGATGAGTCGTTCATAGTACAGCAGTTCATAGTACACGAACTTCCCGTAAACAGCTACAGCAACACTGTCGCGAGTTCTGAATGTTACGAGTACATAGTAAAGTGTATGCATGTATTTTTCTCGCTTAACACAGGGAAGAAAAAACGCCGGTCTTCTAAGACCAAGTTTTATCAAAATCACAAGGAACAGATGAGTGGCGAACGAAATGTAAATAGCGGCATCCCCGATATTATGGCACTTTAGAAGCGGGACAAAAGAGAGAACGTACAGTACGGGTTCACTGCAATATTAGGGCCGAGCACTGGCCTGCTGCTGAAACTGCGCTCGCACGCCTCGTGCAAGGACCCTCTCGAAGACGTCTCTGCAAAACACGGAACCAGAGGGCCGCCTGTACCGCAGCCACAGTCGGTCCTCCCTGCACAGCGATATGTCGGACGCGTCGCCGGTGCGCAGGGGCATCGCTCGGCACGGCTCGCTGGCGGAGTTCGACCGCCCGTTTGGCCTGGAGAGCAACAGGAAGGACGACGACGCGTCCTCACTTGTCGGCGCCACATCCAGTAGCTACATCTCGGAGGTACGTGCTCGGCCGGTTTTCCTTTGGCGTGCGTGATTCCACACTGTGGTTACAGGTATTCGTTTTGAGAAGATCGACTTAATCTGTAGATCTGTTTGAATTTAGGAACGGGCTAGAGAAAAAAAAAAGCAACAGCACCAGGTCTTCGTTTTGCTGAAATGTCTACAAAGAATCACCACCGTTGCTGGCAGCCAGACCACAAGCCAACAGGATCGACGCTCTGCAGACACTGGGCAGCTTGATGCGTTGGTGCATGTAAAGAGAAAACTTTACCTATGTATGTGTATATAGGCAGCTTTACAAGTAGAGTAGTGCAGCACCTGAATGAAGGAACTCGCGTGGTGTTATTCGGTAATACACGAATGGAACTTACTGTTGAATGTCCAGAAGCGGCTATTGGCCACGAAAGCTTCGGCTAACTACCGCATGCGTATAAGCACATTGCGGCGCTTTATCACTACTGGATGTAATATTTCGGAAGATAATGCTCCAACTGAGCCCAGCTTGTGCTTGTCAGCAGAAACAGAAGCGGCATAAGCAGCGCACCAAATGAAAAGCAGCGGCTGCGCGTTTTATGTGTTGAAATGAGTTAATGCTTCAACGAGCAGTATTGTTTTTCTGTCTCACGGTCTCTCTTTCTTGACGGGTTTGAAGTAATCTGAGACTGAGTGCACATATATGAATATTCCTGAAAAGTGCCTTGTTTAATTTGTTCCCATTAGAGTTGCGTCAAGTTTTCAGCAAAGGAGCCGCAGATATGCGTTAGAAATACCGCCAGGACCAGTTTAATAGCATCAGTATTATTGCGAATGAGTTGTGCAGGTCACGGAAATATGTCCGATTGTTTCCGATGCAGAAATGATGGTTTACTGCGGCGTTTGCTTGCGATAATCTCGAAATGTCTTTCTAAAATAATAGCTCGATTCCCCACGTCATGTGAAGGTGCTAGCGATGGAAACTTTCTAGTATGAGCATTCTACGGCATGATGTGTATATATGGTGTCCCACGTAACTTGAGCCAAACTTTGAAAATACAGTAATGCCACGTTGCTGCACGGAATCAAGGTGATGTTTCCCCTGAGAGAATCCCGCTAATACATGCAAAGTGCCTGGAGCGGCCTGTCGCGCGGCAATTTTTCGTGTAATAGCGGGCTTCTCTCATGCTTGGAAAAGCACTTTTACGTAGCCCATATTGAGCCTCAGAAAGCTACATCGGGAGTTTTTCATGCTGCTCTACAATTTTCTCATTGACACTTTTCATCTAATTATAACATTTGAGAAGACGATAAATAATTAAGAATAATTATGCAATTAGGCAGAATGCAAAAATCTAATTTGAGTATCTCCAAGCGATGGCAAACAACGTTGCCTCGGTTCTGTCCAGCTGCGGGGCATTTGCATATTTCTAAGTGTTTGGCTAAAGTTACGTGGGACGCTCGGTATGTGACGTGTGCTGCTGTTGATGACATCCGTACGCAGGGCAGGAAGCAGGACTACTACCTCAGCCTGGAGGAGCTGGTGCAGCAACGCAAGCAGGAGCAGATGCGCACGCAGGGACTCGAGCTGGTCCGCCTCATTCGGGTACGTGGACGCAAAGAGAAGAACCGTTCATAATGTGCGAAGAGCGCTTTCGGCAACGTTTGACTGCGCTTCACAACAGAACGCCTAACGTTCGATTTATTCAACTTGGTGTTTTTCTTCTTGCCTCAACATTTTTCTCACTTCTGCGTCAGAGTAGCCCTCAAAATTGTAAGGCGTGTCCTTGATTTGCTGTATTTATTTCAGTGAATAGGTAAGCACAAACAAAATGTTCCCAAGAAAACGGATACTTAAGTTGATCAGTAGGGATACGAACAAGGGAAGCGTCAGGCTGCAGCCAATGTTACGACGAGCGCGCTTGCCTCATCAAGTCCGCTTGTCGGAAGGTTGGGTCCACCATGTCGTATCGCTTGTTCATCCTCCGTTGATCGGTTTAATAAAGCATACTCCTAGCAAAGTTGTAGGGTCATTTACCCAGAACAGCGACTATCTTCATCATGTAGCTTTTTGAATGAAATAGAGAATAAAAAATAGAAACTGTCTAACACACAACAACGTCTAGACGAACCTATTATGAGCAATTATTGTAGAATGTAATTTAGCCAGTGCAACTGTCATCTTCAATGCTTTTCAAGCGGACTAGCGAAGGAAGACAGCGGTTTTACGAAAGCTCGTCTTATCAACAATGATTATGGCGTGAGACTTTTCAAAATTGCATCATTACCGAACGACTATAACGTTAATTTACAAAATTTCGAAAAAGTATTAAGGAACTGTTGTGAAGAGGGCAGTAGACGGAATGTATTTTAGTTACCTTTTCAACTTATCTTTAATGCTTGTCGTCGGCTATGATATCATTTGTTCGATAGAATAGCTTGCATTCACCTTGAGTGCTTTGTAGAGTGTCCGAAGTCACTTAGCGACAATTAAGAAAAGCCAGTTTCACTACTTGTGATTTCCTCCCTACTAGGCCTTCGTGGCCAAGCTATTGAGCAGATCAGAAGCATCTTACTGCACCATATTCACACGCTGTACGCGTGAAGTCATAGAGTGCGCGTGGTGCCGGTAGCTTCTTATGCGCTTTGCTTTCGACGGTTTGTTCGCGTTGCAGCGAGAGATTCACGAAGGTCAATTCGCTCGTTGCTACTGCCGCGATTCCTCACTCCAGCGTTTCCAAAGCGAGTTTCCATGGTCATCGAGCGATATGTGTACATGTTTACCCGTGTGCGGTTGACACCGTGCTTGTTACTTTATTTAGTAGGCGAATGTTTACAAATTTATACGGCCGATAAATCTACTATCCTTACTTCGTATAGCTATCTACTAATTTGCTATCACAATCGATGCCTCGCCTTTCGGGTGGAACTACGACTTCTCTTTTTTTTATTTATCCATCCTGGTAGCTAATTACGCTAGAATTAACTCTAACGACATTGTAAACCACGCAATTCTTCCATGCGTTGAGGTGTTTCAAAAAAGTTTCCTTTTGTGTCTGTTCCACCCAGGAAGCTGAACAGCGCGGCTTCACAGCCGACGACCTGCAGGTGGCAATGAACCACTGCGGCAATGACAACCCCATCAACTGGTTGCGAGACAACTGGCAGAACATGACGGAGACTGTGGTGACGCTGGCCACAAACTACGGCCACGACCGGCGAGAAAATACCATTGGAATTGTGTCCGTCAGCGAGGCCCAGAACGCACTGCGTCGCCAGAAAGGCAACATCTGGGCTGCTGTCACCGAGTGCGTCGAGAACCGCCAGAGAATGGTATAATGCGCCAGTTGCACTCTTCTCCCTTTGACTTTCGCTATCTTGGCGTCTGGCACGCCGCTAGTCTCTGCGCTCAGACACAAGTTTCGCCTCTCCGAATAACCGCAGACGTTTTCTTCAGAAATGATGTCTAACGTCGTGCTCAGGCTATTAACTATTAATAGCCCATTAATAGGCTAACACCAATATACATTTTTATGTGCTTAAGTGTCTTCACGCCACGTGTCTTACAGACCTGTATTCATTTGTACTAAATTTTAGATATCAACTAGCTGCGGATGTATGATGTATGAATTAGCTGCGGATGTATGTACGTTTCACTGATGTATGAATACGAGCCAGTTCCTGCCTCACAAGGATATGGGCAATATGTTTTTAAGTTGTTCTGTTATCAATGGGTTATTAATTTGGAGTGACTCAGGTAGGAAATATCTCGGCTAATTCTAGTTATTGTTTTTTACAGCGTAAGAAGTTAATGAAGAAAGTGCAGAAAAAATAATGCTGCTAAACATCAGCACGCTGTACGACAGAGCGTTCGGTTAACATTTAACTGCTGTACATGTCATTGCACCAAATGCGAGACATACTTTAGATTATTTATTTAATCTTTGGCGCAGGAGCCGTCAGTGTGTTTAACAAGGGTAGTTATGTCCAGACGTACATGTCGCTCAAAGCTTAGGCCGCTATACAGTACGAAAATGCCATCACTGCATACATGGCTACGCAAACCCACTTATCACAAGCACCAATCTACACTTGGTTCGCTCAAATATATTTTAATATGCTCTCTTTTTGCTGCAGCAGGTACCGTGAACATTGTCTAAGGGAGAGAACGAGAAAGAGAGAGAGACGGGAAATAGGAGATGAAAAACAGAGGTTAACGAGAGTAATTGTCCAGTTCGCCACTCTGCTCGCGGGGAAGAGGAAAGGGCAGAAAAGAAGAAAAAAAAAGACGAGATGATATTAAAAGGATGTGTCCGCACAAGCACAAGAAAGACACCTGACAACAACTGCAGTTCTTCTTTCAGTAAAAATGCTAAAAAACAAAGGAAAGAAATTACCCCAGTGTTTTCAAACCAACTCCGGCTGACGTCGGCTGGAACCACGGTTCATGAATTCCCTTTTTCGTAAGGAGGTGGCTGCCAAGCGTGTCGAGCGTGGTGCAGAGCGCTTTTATTTGTACCCTGAAAGGAGGACAATCACAGAGGAGGAGCGAAACCGCCTTTCTGCGCCCTATCGAAGTATTTTGTGTAAGGTTAAAGGGGCACCTCTCCTGTCTTCACAGTTTATTCAATGATGCATTTTTTAAACGTTTTCGAGTTCATGACCACAACAGCCCTCAGGACAAGTAACACAACGTGTCCTGAATTGAATTCTGGGGTTAATGTGATTACCGGAAACACGCCAAATAAATTTTTTTTTCCAGGAAGCGTTTTGAAGTACCTAGGAATACATTTAAGCGCAGTATTTAGCCAAGCAACGTTACTATACTATAGTTGGATCTTGGTTTGTACTAACGTCTGGATGTTCGTCTGAGCTGCAACGAAATTAGCGATAAGTTGTTTTACTGTTAAAACCAAAGCTGAGTTTTTTTTTTTTTAACGAAAGTTGCCAGTATTCCCCATGTAACCAACTACGGGGTGCTCAAAATTAGGCTTTATGGTTTTCCAAAATTTAGGCACAGGAAGGCACGCGAAGACCACCTGTGCAAGTATGTGGCCAAGGGGGCACAAAGTGAGATGATAATTATCCCTGTCAGCAGCCCAGTTAATTAAAATTGAATAATTAACTTTTTTGACTGCAGTAAGTGGGTATTTTTGTATTGAAAAGTTAGAGGCAGTCGTATTTCTACACTGTATCAGTTGAAAGAAGTCTTCTAGCGTGTCTGTACTCAGAGATATCCGACTCCAAATTTTAATTGTCGTTCGCATGATTACGCATGCAAGAGAGTTCGGATTGACGCAAAGCTCCTCCCAGATGTGACGCGGCTGTTGCGTGTGGCGTTTAGTCTGACAACGGTGCGGAGGCATAGGCAAAAATGACAACTGTCCCTCTTCCTCTCTCGGCTGGCGAAATAAAAAATCGAAGAACCTGGAACTGCTGTCGTAACACGCGTCGGCACAGCCTGTAACGATGGCGGCAGCTGCCATGCCGAGATAATGGCGCGAGCGGAGAAGCCGGAGGGCAGAGCGCGTGCGTAATGGTGACGAGACGAGCGGGCATGGTCCTTGCCTGGGCTGCGCAAATAAAGTGCCTGCTGATTTCCAACTACTGCAAGTTTTGTTGAAATCAAAAGCAACAACTGCACGCCACACCGCGCTGTCATATCTTGATTTCGCCAGCCGAGAGGGCAAAGGGAACAGTTATCATCTTTGCCCATGCCTCCGCCCTGTTGGCAGACTAAATGCCGCACGCAACATCAGGGAGGAGCTTTGTGCCGATCCTCACTCTCTTGCATGCGTAATCATACGAACTACAATTTAAATTTGGAGTCGGATATCTCGGAGCACAGGCATGCTAGAATTCTTCGAAGTGAAACTGTGTATAAACACGACTGCCTCTAACTTTTGAATACAAACATATACCCTTATTACAGTCAAAAAAGTTAATTATTTAATTTAAGTTATTACTCTGCTGACAGCGACAGTTATCATCTCACTTTGTGTCTCGCTGACCACATAACTTATCTGCACAGGTAGTCGTAGCGTGCCTCCCAGTGCCTAATTTCAAGAAAACTATAAAGCTTAATTTTGAACAACCGGTATATCAAAGCAAGTTTCCTTTGCTTTCGACATGCTACTTCGAAAGCTGTATGCTCAGCTTGCAAAAGTTTTGGGAACGAGCGAATTCACGCAGTAACGCGCAAGCACGCATCCGTGGGGGCGGGGGAGGAGAGGGGGAGGGAGATTAGGAACATCTCCGTGCACCGACATCATTAAGACGCAACATTCCTGTTTTGAGTGGATTACTATTTCTTCCAGAAAAAAGAAAAAAATTAGGAAAGAGGGAGGGAGGCTTCATGCAAGCTGTGTAGCACCCTATAGGCAAGGAGATTTACCATAACCAGGATTGCACTCAGTTTGCGGCATTACATGCACAGGGTAGGAAAAAAATTACCGACGATTACGTTACTTCCTAATGCGAAATTTGAGCGCAGCAAATAAGCTGTTTCACCTTTTCGATAGATTGAGGCAAAGAAATCGAGCAACACATGTATGCGCTATCACAGAATTTTTTTTTTATATTTCCCGTACTCCTGGATCATCTCGACGGCGGCGACGGTAAGCTTCTGCTTCGGCGGCACGCACCTCTGGATTCTGACGGCGACGGCGCTGGGCCTCTGCTCTGGCAGCTCGTTTAGCAGCAGCAGCAGCAGCAGCAGCAGACGGAGGACTTCCATCGGTCGTCTCGCTCATGGCTCAGAAAGAACTGGCAGATAATTTCGCAGTGGCGAACGGCAGCGGCAATTTCGGCTCGGGCGGTGCACATATACAGATCCGCCGCCACCGATCTGGCTCTCTGATTGCCACCGCACAGGGCGAACGGCAGCGGCAATTTCGGCTCGGGCGGTGCACATATACAGATCCGCCGCCACCGATCTGGCTCTCTGATTGCCACCGCACAGGGGTTGCATTGGAGGAGGAGCGAAGAAAGGAATTAAGTTCGAGCCGGCGCTTTGACAACCGGAGACTCGCAGGAAGAGGGGGGAGGGGGCGGCGTGTACACCCAGCGGCAAACGATGGGGGCAGAAGCGCGCGCAGCAAGCGGACAACACGATAAAGGGAGGAGGGAAGAGATAGCAGCGACTGACTGATGCCGCTGACGCCGATAGTGAGTCAACCCCAGCTGCGGAGTTGGTTTCAGGGACAACGCCGCCGATGCCGACACAAACAATATGATACCCTCGCTTCCGCAGCGCTAAGAACCAGGTCTAGCCGTGGGAAGGTGGTCACGTATTCGTCGACGTGCCGGGGCCTACGTGAAATAACCGGCGCGTCGGCAACTGAAGAGCACCCTATCCGCCACACAAGAACAGGGGGGGGGACCCTTTCCTCCTCTTTCTGCATGGCGGCGACGGTGTTCTATGCAGTCACGTTATCTTGACTCTCTAGCGGCGTCAGCGGCATCCAGCGGTATCAGTCGGTCGCTGCTAGCGCTGGGGGGATGAAAGGGGGGCGGAGCTGGTTACGAGGCCGACGACAACGCCGACGACGACGCGAAACCCAGGAACGGACGCCAAAGAGCTGCGCTCTAAAAGAGGACTTATGAAAGGGAGGATAAGGTAAAACAAAGATTCAGAGGCTGTCGCACTAGATAGAAGTTGACTAGATAGAAGTATTGAAGTGGACGGTTTTCTATTTTACATCGGGGTGAAGTTTAATTCACTCGGTTGAAGGGCACCTACCGTCTAGTTTACAACGCTGATGAACAAATAGCCCAACGCTATTGCATTAAAATAGATTATATTGGCACGATTAGTTGAGTGATGAGATTCCGTTGTTTTATTTATTCTCCGCGGTGGTGAAGAAACACTTAAAAAAGCCGAAATGAAATTTCTTGGGCCGCGATTTAGTAGGAATGTTTTTTTCCGATGCTAATCCTTGACGCGCTTTTCTGACGCGGACACAGGGTCAAAACGACTTTGTGTCCGCGTTATCATTGCGATCAGCCGGCCATATACGGTGGATCGTAATAGTGGTATAGACTTGAGCAGAAGGCATCGCTACAAGATCGCAGCCTATGTATCGCTAAGGCTGTATTATTTTTGTGACGACTTGCACTCATATAGACACGCGTGCGAAACTCTGCACCACTTAAATTGATTAGCGCAAAGGAGGAAGGTGACGAAGGTGTTGAAGTGATCAACTGCGCACAACAAAGGAAGTCTCCGCCCAGAGCCAACATTTCGACCAGGCACCTGGTCGCAATTATGTGGTCGCAACTACATACAGCTTCACCGGGGAATTGAGGGAGAAACGGGCCTTTGTCAAAACGTTAACTCCGGACGGGGGCTTCCTTTGTTCGCTCAGTGTTGGTCAGTTGTTAAACTTATTGTTATACGGCCGCGTAACTAGAGGTGTTCGATGCAGTACCGAGCGTTTTCACATTGTTGAGCAATGTTGTGGAGAGTCCACTCAATTAAAAAAAATGCTTATTCACATCATTTTATACATTCGATACTATTCAGAAGTAAACGTCCGGTCAGCTGACTAGCTTGTAAATGAGAAATAGCTGAAAGGTAATTACACCTCACCATGACAACAGCGGTAATGAAACGCAGGCGCAGGACGTCATGAGATGCACGCAGAGCCGTGTTCGCCAAAGGAGCAAAGCGTAACACTGCAGCGCCGCTCATCTTTTTAGAGACATGCAAGCATGACAAGATTGCCCAAATAACATGTAGCTTTGCCTAAACCGATAAAACAAGTTCGTAACCTGCCCAAAGGTGAGGTAAATGTGTGTAAATTATCTAGCAGAGGTTGGCTACTTCTTGGCTTCGCTCCACAACTGGTGCCTCTGTGCAGTAATGCTGTACGCCTCCCCTGAAGCAGGGTCGTTATACTCTGGCCGCACCTGCGTATTCCGCGACCGCGCGCGCCCTATCTTGAAAGCGATCTGCAGACTAGGTGTGCCGACGGCTCATATATACCATTGCGCGTGCTGTGTTCTCGCCACTCAGTTTGCGTTGGAGCGATAGACAGCATGAAGGTCACTTCGCTCGCTGCTGCTGCGCCGCGCTTCTTCAAGCCAGCGTTTTGACAGCGACTGTCCGCGGTCATCAAGTGTGGTGTTCATGTTTGCCTGTGGCTGCCGGCACCATGATTGTTAATTTAGTTAGTAAGCGAATTTTTCCAAGTTTATAGGGCCTATACAATTCCTATCCTTACTTCGTATAGCTGTCTACTAATTTGCCATCGCAATCGATGCTCCGCCTTTCAAACGAAACGAAATATATTGCAAGAAACACCTTGTGGCGACTTAGGGCGGCGTTAGGGCAAGGAACCCACCAAGTCCATCGAATGCTAGGTCAGGTTGTAGGAATGAAGGAAAAAGGGTTTAATGGCTTAGTTACACGGCTTCAATTACGGAAGCCCACTCCCTCCAGGAACAAGTTACGCGTCCGAGTTCCGATCAGGAACCTCTGTCTACTGCTCGAAAAGTCTCGGCTTTTAATACCGTCGTTTTCCCTAGGCGAGTCGACTAGGGTATCTGAAGACTATCCAGCAGCAAATCACAATCGTCGCATCCGTTGCGATACTATCCCCATGCTCGCAACACTCCGCAGTAACCCCGCTTCCGAAGCCCGATGGTATGAAATAAGCGGCAGGACAGCAACCTGTGAATCCCACGTCGCCCGTTGTTGTTTGGTAGCATTGAATGGGGGCCCCCTTTCATCCTTAGCTCAGGCTGCCAGGTAATGCGGGGGGGGGGGGGGGCTTTTTTTTGGACCCGTCAGGAGTTGGTGTCCACGCTGCGCTGGCGTCTGGATAGGCGCTGATGAATGGGCAGGTGTTTGCCTTTTGGCAAACGCCCAATTAACACCTTTGTGGTGTTGAGACGTAACAACCGCTGGGATTTTTAATATTGTCTTTTACTTTCTCATTCAGACGCACAAAATATAAATTTCTTACTTCATGATTCAAATTTGGTCCGCAAAAAGGTCCAAATATTCACGCAAAAGTATTCACGATGTTGAATAAGTGAAAGTATCTTTATTTTAGTTTTTTTTCTCTCTTTGTATTTTTCTAATGTTTCTGTTTCCTCCGTCCAGCAATGACTCATTTCTACATCCCATCGATGTTCTTATGAGTTTCCACCACTACGTAAAATTGCTTGCTCATGCATTTACTCCATGATTATCCTCTATGTTATCTTCCAAATCATTTCAGACCAACGTTATTTTCTGTTGCTACCAGAACCAATATCCATTACTTTTATCCCAATAGTGCTCTTGTCTCTATATAGTCACCACGTGGCTGACGTGTCTATCATTTCAGTTCGCTCTCTAAAAGCTCGAGACCACTCTGGCTCGGGATGATCACTGGCCATCGTCACACGCACGCACACACGCTCGTACACGGGCACACACACACGCACGCATGCACACACACGCACACGCACGCACAAGAACATCTTTAAATACATACCTCATGAGCCACCGCAGGAGGGCGCGACGAAGACACTGCTGCAATTTTCCTCTAGCAATCTTGTGCTTCTCTGTGATTGCTTCTTTGTGTTATGTGTGCAAACCAAATAAATAAATAAATAAATAAATAAATAAATAAATAAATAAATAAATAAATAACCTGCACAAGCTGCTGTAGGGTTCATTGTTGTTCGCTTTACTGTATGCGATCCTGTACTTTGATATGAACGTGCGGTCATCGTGAACGTCTGTCTGTCTGTCTGTCTGTCTGTCTGTCTGTCTGTCTGTCTGTCTGTCTGTCTGTCTGTTTTGTTCTGTTCTGTTCTGTTTTGTTTTGTCTTGTCTTTCTATGTCCCGCTCCTTCATTCCCGAGTGCAAGGTAGCAAACTGAATTTTCCGTTCAGGTTAACCTCCTTGCCTTTCTCCTTTCGTATCACTTTCTCTTTAACCTTGGCGCCAATGTCCAATACTTTGACCATTTCTGATATGTAGTTCCGTGCCCTATATTTCTTCAAGGCATTACTTCAAGGCACCACCTAGCTTGTTAACACACGCCTTACCATGATGCCTTGGTTCACAGGGAAGTTGTGCTGTGTATCCTGACAATTCTGTTTGGCACATCTGTATTGTACCATGCACATTTTTTTTCACGTCTTCGTTGCAAACTAGTTGCGCAGTGTTGCGCAGATACTGTACGCGGAGTATATAAAACAGTTGTCCTTATGTCTGTAAAACCATTCTTGACAACACATTTGTTTTTAACACTCACCCGAAGTCATGGAATGCAGAAAAAATCGAACTTTTGGAAATACGTTTTTACAAGGGACGTATCTCCAGAAGTTCGTTGTCTTTTTTTTTTTTTGCATAGACTGATTGAGTCATGGGCCGCCCTTGACAAAAAAAAAAAAAGAAGAAAGTCCTGGCTGCGTATCTGGATACTATTACAGTAAATAGGCGCATACATGTTTGAGACGGTTGTTGCATTTTAAGTTTACAGAAACGTTTCAGTGTAAACAAGGGTAGTCACGTCGGTGAAAGTGCTACATTTCTTTCGCTCCGCAAATTTTGGTGGTGTGTTAAATATAGACGGTCGCAAGTACAAGTAAAAGGCGCAAGAAGTAAACTTCTTATACGATCATCCGGAGGACGCATATGTTTTACAAATTAGATTCAACTGTGCGCACTTTGCGCACACTGTGCTTGATAACGTGAACGCACGCAGTAGCTTGCTTGTAACTCATTTAAGTCGTAATACATGTCCAGTAACCTAAATTTTCATTTGAAGCATTGTTAGACTTATGATTTTGGCTAAGGTTGTTCAGCTTAAGTGAAAGAAACGCGGGACCATAGAGTTGATAAAGAATGAATATCAAATTAACCACGTGAGGGTCCTCTTAGCATGGTGCTGTGTAGCAGTAATTTATTGGTACTGATGGAGTTCTTGCCTGTTCCATTGCTCTAGTTAGTTCTGTAGAGAATATATTTTCTACCGCTATAATAGTTATATAGTAATCTGATCCTTGCTATTAGAAGTGCAATGTAAAGGTTATCAGGTTAGTGTTGAGATTCTTCATCCATTGCGACACTCCCTGCACGCGTGTTCACAGTTACAAAAGACGAGGCATTGATCCTTGGCGGAACTGAACGGTCCTTAGTCTTAAGTACGTAATTACGGTAAATTTTGGTGCAGCATGTATTCATTCTAGTTAACATACACACACTCACACACACTCACACGCGCGCACACACACTCACACACGCGCACACAAACACACACACACTCACGCACACACTCACACACACACACACACGCGCGCACGCACGCACACACACACACACACACACACACACACACACACACACACACACACACACACACACACACACACACACACACACACACACACACACACACACACACACACACACACACACACACACATGTGGGCACGTGTGCACTCAGATAACTGTATTTCATTGACCTTCTTTGTTTTCGTGACAACAGGGCTACACCAGAGCCCCTTTGTTGCCTGGTTACGCTGCGATCGCATCGAAATTTCAAGTAATGAACTTCAACACGCGTTCTTTGTTCGTACACCTTCACGTTTCATTTCGTGATTACTGTTAATAATGGTCAAATGAATCCCAGTGAGGAGCATGGCCGCGCAGATAAAATTACCAGTAACAGTTACAGAATAACCAGTACAATAGTTTTGATTGAAGGACGGCAACGCGAGGCAATTATCAACGCCGTGAGTGAAAGAGATAAATTTTTGTGGGAGGAAGGTGGAGACGGTGGGCCTGAAGAGCATGTCTCCGGCCTGCTACTTTACATTGCATGGGGTAAAGATGGACCGAACGACTATGAACGTCAGATGATAGATAATAGCTGTTGAAGATTAATAAACGCGCGATGTCACATTTTAAGAACAGTACGCAGCGTTGACTACTTCACTATTTGGTTTAGAAAGTGGTTCTTGCTTCTGGATAAAAGCCTGTGGTATCTTCACACAAAGAATTATTCGCGCTGCTGATTTCGTCACAAGTGTGCTTAAACCAGTGCCTATGCACTGCAGGATATTTATAAGATGTCACGGTTTTGCGCGAGAGGCTGAAATCAAAATATTTAGACAGTTATACGAAGTAAGGCTCGTAGTTTTATAGACCACGTAAATTGCGTTAAGCGTTGGCTTACTAAATAAATAAGCACGCTGTAACGCGCGCACAGACAAGAATAAACAGATCTCACTGGATGATCGCGAGCATTCGCTGTCGCAGCGCTGACGTGACGACGAGCGCCCGTGCTTGTCCCTAAGCGAACATTTCGTGCTGCCGTTCGCTTTACCTAGTCGCCTTTGCCACGTATAAATTACGCCAGCTCCAACACTAGGCGCGCGGGAAGACAGCGCACGTAAAAGCCACCAGTCATCGCGGAGCGAGGGTCGCGGATGCGCTCGGCCGCGTAGACAACCACGCTTGGGCAAACGGCGTGTCTTTTTGCGAAATGAAGCGTGTCTGTCGCTGAATTTCGAAGTCCCAGCATTTTCAGGTGCATACTGTTAAGGCCTCTAGAGTCTGGTTTGCCTCGGATGATTATTACGCTTTCGACCTGGCGATAAAGTTAAGCAACCCAATGTGTGTAAATACAGCAAAACTTCTGGTAGTTTTTCGCGCTTTCGTCAAATTTATGCTGACGAATTTTCACGGTATATGACCAAGTAAAAAGGCCGCTTTAATGAAGTTTGTGTTACTATTGCAACGGCTTTTGTAAAGTTATTACAAGAGCTGAATTTCAACATTACTCTTAATATCGTCGGGTGGCATGCTGTATTATGCTGGCACATAGCACGCATGGACAGGTTTTGTTTTCCTTTATGTTTTACTTTCAAGAAACCTTACGCAGATGCAACACTACGAATACAGATAAAAATATTTGGCCTTGCACCCTTACTTGCTCACTCATTGTAAGCATTTTCGTGCCGGCTTCAAATAAACGCCGTTGTTTCTCAGTCCCGAACGAATCAGGGAAAGGACATTTTCGGGTAGCCACAGACGTAGCGCAAGCAATTTTTTATTTTTGCACGTTGTGAATGATCTTGCAATGCGTTTCATTTCATCTGTTCGCAGTTCATGGAGCTGAGTTCGAGAGGGAACTTCACTCGGCAAGAGATACTGGCAGCGTTAACCGACAACCAGGGCAACATGGACATGGCGTACGCGCAGCTGACGAAGGCCACGCTCAAACCGTTCCTCATGCGCATCTGGGGTCCCGGCACGGGAGTCGACAACGACGAAGGTCGCCGGCCGTCACCGCTCGGCGACAAGCGTGAGGAAAGCGTCACGGATCGGGTCAAGGATTGGCTCGAGTCCCTGGACGCCGCGTCGCAGCTGCCGTCCAGTAACGCGTCTTCGCTCGACGAGAGGCGGGCCAAGCGCCACTCGTTCCACGGCTGCCGGAGTGACCAGCCGTTCTGCGGTGGCCACCGCGACCGCTCCAGCTCGCCGGCTTCGTCCTTCTCGAGCCACCGGGAAACCTCGGAGGTGAGCAGCGTCTCATCGGCCGCGCACGGCACCAGCTCTCGCCTCGAGGCGATTCTCCGTCGCCGAGAAGCCCAAAAAGAATTTGAAAAGGGTCGCAAGTCAAAGAAGGAAGTTCCCGCCGACGGCAGCAAGAGGCGATGGACGTTGGCTTCGGTTTTCAGTGCGAAGAAGCCCAGTCCGAACGCCAAAAAGGATGAGTTCACGGGGGCAGGTTCCTCGGCCCAAAAGTCCTCTTCACAGACGACGCTGGCATCTGACACGACGCAGCTTGACAGCAGCAGCAGCGGCGGAGCCACCGTGTCAATGGAAACCCTTACGTCAATCGAAGCAACAGGTGCAAAGCCAAAAACGTTTCTGGGCCGTTTTTCATCATTTAAGAATGAGAGTAGAAAGAAAGATACCAGGACGACCGAAGGTGTCGACTCCGATGCGACAAATACTTCAGTGAAGGGCTCCCCTATTGGTGAGAGGGTTGCAGAAACATTAAAGGAAGAGTCGAATAGCAAAACTGTCACAAACAAGGAAACAAACACAGTTCAAAACCAGTCATCAAACGACTCTGAAACATTCGAAAAGGCAGACGCTACCGGAAACAGCGCACCTTTTGCTGCAAACCGCAATGCAATTGAAAATATAAAGCAGTCTATTCACGCCGCGAAATTGTCATTCATGTCGGCACCTCCAGGACCTGCTGCCCAGCAGTTGCCAGAAGTTGTCCATGAACCTTCAGCTAATGGGCCCCTGCCTGAAAACTCTGGACTCGCGAAATTAGAACTAACCCCGTTGACTACACAAGAACCTGATAAACCTCAAGAAAACCATTCCAGTGAGCTAGGCGGCAAAGTTAAAAGCGAAATTGAAGGTAATGCTTCTAATTTCGTGGAGTCGTCAAGCGCTGACATAAATGAAAATGCGCAACACACCCAGACGAGGCCCTCCAGTTCAAGCAAAAGCAATGACCCTTTGCCGGGAAAGCAACCTAGTCCATCTCCGAAGACGCAAACGGTTAGCAAAAACACCACTTCTAGCGCGAAGGCTTCACTGCCCCTTAGCCCACGAGAAGCAGTCATAGTTAACGGCGCAGATGGGCAGCCAGTGGCCAAAGAGACGACGACCGAAGTTCCAGAAGCATCAGTCGAAGCGTTAGCTACCCCGACCGTCGTGGTACACTGTGATGAGAACTCAGCCACAATTTCGACAGCTGAAAATTCTAACAGCAGCAGCCAGGCTGCGTCCTCCGAGTGCATACCTTTAAAAGACGGCGAGCTGACCGGCGCCGACGGAGGCGTGAAAGCAGCCGAAAACTTTTCGGCGGCGAGCCGGCAAAGTGAGGCCAGTGCGCAGGTGGCGAGCGCAGTAATCACAGGAGGTGAGGACTCAGCCGCCTCGATCACCCGAAAGCTAGGAAATCGCCTCGCGGACGCGGCAACTGTCAGGAAGCGCGAGCGCCCGCTCACGAACGGGACGGTCGAGAACGCCGAGCACGAGACGCTGAGGCTGCCGCCGTCTGCGGGCAAGGGTAGCCCGCTCCGTCGGCCGTCGGTGAGGCGCACCAGCCGCGAGGGTGCCGATGACTGTGTGGTGAGGGACCGCGACGGCAACGCCCTTATTGTCAAGCCCCAGAAGCCGATCGAGCGACGTGGCAGCGTCAACGCCCGATCCGGCATGCAGATATCCAAGGCTGTGGCAGCAAACATCGCCAAACTGCGGTCAGTTCCGCCGCCAAGAAAGCGCAAGCAGGTGGTGCAACCCAGACCGGCCGGGAAGCTACCCACGGAGAAACAGAAACAATACAAGGTAAACCGCACTGTGCGCTGCTTAAACGCATAGCGATAAATAAATAAATAAATAAATAAATAAATAAATAAATAAATAAATAAATAAATAAATAAAGGCGCGTTCTAATGAAGTAAAAGACTTTAATGTAAGAAAGCTACGCAAAGATTATTTTCCATGTTGAAAGTATTCGAGGCTCTTTGCGTTCATCTTTTCGAGATTTACGAAGCTACCAAACTGTGACACATTGGTGGCCTGATGCATTAACTCCTACACCTCCATTTATATTTTAGTACATAGCTAGCAAGGTGATCCAGTGAAACAAAGATGTTTTTTCCCTTTGTGCGGCAACTCATCTCTGTGCACGCTATGAGAACCTGTGCGCAAAATTATGAAAGCCAGGAGGTAGAGAGCTGAAGGACAAAGTATGAGCATTACGAGAGAGAAAAGGCAGGGAAGTTAAGCAGATGAGAGTTTCAGGTTTGCTACGCTGCACTGGGGTGGAGGACATAGGGATTGTAAAGACGACAAAAGGCGATAAGAAAAAGAAAAGATAAAGAAGAAGGAAAGGAAAGACAGACAGGTAACAGAAAAGGCGTTCCAATAACAGGCGTTCGCACAGGCCGGTCGATCTCAAGCAAGCGCAGTAGCGCTTGCACGGCCTTCTGATGCGATGGTTTCAAATTTCTCTCTTCCGACAGAGGCTGATCGTCCAACACAGTGAGAGCACAGCTTGTAGTGCTGAGATTGTATATGCAAAGTGAATTTCCTCAACCGCGTGTTTTGAGTTCGTTCGCTTAACAAATCGCTTCAGGCCACTTCGTTCAGTATCAAACCATGCCCCTCCGTAGTAAGCCCGTTGAGTGTGGGTGCAACAGTTTTCCTTACAAAGATGCCAATACCATGTATCGAATGGAAGTGCGGTGTACCCCACAGGGGCGTCTGCGTCAGCAGGCGTTTGGTGTGTTGCGACACCAGGTACTCGAACACACGAGGGTTTGACCCTCCCGTGTGTAGCCGTGCGCGGCTTAGCCGTGTCTGGGGAAAGGGAGATCCTGGAGGTTGAGCCGATGCTGGGTGTTTGGACTTTCCCATAGACGGCACCCCCGGACTGACCCAGCCGGGGGAAATCGGTAGTTGCCTTTTCCTGCCTCTCTCTTCCTCCAGCCTTCGTTTTCTCTCACTTTTCATCTTTCTTGTCTTCTCCTAGCTTCTGCTTACTTCTAATTTTTCCAGGCAGCAAGGGTTAACCTTGCTTGAATAACCAACCTAGGTTATTTCATATTAGATTATAGTAATTACGTAGAGCTGGCGTTTGTAGGACCTGTTTTTACAGTTCCTGTAGCGTCCCCTTGTAGGGCTCCACGGTGGGTGTCTGGCGTTATTGCCGAAAACTGCACATTCCTCTATGGATAATTCCTTCCCTCCACTGCCTGATGGCCCTCAGAAAAGAGGGCGCACCGATGAAGTTTTCCAGTTTTTTGGCCGGCAAAAAGAATCCTTCACGCGTTTCCATATCATTCATTCTGCAAAACCGGATAAACCAGTACGGACAGTCTCACCCTTCCTTGTATAAGGCGTCGAGGATGACAAGCGGCGATCTCCTCTTGGAGCTCCGCAATCACAAACAATATGAGACATTACCAAAACTAGTGTCATTTGGGGAAACCCAAATAATTATAACGCCGCACCATGCGATGAACACAAGCCGCGGTGTTGTCTCCGACGATGACTTGCTGGAGCTCACTGAGGCTGAACTCTTGGAGGGATTCAGTGACCAGAATGTTATCAATGTGAAAAGAATAAACATAAGGAGTGAAAGCAACGAAATCAAAACCAAACTCCTGATACTCACATTCGGTTCAAGTATTCTGCCCGAGTCTGTAGAGGCCGGGTACATCAAACTTCGTGTTAGGCCATATGTGGCAAATCCCCTCAGATGTTTCAAATGCCAACGTTTCGGCCGCAGCTCGCAGAGCTGCCGAGGCCGCCAAACATGTGCGAAATGCAGTGCCCATGAACAACCCTGTGAAGCTTATGAGAACTCTCTACACTGTGCAAACTGTGATGGGGAGCACGCCTCGTACTCGCGGTAGTGCCCATCCTGGAACAAAGAAAAGGAAATTGTCAGGATCAAAGTGAAAGAAAAGACATCGTTCAAGGGGGCACGTAGACGGGTGTCATACCTGCCTAAGAACAGCTTTGCCGAACTGGCGCGTCAGGGAGAGCACCACAACGGTCTCCGGCGGCTGTCCGACCCACACCCAGTGTGGCGGCAGTGACTCCATCCCCCCCCCCCCCCCCGGCGGCTGCAACTAGCGCTGCTATGCCAACCCAGCAGACGGGGCCATCTACATCCGGGCAGGTGGCCTCAAAGGCCTCGTCCAACGTGCCGAGGTCATCACGTCAAATAAAGCGCTCGGAAGAGCGCGTGTCCAGCGCCTATCAAGAGGCGATGGACACAACGACGAGCCAGACGGCGCCACCAGCGCCTAACGAGCGGCGAGCATCTTTCGACCGCTCCAAAAAAGACGAAATTCCCGTCACGGGGCCTCGAAAGGGCCCGTAAGCTAATCCCTATCTCTTAAACACACAGCACCCAACACATTTACCATAATGGAGACACAAATACTGCAGTGGAATGTACGAGGACTACTACATAACCTCGACGACATTAGAGAACTAATACACAAACACAATCCCAAGTTGCTGTGTGTTCAAGAGGCACACCTGAAACCCAGACAGACGAACTTTTTACGTCAGTACATAATATACCGTCAAGACCGCAACGAGGCTAACGCCTCCGGCGGTGTTGCAATAGTTGCGAATTAATCTGTAGCTTGTCAACCACGGAGGAAGGAAACTCAGGAGAGGCCCTGACGTCACTCTTTGTGAAGCTAAAGTGAAGCCGGAAGTTGGCGTTGGTCATGGCGTTGCTTCGCCTATCGGGCCAGGTCTCCACTCTTGTTTACATTTCTCGCGAAACCACGCCGCGCTGCGCGCAACCGGGCTGCTCGGACGCGCGCGCTCCGCAGCAATACTAAACAATCGTTAGCACGTTAGCATGATTCCGCCAAAGAGGACAAAATTTCCCGTGGATATTCCTTCGTCCGTTGCCATTTCCGTGGCGCGGTACATTGCGTAAAGCGTTGCATGCGCGTTCATTTCACGAACTTTAGTTCCTCCTGTCCTACCTGGCCTCAGCAACATCCGGTAGAGCACGGTCCAGATAACGCAGCGCAACAAAACACGAAGACCAACGCGAACCTGCCCGCACGGCGCCTTTGCCACGGTAAGAAACCTACAGAGCAACACGTGTGAGCGCACAGAACAATCACAAAGCCGCCATTGTGGCCCGAAAGGCGTGGCCACTAGAGCGAAGAAATAAAAAAAAAACAGCAAAAAAAAGGAGATCCTACTACGTCATTTCCTCCACACTTTTTTCCTAGCGCGCGGAGGGGGTAGGGACTCTCCTCAGTTTCCTTCCTCCATGTTGTCAACAGATTGCCCTCTAGACGCCCCTTGAGACCGTGTCGGTTCGACCAATCCTTTTTAACCAATTGGTGACTGTGTGCTCTTGATGCATACCGCCTAACTATCACCTGAAAAAAAAAACGATTTCCATAACCTAATATAATCAGCTTCCTGACCCCTACATACTCGTGGGTGATTTTAATGCCCACAACACGATGCGGGGAGATTCGCGATGCGACGCGAGAGATCGATTAATTGAAAATTTTCTTTTGACCTCTAGTGCCTGCCTGTTTATTAATAAGAAGCCGACGTTTTACACTGTCCAACAGAACACATATTCAGCAATAGATCAAGCAATCGGCTCTTCTTCTCTTCTGCCTCACACTGAATGGTCCGTGATCAATAAATTGTATGGAAGTGACCACTTCGCTGTAATTTTAAACCTGATAACTCTGCATGAGAACCCTCCGCATATTCCTCGATGTAAATTAGCATCGGCGGATTGGGAGCATTTTAATGAATCAGCTCATTTATCACCAGATTTTATAAATAATTTCACTATAGATGATGCTGTTGCATATTTTATTGCTTTTATTATTGATTTAGCCGATACGTTTGTCCCGCTGACGAATGGTGGCTCACTAAGGAGACGTGTTCCCTGGTGGAACGAAGACTGTAGAGAGGCGCGAAAGAGACAGAACAAGGCATGGGGCGTATAGCGCAGATCGCCTAATGCCGAAAATCTAATTCACTTTAAACAAATTAAATCACAGGGAAGGCGGACACGACGTCAGGCGAAGAGAGAAAGCTGGGTGGGGTTCCTCTCCGGCATTAATTCATACACGCAGGAGGCAAAAGTATGGAATGGCTTGAGAAAGCTACAAGGGCAACAAATCCATCCGTTGCCTCAGGTGAACGACCAAGGGGATACCTTGCAAGACCAGGCAGACTCTCTTGGGGAACACTTTGAGCGTGTGTCGAGCTCAATACACTATTCTGAATCTTTCCTTAAATACAAAAAAATAGAAGAACTTAAGCCATTCGTGGCATTCGAGGCATTCGCGAAATACGAAGGTTGTCGGTTCGGTTCCCACCTGCGGGAAGTTGTTTTTTCATCCACTTCAATTT